>NC_060193.1:37120870-37430870 GCF_021184085.1 Oncorhynchus gorbuscha | reverse complement strand
GCAATCCGAACAAGCAGCCACGAAACGGCGTGTGTCACGCTCCTGAGTAGGCCACCAAATCCGCTGGCGAATAGAAGCAAGCGTACCCCGAACGCCGGGGTGGCCAGCTAACTTGGCAGAGTGAGCCCACTGAAGAACAGCCAGACGAGTAGAAACAGGAACGAAAAGAAGGTTACTAGGACAAGCGCGCGGCGACGCAGTGTGAGTGAGTGCTTGCTTAACCTGTCTCTCAATTCCCCAGACAGTCAACCCGACAACACGCCCATCAGGAAGAATCCCCTCGGGGTCGGTAGAAGCCACAGAAGAACTAAAGAGACGGGATAAGGCATCAGGCTTGGTGTTCTTATTACCCGGGCGATAAGAAATCACAAACTCGAAACGAGCGAAAAACAACGCCCAACGAGCTTGACGTGCATTAAGTCGTTTGGCAGAACGGATGTACTCAAGGTTCTTATGGTCAGTCCAAACGACAAAAGGAACGGTCGCCCCCTCCAACCACTGTCGCCATTTGCCTAGGGCTAAGCGGATGGCGAGCAGTTCGCGGTTACCCACATCATAGTTGCGTTCCGATGGCGACAGGCGATGAGAAAAATAAGCGCAAGGATGGACCTTATCGTCAAAATGGAAGCGCTGGGATAGAATGGCTCCCACGCCCACCTCTGAAGCGTCAACCTCGACAATGAATTGTTTAGTGACGTCAGGAGTAACAAGGATAGGAGCGGATGTAAAACGCTTCTTGAGGAGATCAAAAGCTCCCTGGGCGGAACCGGACCACTTAAAGCACGTCTTGACAGAAGTAAGAGCTGTGAGAGGGGCAGCAACTTGACCGAAATTACGAATGAAACGCCGATAGAAATTAGCGAAACCTAGAAAGCGCTGCAACTCGACACGTGACCTTGGAACGGACCAATCACTGACAGCCTGGACCTTAGCGGGATCCATCTGAATGCCTTCAGCGGAAATAACAGAACTGAGAAATGTGACAGAGGAGACATGAAAGGCGCACTTCTCAGCCTTCACGTAGAGACAATTCTCTAAAAGGCGCTGGAGTACACGTCGAACGTGCTGAACATGAATCTCGAGTGACGATGAAAAAATCAGGATATCGTCAAGGTAGACAAAAACAAAGATGTTCAGCATGTCTCTCAGTACATCATTAACTAATGCCTGAAAAACAGCTGGAGCATTAGCGAGACCGAACGGCAGAACCCGGTACTCAAAATGCCCTAACGGAGTGTTAAACGCCGTTTTCCACTCGTCCCCCTCTCTGATGCGCACGAGATGGTAAGCGTTACGAAGGTCCAACTTAGTAAAGAACCTGGCTCCCTGCAGAATTTCGAAGGCTGACGACATAAGGGGAAGCGGATAACGATTCTTAACCGTTATGTCATTCAGCCCTCGATAATCCACGCAGGGGCGCAGAGTACCGTCCTTCTTCTTAACAAAAAAAAACCCCGCTCCGGCGGGAGAGGAAGAAGGCACCACGGTACCGGCGTCGAGAGAAACAGACAAATAATCCTCGAGAGCCTTACGTTCGGGAGCCGACAGAGAGTATAGTCTACCCCGAGGGGGAGTGGTCCCCGGAAGGAGATCAATACAGCAATCATACGACCCGTGAGGAGGAAGGGAGTTGGCTCTGGACCGACTAAAGACCGTGCGCAGATCATGATATTCCTCCGGCACTCCTGTCAAATCACCAGGTTCCTCCTGAGAAGAGGGGACAGAAGACACAGGAGGGATAGCAGACATTAAACACTTCACATGACAAGAAACGTTCCAGGATAGGATAGAATTACTAGACCAATTAATAGAAGGATTATGACATACTAGCCAGGGATGACCCAAAACAACAGGTGTAAAAGGTGAACGAAAAATCAAAAAGGAAATGGTCTCACTGTGGTTACCAGATACTGTGAGGGTTAAAGGTAGTGTCTCACATCTGATACTGGGGAGAAGACTACCATCTAAGGCGAACATGGGCGTGGGCTTCCCTAACTGTCTGAGAGGAATGTCATGTTTCCGAGCCCATGCTTCGTCCATAAAACAACCCTCAGCCCCAGAGTCTATCAAGGCACTGCATGAAGCAGCCGAACCGGTCCAGCGTAGATGGACCGACAAGGTAGTACAGGATCTTGCTGGAGAGACCTGAGTAGTATCGCTCACCAGTTGCCCTCCGCTTACTGATGAGCTCTGGCTTTTACTGGACATGAAATGACAAAATGTCCAGCAGAACCGCAATAGAGGCAAAGGCGGTTGGTGATCCTCCGTTCCCTCTCCTTAGTCGAGATGCGAATACCTCCCAGCTGCATGGGCTCAGTCTCTGAGCCGGAGGGAGGCGATGGTTGAGATGCGGAGAGGGGGAACACCGTTAACGCGAGCTCTCTTCCACGAGCTCGGTGACGAAGATCTACCCGTCGTTCTATGCGGATGGCGAGTGCAATCAAAGAGTCCACGCTGGAAGGAACCTCCCGGGAGAGAATCTCATCTTTAACCTCAGCGTGGAGTCCCTCCAGAAAACGAGCGAGCAACGCCGGCTCGTTCCAGTCACTGGAGGCAGCAAGAGTGCAAAACTCTATAGAGTAATCCGTTATGGATCGATCACCTTGACATAGGGAAGCCAGGGCCCTGGAAGCCTCCTTACCAAAAACTGAACGATCAAAAACCTGTATCATCTCCTCTTTAAAGTTCAGATAATTGTTAGAACACTCAGCGCTTGCCTCCCAGATAGCTGTGCCCCACTCCCGAGCCCGACCAGTAAGGAGTGAAATGACGTAAGCGATCCGAGCTCTCTCTTTTGAGTATGTGTTGGGTTGGAGAGAGAACACAATATTACACTGGGTGAGAAAGGAGCGGCACTCAGTGGGCTGCCCAGAGTAACATGGTGGGTTATTAACCCTAGGTTCCGGAGACTCGGAAGACCAGGAAGTAGCTGGTGGCACCCCTAGGTGGCACGAGACGAAGACTCTGAAACTGTCCTGAGAGGTCGGAAACCTGAGCGGCCAGGGTCTCAACGGCATGACGAGCAGCAGACAATTCCTGCTCGTGTCTGCCGAGCATTGCTCCCTGGATCTCGACGGCAGTGTTGCGAGAATCCGTAGTCGCTGGGTCCATTCTTGGTCGGATCCTTCTGTTATGCAAGTGAATGAGGACCCAAAAGCGACTTAACGAAAACAGAGTCTTTATTCCAGTATTTGACAAAAGTGATAATCCTGGATATTATCAAGGTGAAAACAAAACAGGAAAACTGAAATCCACTCGTCAGTAGAGAGGACAGACTGGAGACTCGACCATAGACTGCAGGTTGCTTCGGGAAGGCACCGGCCGTAGCAGACCTAGACACCTGCTCACACGCAGCATCTGAAGAAGGTAAAACACGACAGGGCGAGACAAGGACACAGAACAGCGAACATCATACAAGGATCCGACAAGGACAGAAGCGGAAAACAGAGGGAGAAATAGGGGCTCTAATCAGAGGGCAAAATAGGGGACAGGTGTGAAAAGAGTAAATGAGGTAGTTAGGAGAATGAGGAACAGCTGGGAGCAGGAACGGAACGATAGAGAGAGAGAGCGAGAGAGGGAGAGAGGGAGGGGAAGAGAGGGATAGAAAGAGGGAAAGAACCTAATAAGACCAGCAGAGGGAAACGAATAGAAGGGAAGCACAGAGACAAGACATGATAACCAATGACAAAACATGACAACAGGCCTCCTGGGTCATATACAGCGTTCCTCATTGAGTTCCCTGAATTCCTATCGGACCTTGTAGTCATACAGATAATATTGTAATCTTTGGTGACTTTAATATTCACATGGAAAAGCGCACAGACCCACTCCAAAAGGCTTTCGGAGCCATCATCGACTCAATGGGTTTTGTCCAACATGTCTCTGGACCCACTCACTGTCACAGGCATACTCTGGACCTAGTTTTGTCCCATGGAATAAATGTTGTGGATCTTAATGTTTTTCCTCATAATCCTGGACTATCGGACCACCATTTTATTACGTTTGCAATTGCAACAAATAATCTGCTCAGACCCCAACCAAGGAACATCAAAATTTGTGCACAGAAAATACCCGAGCTCTGAAGCAAGCTTCCAGAAAATTGGAACGGAAATGGCTCCACACCAAACTGGAAGTCTTCCGACTAGCTTGGAAAGACAGTACCGTGCAGTACCGAAGAGCCCTTACTGCTGCTCGATCATCCTATTTTTCTAACTTAATTGAGGAAAACAAGAACAATCCGAAATTCCTTTTTGATACTGTCGCAAAGCTAACTAAAAAGAAGCATTCCCCAAGAGAGGATGGCTTTCACTTCAGCAGTTATAAATTCATGAACTTCTTTGAGGAAAAGATTATGATTATTAGAAAGCAATTTATGGACTCCTCTTTAAATCTGCGTATTCCTTCAAAGCTCAGTTATCCTGAGTCTGCACAACTCTGCCAGGACCTAGGATCAAGAGAGACGCTCAAGTGTTTTAGTACTATATCTCTTGACACAATGATGAAAATAATCATGGCCTCTGAACCTTCAAGCTGCATACTGGATCCTATTCCAACTAAACTACTGAAAGAGCTGCTTCCTGTGCTTGGCCCTCCTATGTTGAACATAATAAACGGCTCTCTATCCACCGGATGTGTACCAAACTCACTAAAAGTGGCAGTAATAAAGCCTCTCTTGAAAAAGCCACACCTTGACCCAGAAAATATAAAAAACTAATCGGCCTATATCGAATCTTCCATACCTCTCAAAAATTTTAGAAAAGTCTGTTGCGCAGAAACTCACTGCCTTCCTGAAGACAAACAATGTATACGAAATACTTCAGTCTGGTTTTAGATCCCATCATAGCACTGAGACTGCACTTGTGAAGGTGGTAAATTACATTTTAATGTCATCGGACCGAGGCTCTGCATCTGTCCTCGTGCTCCTTGACCATAGTGCTGCTTTTGATACCATCGATCACCACATTCTTTTGGAGAGATTGGAAACCCAAACTGGTCTACACGGACAAGTTCTGGCCTGGTTTAGATCTTATCTGTCGGAAAGATATCAGTTTGTCTCTGTGAATGGTTTGTCCTCTGACAAATCAACTGTAAATTTTGGTATTCCTCAAGGTTCTGTTTTAGGACCACTATTGTTTTCACTATATATTTTACCTCTTGGGATGTTATTCGAAGACATAATGTTAACTTTCACTGCTATGCAGATGACACACAGCTGTACATTTCAATGAAACATGGTGAAGCACCAAAATTGCCCTTGCTAGAAGCATGTGATTCAGACATAAGGAAGTGGATGGCTGCAAACCTTCTACTTTTAAATTGGGACAAAACAGAGATGCTTGTTCTAGGTCCCAAGAAACAAAGAGATCTTCTGTTGAATCTGACAATTAATCTTAATGGTTGTACAGTCGTCTCTAATAAAACTGTGAAGGACCTCGGCGTTACTCTGGACCCTGATCTCTCTTTTGAAGAAGATATCAAGACCATTTCAATGACAGCTTCCCATCTACATAACATTGCAAAAATCAGAAACTTTCTGTCCAAACATGATGCAGAAAAATTTATCCATGCTTTTGTCACTTCTAGGTTAGACTACTGCAATGCTCTACTTTCCGGCTACCCGGATAAAGCACTAAAGAAACTTCAATTAGTGCTAAATATGGCTGCTAGAATCCTGACTAGAACCAAAAAATTTGATCATATTACTCCAGTGCTAGCCTCCCTACACTGGCTTCCTGTCAAAGCAAGGGCTGATTTCAAGGTTTTACTGCTAACCTACAAAGCATTACATGGGCTTGATCCTACCTATGTCTCTGATTTGGTCCTGCCGTACATACCTACACGTAGGCTACGGCCACAAGACGCAGGCCTCCTAATTGTCTCTAGAATTTCTAAGCAAACAGCTTGAGGCAGGGCTTTCTCCTAATAGAGCTCCATTTTTATGGAACGGTCTGCCTACCCATGTCAGAGACGCAAACTCGGTCTCAACCTTTAAGTCTTTACTGAAGACTCATCTCTTCAGTGGGGCATATGATTGAGTGAAGTCTGGCCCAGGAATGGGAAGGTGAACGGAAAGGCTCTGGAGCAACGAAACGCCCTTGCTGTCTCTGCCTTGCCGGTTCCCCTCTTTCCACTGGGATTCTCTGCCTCTAACCCTATTACAGGGGCTGAGTCCCTGGCTTACTGGACCTCTCTCATGCCGTCCCTGGAAGGGGTGCGTCACCTGAGTGGGTTGATTCACTGATGTGGTCATCCTGTCTGGGTTGGCGCCCCCCCTTGGGTTGTGCCATGGCGGAGATCTTTGTAGGCTATACTCAGCCTTGTCTCAGGATGGTAAGTTGGTGGTCCCTCTAGTGGTGTGCTTTGGCAAAGTGGGTGGGGTTATATCCTTCCTGTTTGGCCCAGTCCGGGGGTGTCCTCGGATGTGGCCACAGTGTCTCCTGACCCCTCCTGTCTCAGCCTCCAGTATTTATGCTGCAGCAGTTTATGTGTCGGGGGGCTAGGGTCAGTTTGTTATATCTGGAGTACTTCTCCTGTCCTATTCGGTGTCCTGTGTGAATCTAAGTGTGCGTTCTCTAATTCTCTCCTTCTCTCTTTCTTTCTCTCTCTCGGAGGACCTGAGCGCTAGGACCATGCCCCAAGACTGCCTGACATGATGACTCCTTGCTGTCCCCAGTCCACCTGGCCGTGCTGCTGCTCCAGTTTCAACTGTTCTGCCTTATTATTATTCGACCATGCTGGTCATTTATGAACATTTGAACATCTTGGCCATGTTCTGTTATAATCTCCACCCGGCACAGCCAGAAGAGGACTGGCCACCCCACATAGCCTGGTTCCTCTCTAGGTTTCTTCCTAGGTTTTGGCCTTTCTAGGGAGTTTTTCCTAGCCACCGTTTTTTTACACCTGCATTGCTTGCTGTTTGGGGTTTTAGGCTGGATTTCTGTACAGCACTTTGAGATATCAGCTGATGTACGAAGGGCTATATAAATACATTTGATTTGATTTGATTTGTTGGGGCGGTATGCGAATTGGAATGGGTCTAGGATTTCTGGGATGATGGTGTTGATTTGAGCCAGCCTTTCAAAGCACTTCATGGCTACTGGCGGTAGTCATTTCGGCAGGTTACCTTCGCTTTCTTTGGCACAGGGACTATGGTGGTCTTCTTGAAACATGTAGGTACTACAGACTCGGTCAGGGAGAGGTTGAAAATGTGAGTGAAGACACTTGCCAGCTGGTCTGCACATGCTCTGAGTACACGTCCTGGTAATCCGTCTGGCCCATGGCCTTGTGAATGTTGACCGGTTTAACCTGTTCACATCGGCTTCGGAGAGCATGATCACACAGTTGTCCGGAACAGCTGGTGCTCTAATGCATGCTTCAAGATGGCGTAGCAGTCAGACGTCTTTGTATTTTGTCCTGTCGTGTCCCTTGTATATACCTTTTTACATCTTTTTCTTCGCATATCTTTTAAAAATATTGTCCTAAACCTCAACTTCTATACAGTCTCCTGCAACCTGCCTCACCCAATATGGCGTGGATCTGCTTTTTTTCTAAAGTATTTTGATTTACTTCAGATCTGGAATCCCTCAACTGAAGCCAGCCAGCTAACTACCTACCAGCTATCAATTAGCAAACCATTGCTAGCGGTCATTAGCTAACCTTTAGCTCGGAAAGCTCTCGCCAGTTCGAACAACGTGACTCAAACCAGAGCATAACGGACCTATTTCTCTCCATATCTCTCCAAAATTTGAACATTTTCATCTGGATCTTCGCAACTAGCTAACCGCAATCCCAGGTGACCACTTCTGGCTAGCGTTTCCATCCCGGAGGAAGCACCAATTAGCCTGATGCTATCCCGGACAGAGCTCCTGTGCTAGCACCGAAGCCCACTCCTGGGCTGCAATATCCGGACCCCTTCTACTGCCGGTATGAGGCACGGAACTCTGCCAATCCTCTACGACTGGAATACCAACATAATCTGCCCCAGGATTCCAACAGGCCCCTCAGGCGCAACGCCCGCTGAAGGCCCATTCTGCTAACCTGCTAGGCCTGCTAGTAGGAACCCTACTAATTCCACGATGGGTCTATCGACGCCACCGCACAAAGAGGCAAAAACAGATTTACCCCCATCGCGACGTCCCCCAAAAGCTAACTTGCTAGCCCCTGTCTGCTAACGGCTAGCTTGCCAGCCCCGGTCTGCTAACTGCTAGCTTGTTTAGCACTGGCCTACTACCTGTTAGAGTGTTAGCATCGGCCTGCTAACTGTCTGAATCGCCGTGTCCTTTGTCAGCCCAACCACTCACTGGACCCATATGTTCACTTGGTTACGCATGTCTCTCTCTAATATTAATATTCCTCGTCCATTACTGTCCTGGTTAGTGATTGCTGTCTTATTTCACTGTAGAGCCACTAGCCCTGCTCAATATGCCTTAACCAACCATGTTATCCCACCTCCTACATATGCGATGACATCACCTGGTTTAAACGTCTCTAGAGACTATAACTGCCTCATTGCCTGCATCCATAATGGGTCTGCGACCAAACGACCACCCCTCATTCTGCAAGCAAGCCTTTCTAATCGACCTTCACGGGGTATCCTGGAATGACATTGACCTCATCGGGTCAGTAGATGATGTCTAGCTATTCTTTAAAAGTGCCTTCCTCACCATCTTAAATAAGCATGCCCTATTTCAAAAAATTAGAACTAGGAATAGATATAGTCCTTGGTTCACCCCCCAGACATGTCTGCCCTTGACCAGCACAAAAACATCCTGTGGCGTTCTACATTAGCAACGAATAGCCCCTGTGATATGCAACTTTTCAGGGAAGTTAGGAACAAACATACACAGGCAGTTAGGAAAGCTAAGGCAAAAATTTTCAAACAGAAATTTGCATCCTGTAGTACTAACTCAAAAAAGTGCAATCACTTCCTCCCAGCTGCCCACTGCTCTGGGGCTAGGAAACACTACCGATAAATCCACTATAATTGATAATTTCAATAAGCATTCATCTACGGCTGGCCATGCTTTCCACCTGGCTACCTCTACGCCGGACAACTGCCTGGCACCCTCCACAGCAACCCGCCAAACCTCCCACCATTTCTCCTTTACCCAAATCCAGATAGCTGATGTTCTGAAAGAGCTGCAAATTCTCTAGACCCAAACTGCTCCAGACCTATATCTATCCTACCCTGTCTTTCTAAGGTCTTCAAAAGCCAAGTTAACAAACAGATTACCAACCATTTTGAATTCCACCTTACCTTCTCCGCTATGCAATCTGGTTTCAGAGCTGGTCCTGGGTGCACCTCAGCCACGCTCAAGATCATAACCGCCATCAATAAGAAACGTTATTGTGCAGCCGTCTTCATCGACCTAGCCAAGACATTCGATTCGACTCTGTCAATCACCACATTCTTATTGGCAGACTCGACAGCCTTGGTTTCTCAAATGATTGCCTCAACTACTTCTCTGATAGAGTTCAGTGTGTCAAATCGGAGGGCCTGTTGTCCGGACCTCTGGCAGTCTCTATAGGGGTACCACAGGGTTCAATCCTTGGGCCGACTCTCTTCTCTGTTTTCATAAATGATGTTGCTCCTGCTGCTGGTGATTCTCTGATACACCACTATGCAGACGACACCATTCTGTATACTTCTGGCCCCTCTTTGGACAGTGTGTTAGCTAACCTCCAGACGAGCTTCAATGCCATACAACTCTCCTTCCGAGGCCTCCAACTGCTCTTAAACGCAAGTAAAACTAAATACATGCTATTCAACCGATCACTGCCCGCACCTGCTCGCCCGTCCAGCAACACTACTCTGGACGGCTCTGACTTAGAATACGTGGACAACTATACACTACCTATACACTACCCACCATTGCGACCTGTATGCTCTCGTTGGTTGGCCCTCGCTTCATACTCATCGCCAAACCCACTGGCTACAGGTTATCTACAAGTCTCTGCTAGGTAAAGCCCCGCCTTATCTCAGCTCACTGGTCACCATAGCAGCACCCACTCGTAGCACGTGCTCCAGCAGGTATATCTCATTGGTCACCCCCAAAGCCAATTCCTCCTTTGATCGTCTTTCCTTCCAGGTCTCGGCTGCCAATGACTGGAACGAACTGCAAAAATCTCTGAAGCTGGAGACTCATATCTCCCTCGCTAGCTTTAAGCACCAGCTGTCAGAGCAGCTCACAGATCACTGCACCTGTACATAGCCCATCTGTAAACAGCCCATCTACCTACCTACCTCATCCCCATACTGTATTTATTGATTTATCTTGCTCTTTTGCACCCCAGTATCTCTACTTGCACATTCATCTTGTGCACATCTACCATTCCAGTGTTTAATTTCTATATTGTAATTACTTTGCCACCATGGCCGATTTATTGCCTTAATTCCCTTAACTTACCTCATTTGCACACACTGTATATATACTTTTTGTTTTCTTTTGTTCTACTGTATTATTGACTATGTTTTGTTTATTCCATGTGTAACTCTGTGTTGTTGTATGTGTCGAATTGCTATGCTTTATCTTGGCTAGGTCGCAGTTGCAAATGAGAACTTGTTCTCAACTGGCCTACCTGGTTAATTAAATAAAGGTGAAAATAAAAAAATAAAAAAATTGTTGCCTGCCTTGAAGTGAGCACAAAAGGCATTTAGCCTTTCTGGCAGGCTCGTGTCATAGGGCAGCTCACGGCTGGGTTTCTCTTTGTAGTCCATAGTAGTTTGCAGCCCTGCCACATCCGACGAGCGTCAGATACAATATTAGTCCTGTATTGGCGTGTTTCACTATTTGATGGTTCGTCTGATGGCATAGCGGAATTTTTATAAACTGATGTTTCCTGTAATCCATTGCTTCTGGTTTTGATATGTACCTACGGTCACTGTGGATGATGTCGTCGATGCACTTAGTGATGAAGCCGGTGACTGAGGTGGTATAGTCCTCAATGCCACTGGATGAATCCCGTAACATATTCCAGTTTTTGCTAGCAAAACAGTCCTGTAGTGTAGCATCCGCGTCATCTGACTACTACCTCTATGCGTGCGCATCCTTACTTGACATTGACAGGAGCGCTCCGAATAAAAAAAGACAAAGACTAAATTGACAAAACTCGTAAATGAAATGAAAAAAAAATTAACTTGTTTCTCACAAGTGTAGCATAGCTTGTGCACTCTGTAAACAATGTGTCCACTCGGACAATGAGAACAGGAAGACTGCAATAATACTATTGAATGCATTATAATAAATTACCATAACCAAAGGAATTAACATTGTAGATAAGGAATTAATGGTAAATGTAATACTGGTGATATATGTAATTGGGAATTGATATACACTAACAATCAAACACAGCAGAAGTCAGGGCATTCATTCTTCTTGTTCTTCATGGAGCAGTGCAGAGCTTTTGTCAAGGAAGTGAGTTTGTGTTTATAAAGGATATACCGCCCCCACCTACCGTCAACCGATCATGTGAATGCGGCTCTATACAGAGCCTTCCTCAATGTTACAAAATTTGGGTGGCGCATGGCGATGCGGTACAGAGCTCAATTTGGCCTTTGCATGCATCTGGATGCTACACAGTTGCGTCACACCCTCCCTAGGGAGCCTCCGACCACATTAATTGAAAGCATAAATTGGCATTTAGTCTCGGCCTCCGCAATGGATAAGTTCACTGGGCGCAAATATAAAGTACCAGTCAAAAGTTTGGACACACCTACTCATTCAAGGGTTGTTCTTTATTTTCCTATTTCCTACATTGTAGAATAATAGTGAAGACATCATTTCAATTAACAGGTGTGCCTTGCTAAAAGCTAATTTCTTGAATTATTTCCTTCTTGATGCATTTGAGCCAATCAGTTTTGTCGTGACAAGTTAGGGTTGATATACAGAAGATAGCCTACTTCTGCAAAATACCAAGTCCATATTATAGTAACAACAACTCAAATAAGCAAAGACAAATGACAGTCCATCATTACTATAAGACACTTCAGACATTCCGGAAAATGTCAAGATCTTCACGTGCAGTTAAAAAAAACAATAAAGTGCTATGATGAAAGTGGCTCTCATGAGGACCGCCACAAGAAAAGAATACCCAGAGTTACCTCTGCTGCAGAGGATAAGCTAAATCGAATTAACTGCACCTCAGATTGCAGCCCAAATAAATGCTTCACAGAGTTCAAGTAACAGAAACATTTAATGAACTGAATGGTTCATTTTATGAACTGAATGGGAGTGAAGGACCGTTGGTGAAGCTCCATATGACACATTTTTTTGTTCGTTTCATATAAACAGAATAGTGAAACTATTTGCATGAGCATATGTTATTGTATGATTGCTGATATGTGGCTCTGTTCACATCAGGGGAACTGAGCAGAAGTCAACGACCTTGGTGGAACTCCACATGATTATGCATAGTATTGACATGTGAAGGAAAGACCAAGGACACACTGCAGTATTGCATTTAACATTATGATGATTATGCATGGAATGTTAAGGCATAAGTGCATGAATGTGCATATTCTTGTTTAAAATGTATGTAATAATGTCCTTGAGTTGTTCTTGTCTATTAATGTCCTGTATTATTTCATGTTTCATATTTTGTGTTGACCCCAGGACGATTAGCTGATGCTTTAGTAGTAGCTAATGGGGATCCTAATAAAATACCAAATTGGGAGAGGACTAACTTTCCCTGTTTTACAAATCCCATGGGTCTCATAGTTACATGGAGTTTCAACTGCACTGCCACCGACTGTATTGCAGAGGACTATCTCAACACATAAAGAACAGATTCATTAGTTGGCTAATAAGAACCAACTTTTCTTGCAGAAACGTCTCTTGCAGAAAATTATCCATCAACATTAATTGCATATTGTACAGCAGAAACAATACATAAATAGATTTGAACAGGTATTGTTTTAATCATTTCATCAATTTTGTTTTGCGATTTCTCACGATGACATCTCAACTTGCGATATTCAGTTCAAAAGGGGGGAAAAGTAGCTGTTGAGAAGAAATGAGATTACTTATCTGTCAGCATGCAGCACGTACAATTATTACAAGATCTATAACTCAATTCCAATGACAGATTAATAGTGGGAGTAGAAAGGATTTTATAGTGCAATAATTAAAAGTGAACAAGAAGATTAATCATTTTCAGATCCCGTCGTTAACAATACAGAGCCAATCTACAGGGGAACACGCGTGTGTGAGAGAGAGATTGAGAATTTCTTTAATGAGGTTGTATTTCAGTTGTTTCTGGTTCCTGGTTCCCCATCCCCACTACTGGAATGATGGCCCCAAATGTCATTATTAAAATTGTGGTGGTCCACAAGAGTGCTCCTTTTCCATACCTTAGACCACTCCCCTAGCAGAAAGGAGGATAGGAGAAGATGGAGATAAAATGTCAGCATCTACACAAAACAAATATTGTGGATGGGGAATGGTACAGGAATTCTGCAGATGCTGTGATATGGAATACCCAGAACCCTAACCTTGAATCCTAACCCAACTGCTAAAGAAATTGTATAATTGGAAAACATGCAGGCAAAATGAAAACATACTTCCCGAAAAATGTGATTAAAAACTTAATGATACTGGGGAGGTGAATCAACATCATATAAACATATTTTAATGTCATTCTTCCCTCCTAGATACCGTAATTTGGGTTGAGCTAGCCATTCAATAATTCACATTGCTATCTCTGCTGCAGAACAGTTTTGAAGGTGTTTTTGTGGATATTGGGGAGAGCTAGCTAGCCTAATTAGCACTCAGGGGTAAGTGCAGTTGATGCCCCACAACCAAGCTCAAATTCTTCCCACAAAGCAGAGGCTAACGTTGATACACTGTGTTAGATAATGATCTTAAGGTCTGCTATGATGCTAGTTACTTAGATCAGAGCATTATGCGTTAGCATATGTGTGCTAAGACTTCAAAGAGTCTTGTTTGAGATGCTGATGTAGTCTAGTGGAAGCCCATGGGGGTTCCAAGTGCATGTACAGTGTTTGTAGTGGGATGTGAATATCTTTAGGACCAGTCATCTAAATGAATGTAAGTCAATTACAAGTCAGTGTGCTTAGTTACCTTTGTAGATTGAACAATTATGCCATAATGAGAGGGAGTGATAATCTACTAGAAACCGATTTTGTCCAGTCAAATTCAAGGTCTGTTTTAAAAATACACTTCTACTTGCTCTAAAAGCACTTTCCAGATACAATTCATCCACAGGTGGTACATACGGTAAGAATATCCTCCAAGAAAAATATCCTGGTTTGATTTCTTCTGTCCAATTTAGCATAACAACAAAAGTTAACCAAATCACAAAGCACTTAATACACGTAATACTTAATACATAATACAGTGGAGATTAGAGGAAAAGTTTCACATAAATCTCTCACTGTCAAACCGCTCTACAATACAAGGGGGTTTGGACCCCGTTTTATCACCAGAACAGTGACAAGAAACAGAGTGATGATGTAACACAGCTGAGTCACAAGACAACAAGACATTAAATTCCTTCACAACCACACAGCCAGAGAGTGTCAGGTGATCAGCATGACTAATACCGATGGTGAATCACAATAGGTTTTGCATTATACTCAATGAATATCAATCTTCTTAAAGGGATAGTTCAGGATTATCTACTTCCCAAGAGTCAGATAAAAGGGCTTCATTGCCAAAATCCCAAACTATTCCTTAAGCCATGTACAAGGCACATTCATGCTTGATTACGGATATTCAAATGACTCACCTAAAATAGCAAATATTTATAGAGATGAAACTGTTTGGCTTAGGTGCTTAGAGGATTCTGTCAAACTTTCATATGATCATGGTTCCATGTCTCTGCACTTTTTTTTGTCATATTTCCCACCACTTTATGTAATGTGGTCAGTATTGCTGTTGTTAACATGGATGTATGGGGACTTAATGTAATATTCTGTATGAGCTAGACCTGGGATAACTATGGTTTTAACTATGCATTGTGGAAAACATGTAACGGTTCTCTTGTGGTGAAGGAGAGTCGGACCAAAATGCAGCGTGTATATTGCGATCCATGTTTAATAAACAAACGTAAAACACGAATCAATAACAAACACTACAAAACAAAGAACGTAACGAAAACCAAAACAGCCTATACTTGTGTACACTAACATAGAGACAGGAACAAGGACACTAAGGACAATCACCCACGAAACACACAAAGAATATGGCTGCCTAAATATGGTTCCCAATCAGAGACAACGATAAACACCAGCCTCTGATTGCGAACCACTTCAGACAGCCATAGACTTAACTAGAACACCCCACTAAGCTACAATCCCAATACCAACACACCACATACAAAAACCCCATGCCACACCCTGGCCTGACCAAATAAATGAAGATAAACACAAAATACCTTGACCAGGGCGTGACAAAATAACTATTTTTGGTGGGGGAACAAATAGTTACTTTGGAGGTGTCTACCACTATTTGAATACAGATCCCCAAAAAGTACTACTTAAAAAATATATTTGAATACAGATCTCAAGAAGTGACAAAGTTTTGTTACTTTTAGCATTCTCAGTAACACTTAACATGAAACTTTTCTTGTGTATGTGTAATAAAACTGTAAATATCTTTGGAGCAACATTTCATTAGCATGTGTTTACATAATACTTTTTTACATAATACATTTTAATTGCATTGCAATGAGCTACTGTTGCAACTGTTCCTTAATCTACTTATGTACCAACTCAATTGTTATGCATTTTCAAAGCAATTACCTATGTCCTATGTAACAACAATGTTGCTATTGTAATAATCACAGAGTGTACACATGTATAATTCCATTCTAGTCTATATGCTGTATTAAGATTCATATGTAAGAGCCCTCCAAACCATGTGCTTATGACCAAATATTTTGACTAATTCAACTAACTGTTTCAGTTTTTGGTTCTTCATCAAATATTTGGCAGCAATCAACATTTTTTTTTTTACAAATAACTTGCATATATCCCAATACCCTCACATATTAATTGGTTTTCTGAGACCTGTATTCGAATATCAAAGAAAATAGTTACCTTTTAGTTTAAACTATATATAAACAATTTTTGATTACCTCGGGTAATTGAAAAGTTGGTATTTTCAAATAAACTACAAAATATAAATATTTTATGCATAGGTCTGGTATGAGCTTATTTTTCTACTAAGTACTGTAGTCTCGGCACTGTCAGTTCGACTGAAAGCATGAACTAACCACCGCCACTTATTATTTTTAGCTTCCCAATAAATATGTCACTCTTGAAAGACGCCACATCCCGCAATTACAGCCCCTTCAGAAAGTATTCACACATATTGACTTTTTACACATTTTGTTGTGCTACAGCCTGAATTTAAAATGGATTAAATTGAGATTTTTTGTCACAGGCCAACACACAATACTATGGAACGATATTTGGGTCTTTGTGTGTCAAAAAAGATACACTTCAAATAACAGTATTTTTGACGCGTCAAATAAGCATTTAATTGACATGTCAACTAACACAATTCCATTAAAGAATGTTACGTGTGCTGAATTTGCACGTGCAAGCCAAGCGCCACCATTACGATCATGGTCAAAGCTGTATAATACTGCGTCGGTAATAAAGCATTATTTGTTCAACCGAATGGGAAAACGTTGTGTGAGTATTTGAAATTAGATCAGGATCATACGAGCATGATTAAAAATGTTTGCAAATATCTTTGATACCCAGAAGTTGCTAATAACATCCGTATCTAGCTAGCTTTAGCTAGCACCAATGTAACAAGCCTGAAAACAGCTACCAGTAGAAACTGCAGTCATTTTCAATATTCTTAGCAATTATTTAAGAATCCACGTTAGTAAGTATTAGCTAGGTAGCCACTTGTTGTTCTCCTATTGAAATAACTAGCTAGCCAGCTACTTAACCCTGTTTCCCACGTTATAATGTTATAAACAGCCAGTTAGCTTCATCTGGCTAGTACAGCTTGACCGGACCGGGCTATGTGTTTTAAATAAGGATTAGCCACAATAATAGAATTTGCGTTTCATCTTCCATCTTTGAAAGTGGTGCAGAAGGTTACAATTGGTGGAATCATGCCATATTTAGACTAGATGTTAAACAAGGTTGGAGTGTTGCAATGTGGAGCAATGAAATGGTGTATAAGTCTACTTAAGTGACACCCACAGAACACAACTGTGATCTCCGCATGTGTGGTTCCCACCATGAAGCATGGAGGAGTAGGTGTGATGGTGTGGGGGTGCATTGCTGGTGACACTGTCAGTGATTTATTTAGAATTCAAGGCCCAGTTAACCAGCATGGCTACAACAGCATTCTGCAGCAATATGCCATCCCATCTGGTTTGCGCTTAGTGGGACTATACTTTGTTTTTGAACAGGACAATAACCCTAAACACACCTCTAGACTGTGACTTGGCCTTCACAATCACCTGACCTCAACCCAATTGAGATGGTTTGGGATGAGTTGGACAGCAGAGTGAATTAAAAGCTGCCATCAAGTGCTCAGCAAATCAAATCAAATTCTATTTGTCACATGGTTAGCAGATGTTAATGCGAGTGTAGAGAAATGCTTGTGCTTCTAATTCCGACAATGCAGTAATAACCAACGAGTAATCTAACCTAACAATTCCACAACTACTACCTTATACACACAAGTGTAAAGGGATAAAGAATATGTACATAAAGATATATGAATGAGTGATGGTACAGAACGGCATAGGCAAGATGCAGTAGATGCTATAGAGTACAGTATATATACATATGAGATGAGTAATGTAGGGTATGTAAACATTATATTAAGTGGTATTGTTTAAAGTGGCTAGTGATACATCAATTCCCATCAAATTCCATTATAAAAGTGGTTGGAGTTGAGTCAGTATGATCTCAATCGTTTATCTGTAGAAGTTTGTGAGTGCTTTTGGTGACAAGCCAAATTTCTTTAGCCTCCTGAGGTTGAAGAGGCGCTGCTGCGCCTTCTTCACAACGCTGTCTGTGTGGGTACTAATTCAGTTTGTTCGTGATGTATACGCCGAGGAACTTAAAACTTACTACCCTCTCCACTCGTGTCCCGTCGATGTGGATAGGGGGGTGCTCCCTCTGCTGTTTCCTGAAGTCCACAATAATCTCCTTTGTTTTGTTGATGTTGAGTGTGAGGTTATTTTCCTGACACCACACTCCGAAGGCCCTCACCTCCTCCCTGTCTCGTCATTGCTGGTAATCAAACCTACCACTGTAGTGTCATCCTTAAACTTGATGATTGAGTTGGAGGCGTGCATGGCCACGCAGTCGTGGGTGAACAGGGAGTACAGGAGAGGGCTCAGAACGCACCCTTGTGGGGCCCCAGTGTTGCGGTTCGGCGGGGTGGAGATGTTGTTACCTACCCTCACCACCTGGGGGCGGCCCGTCAGGAAGTCTAGTACCCAGTAGCACAGGGCGGGGTCGAGACCCAGGGTCTCGAGCTTGATGACGAGTTTGGAGGGTACTATGGTGTTAAATGCTGAGCTGTTAAATGCTGAGCAGCACTTGATGACGGAAGTGAGTGCTACGTGGCAGTAGTCCCTTAGCTTTCTTGGGAACAGGAACAATGGTGGCCCTCTAGTACCTTAGCTTTCTTGGGAACAGGAACAACACACCAGCCAGCTGTTCTGCGCATGCTCTGAGGATGCGGCTGGGGAAGCCGTCTAGGCCTGCAGCCTTGCGAGGGTTAACACGTTTAAATGTTTTATTCACGTCGGCTCTCAAGGAGAGTCCGCAGGTTTGGTAGCGGGCCGTGTCAGTGGCACTGTATTGTCCTCAAAGCGGGCAATAAAGTTATTTAGTCTGTCTGGGAGCAAGACATCCTGGGTCATCCTGGAGCTGGTTTTCTTTTTGTAATCCGTGATTGACTGTAGACCCTGCCACATACCTCTTGTGTCTGAGCCGTTGAATTGCGACTCTTTGTCTCTATACTGACGCTTAGCTTGTTTGATTGCCTTGCGGAGGGAATAGCTACACTGTTTGTATTCGGTCATGTTTCCGCTCACCTTGCCCTGGTTAAAAGCAGTTGTTTGCGCTTTCAGTTTCGTGCGATTACTGCCATCAATCCACGGTTTCTGGTTTGGGATGGTTTTAATCGTTGCTGTGGGTATAACATCGTCAATGCACTTTCTAATGAACTCGCTCACCGAATCAGCGTATTCGTCAATGTTGTTGTTGGACGCAATGTGGAACATATCACAATCCACGTGACCGAAGCAGTCATGAAGCGTGGAATCAGATTGGTCGGACCAGCGTTGAACAGACCTGAGAGCGGGAGCTTCTTGTTTTTAGTCTCTGTCTGTAGGCTGGAAGCAACAAAATGGAGTCGTGGTCAGCTTTTCGGAAAGGAGGGTGGGGGAGGGCCTTATATGCATCGCGGAAGTTAGAAAAACAATGATCCAGGGTTTTACCAGCTCAGGTTGCGCAATCGATGTGCTGATCGAATTTAGGGAGTCTTGTTTTTAGATTAGCCCTGTTAAAATCCCCAGCTACAATGCAGCCACAGGATATGTGGTTTCCAGTTTACATAACAGTCAAATAAAGTTAGTTCAGGGCCATTGATGTGTCTGCTTGGGGGGGGGAATTTATACGACTGCGATTATAATCGGAGAGAATTCCCTTGGTAGATAATGCGGTCGACATTTGATTGTGAGGAATTCTAAGTCAGGTGAACAGAAGGACTTGAGTTCCTGTATATTGTTATGATCACACCATGTCTCATTAATCATAAGGCATACCCCCCCCCCCCCGCCCCTCTTCTTACAGAAAGATGCTTGTTTCTGTCGGCGCGATGAGTGAAGAAACCAGCTGGCTGCACCGACTCCATTAGCGTCTCTCGAGTGAGACATGTTTCCGTGAAGCAAAGAACGTCACAGTCTCTGATGTCTCTCTGGAATGCTACCTTTGCTCGGATTTCATCAACCTTGTTGTCAAGAGACTGGACATTGGCCAGTAGTATGCTAGGGAGTGGTGCGCGATGTGTCCGTTTCCGGAGCCTGACCAGAAGACCGCCTCGTTTGCACCTTTGGTGGGAACTCTTTATAGGGCTCTTTATTACTCAATTTAATGCAAAATAGATGGGTTAGAAGAACGCACCTATCACCACTCCTCAGGTTAGCTCTCTCCTCACAGGCCTCTTCATTTGAGCCTGTTTGACAGGGAGAAAGTAAATTATATTAATGACTTTTCCAGCACCATTGACTCATTCTATCAGGTAGATAGTGGACCCAGCTCAAATGTTACTGATGGTCCTGTAGTATTGGTTCACCATTCACAGAGTGCTCATTATACTATAGGATACCTGCCTAGTTCTCACAAAGCCTTGCCATAAAGTCAATAGTATATCCTGATTGCTCAAAGGGATAATAAGCCTGAATGAGTTAACTAAGGTTTGAATCAATCACGTACATGTTCTAGATACATGCTAAGTATATGCAGTATATGGAGGTTTTTTTATGCTCTTCGAGACTTGAATGAGTTTGATGCTATACGGCCAAAGCAGTTTTAGATACACTATATATACAAAAGTATGTGGACACCCCTTCAAATGTGTGGATTTGGCTATTTCAGCCACACCCGTTGCTAACAGTTATATAAAATAGAGCACACAGCCATGCAATCTTCATAGACAAATATTGGCAGTAGAATGGCCTTACTGAAGAGCTGTGACTTTCAACGTGGCACCGTCATAGGATGCCACCTTTACAACAAGTCAGTTCGTCAAATTTTGTGGGTGGGGATGGTTGTGAACGATGCTGAATTGGTGTAGACAAAGAAGGGCTCTCCAGTAGTGGTTCCAAAACATTCAAAAGCCATTTTCACAAAAGTGAGTTTACACGCTGATCAACTTTCAATGCAGAATTACTTTCCTGAGTATCTACTTTTATCCAATGTAAAAAACACAATTCCAAATTTTGTTACATAAAACCGATTTGAGCCGGTCAGTCACATACTCTATCACCTACAGATGCAAGAAAACGTATGTGAACCCTTTAGAAATACCTGGATTTCTGCATAAATTGCTCATAAAATTTGATCTGATCTTCATCTAGGTCACAACAATAGACAAACACAGTCTGCTTAAACAAATAACACACAAACAATTATACGTTGTCATGTCTTCATTGAACACACCGTGTAAACATTCACAGTGATGTGAACTGCTCTCTTGATGTCATGCCGCAGCATCTCAATCGGGTTGAGGTCATGACTCTGACTTGGCCATTCCAAAAGGCATATTTTCTTCCGTTGAAGCCATTCTGTTGTTGATTTACTTCTGTGTTTTGGGTCATTGTCTTGTTGCATCACCCAATTTCTGTTGATCTTCAAATGGCGGACAGATAGCTTAACATTCTCCTGCAAAATGTCTTAATAAAGATAGGGCTGACTACTGCCCCCTTTGGAGGAATTGCGTGCCCATAGTAAACAGAAAGAAAATCTGTCCAAAATTGCTAATATATGCATATAATAATTATAATTGAGTAGAAAACACTCTAAAGCTTCTAAAACCGTTCAAATTATGTCTGTACGTAAAGCAGAACTTTCAGGGCAGCCATTCTCCCAAACTCTCTCTTGTCATCATGAAAGTTGGGCCAACTTTGACGTCATCGCCCCCACCCTTCCCAACCAGCTACAGATCTGGGAACAGTTTCTATCTATTCAGCGCGCGATGTCTGCTTTCAGAGGGGCCTGTCATTGTGAGAATCGCGCGCTCCCTCCACTTTTGGCGGGCTGAAACTTTCAGGTCACGCGAAAATACATGCACTTTGATGCGCGCGTCGGGTCCAGAGCTCTCTTTCTTCCAGTATTGACCAAACGATGTCTGTTTGTCTGTTCGAGCTAAGGATTGGTTTGCATGTTCAGAACATGCTAAAGCTTGATTCTGCACTTAGTTTGACCAGTTTTGTCGACATATAATATGTAATTTTGAAGTTTTGATGCGCATCCACTAGAATTTTGGCTGCATTTCAGACGGAATTTGTCGTGTTTGATAGCCCAAAGACACAGACTTGAAAACCAAACGCAGTTTTTGGTAAGTATGACTACTTCCACGGCTTATGATCGAAGAACATCAAAGGTAAGGGAATATTTATGTGGTTATTTTTGTGTATCTGTGGAGTCCAACATAGAGAAGACATAATGCTAATGTGTGAACGCCGTCTCATATTATAGCCTAGTGAACGAATTCTGTAACGTTAAAAATAAATGTAACACAGTGGTTGCATTAAGAAGAAGTGTATCTTTCTATCTATATGTAGAACATGTATATTTAGTCAAAGTTTATGATGTGTATTGCTTGTTATCTGACGTTATCTGCCGGAGCGATCATCATTTCTCCGGACATTTGAGTAACATTTTTTGAACATTGCGTCATTGTAAACAGAGATTTATGGATATAAATAGCATATTATTGAAAAAAACATAAATGTACTGTGTAACATGTCCTATTACTGTCATCTGATGAAGATTTTCAAAAGGTTAGTGAATTATTTTTCTTTGAATCCTGCGTTTGTTGATTGCATATTTTGTTCAACTTGGCTATTCAAATTAACTGTGTCTTTGGTGGTGGTTTGACATAAATATGTGCTATGTTTTCGCCGTAAAACATTTTAGAAATCTGACTTGCTGGCTGGATGAACAAGGTGTTTATATTTAATTTGAGCTATTGGTTAAATATTTCTAAGAATATTTTTGCATTCCATGCGCCACCGTTCCAGCTGAACGTGGGAGGGGTTGTTCCCAAACGGGAACCCTACCCCGTCAACAGGTTTTAATAAACTTGGGAATTTGTTTTTCCGTCAATAATAGCAAGCTGTCCAGGCCCTGAGGCAGCCCTAAACCATGATGCTCCCTCCACCATACTTCACAATTGGGATGAGATTTTGATGTTGGTGTGCTTACCTTTTTTCCCCACACATAGTGTTGTGTGCTCCTTCCAAACAACTCAACTGTAGTTTCATCTGTCTACAGAATATTTTACCAGTATCACCGTGGAACATCCAGGTGCACTTTTGCAAACTGCAGACGTGCAGCAATGTTTTTTCTTGTGAATAGCAAACTTTGTGTTTTTTATAGGGCAATGCAACTCTAACCAACATCTCAAATCTCGTCTCATTGATTGGACTCCAAGTTAGCTGACTCCTGTGTCCAATTAGCTGTTGGAGAAGCCATTAGTCTAGGGGTTCACATACTTTTTCCAACCAACACTGGAAGATTACATACACCTTAGCCAAATACATTTAGACACTGTTTTTCACAATTCAGGAAATTTAATCCTAGTAACAATTCACTATCTTAGGTCAGTTAGGCTCACCACTTTATTTTAAGAATGTGAAATGGCCCATTCCTCCTGACAGAGCTGGTGTAACTGAGTCAGGTTTGTAGACCTACTTGCTCGCACACTTTTTCAGTTCAGCCCACACATTTCTATAGGATTGAGGTTAGGGCTTTATGATGGCCACTCCATACCTTGACTTTGTTGTCCTTAAGCCATTTTCCACACCTTTACAAGTATGCTTGGAGTAATTGTACATTTGGAAGACCCATTTGCGACCAAGTTTTAACTTCCTGACTGATGTCTTGAGATGTTGCTTCAATATATCCACATAATTTTCCTACCACATGATGTCATCTATTTTGTGAAGTGCATCCGTCCCTCCTGCAGCAAAGCACCACCACAACATTATGCTGCCACCCCCGTGCTTCACGGTTTGGATGGAGTTCTTCGGCTTGCAAGCCTCCCCCTTTTTCCTCCAAACATAATGATGGTCATTATGGCCAAACAGTTCTATTTTTGTTTCATCAGACCAGAAAACATTTCTCCAAAAAGTATGATCTTTGTCCCCATGTGCAGTTGCAAACCGTAGTCTGTCTTTATTATGGCGGTTTTGGAGCAGTGGCTTCTTCCTTGCTGAGTGGCCTTTCAGGTTATGTCGATATAGGATGCGTTTTACTGTTGATATAGATACTTTTGTACCATTTTCCTCCAGCATCTTCATAAGGTCCTTTGCTATTGATTTGCACTTTTCGCACCAAAGGACATTCATCTCGAGGAGACAGAATGAGTCTCCTTCCTGAGCGGTATGACGGCTGCATGGTCCCATGGTGTTTATACTTGTGTGCTATTGTTTGTACAGATGAACATGGTAAAAAATTCAAAAGGCACTCACACATCTGAGCAAACCTTTTGCAGGTGCATGGCAACAGTTGAACAAGATGAATGAAAAAGGAGACCGCACACTGCTCTTGATAGTATCACTGATCTTTAATAAGTGTACATACATGGTACCTTCAGGCGCTCGGAAATTGCTCCTAAGGATGAACCAGACTTGTGGAGGTCTACAACTTGGCCAATTTCTTTTGATTTTCCCATGATGTCAAGCACAGAGACACTGAGTTTGAAGGTAGGCCTTGAAATACATCCACAGGTACACCTCCAATCGACTCAAATTATGTCAATAAGCATATCAGAAGCTTCTAAATCGATTACATTTTTCTGGAATTTTTCAAGCCGTTTCAAGGCACAGTCAACTTAGTGTATGTAAACTTATGACTCACTGTAATTGTGAAACAGTGAATTATAAGTGAAATAATCTGTACATAAACAATTGTTGAAAAATTACTTGTGTCATGCACAAAGTAGATGTCCTAACCGACTTGCCAAAACTATAGTTTGTTAACAAGAAGGTCAGCATCCCAGAATCACATCTTCACTGTTGACGTTGAGACTGGTGTTTTGCAGGTACTATTTAATGAAGCTGCCATTTGAGAACTTGTGAGGCATCTGTTTCTCAAACTATACACTCTAATGTACTTGTCATCTTGCTCAGTTGTGCACCGAGGCCTCCCACTCCTCTTTCTCTTCCGGTTGGAGCTCAGTTTGCGCTGTTATTTGAAGGGAGTAGTACACAGCATTGTACCAGATCTTCAGTTTCTTGGCAATTTCTCTCATGGAATAGCCTTCATTTCCCCGAACAAGAATAGATTTACAAGTTTCAGAAGAAAGTACTTTGTTTCTGGCCATTTTGAGCCTGTAATCAAACCCATAAATGCTGATGCTCCAGATAGTAAACTAGTCTAAAGAAAAGCCTGTTTTATTGCTTCTTTAAATCAGAACAACAATTTTCAGCAGTGCTAACATCATTGCAAAAGGGTTTTCTTATGATCAATTAGACTTTTAAAATTATAAACTTTTATTAGCTAACACAAGGTGTCATTGGAACACAGGAATGATGGTTGCTGATAATGGGCCTCTTGTACACCTATGTAGATATTCCATAAACAATCAGCCGTTTCCAGCTACAATAAACATTTACAACATTAACAATGTCTACACTGTATTTCCGAACAATTTTATGTTATTTTAATGGACAAAATGTGTTTTTCTTTCAAAAATGAGATAATTTCTAATTAACCCCAAACGTTTAAATGGTAGTGTATATACAGTACCAGTCAAAAGTTTGGACACACCTACTTATTCAAGGGTTTTTCTTTATTTTTGCCATTTTCTACATGGTAGAATAATAGTGAAGACATCAAAACTATGTAATAACACATATGGAATCATGTAGTAACCAAAAAAGTGTTAAAGAAATCAAAATATATTTTAGATTCTTCAAAGAAGCCACCTTTCTCCTCCTTGGTCAAATAGCTCTTAAACAGCCTGTTGAACAACAAATGATAGTCCCACTAAGTGCAAACCAGATGGGATTATCATGACACTAGGCGAGACCCAAATGCAGACACAGGAGGCAGATGGTTGGAGTTTAATATGTTTAATAAATCTACCGGGAATAAGCAAAATAATGGTCGTTGGACAGGCAAAAGGTCATAACCAGATCAGGGTCACGGTCGTCATAAATAGGAGACCAAGGCGCAGTGTGGTATGCGAACATACAGTGCCTTGCGAAAGTATTCGGCCCCCTTGAACTTTGCGACCTTTTGCCACATTTCAGGCTTCAAACAAAGATATAAAAATGTATTTTTTTGTGAAGAATCAACAACAAGTGGGACACAATCATGAAGTGGAACGACATTTATTGGATATTTCAAACTTTTTTAACAAATCAAAAACTGAAAAATTGGGCGTGCTAAATTATTCAGCCCCCTTAAGTTAAAATACTTTGTAGCGCCACCTTTTGCTGTGATTACAGCTGTAAGTCGCTTGGGGTATGTCTCTATCAGTTTTGCACATTGAGAGACTGACATTTTTTCCCATTCCTCCTTGCAAAACAGCTTGAGCTCAGTGAGGTTGGATGGAGAGCATTTGTGAACAGCAGTTTTCAGTTCTTTCCACAGATTCTCGATTGGATTCAGGTCTGGACTTTGACTTGGCCATTCTAACACCTGGATATGTTTATTTTTGAACCATTCCATTGTAGATTTTGCTTTATGTTTTGGATCATTGTCTTGTTGGAAGACAAATCTCCGTCCCAGTCTCAGGTCTTTTGCAGACTCCATCAGGTTTTCTTCCAGAATGGTCCTGTATTTGGCTCCATCCATCTTCCCATCAATTTGAACCATCTTCCCTGTCCCTGCTGAAGAAAAGCAGGCCCAAACTATGATGCTGCCACCAGCATGTTTGACAGTGGGGATGGTGTGTTCAGGGTGATGAGCTGTGTTGCTTTTACGGCAAACATAACGTTTTGCATTGTTGCCAAAAAGTTCAATTTTGGTTTCATCTGACCAGAGCACCTTCTTCCACATATTTGGTGTGTCTCCCAGGTGGCTTGTGGCAAACTTTAAACAACACTTTTATGGATATCTTTAAGAAATGGCTTTCTTCTTGCCACTCTTCCATAAAGGCCAGATTTGTGCAATATACGACTGATTGTTGTCCTATGGACAGAGTCTCCCACCTCAGCTGTAGATCTCTGCAGTTCATCCAGAGTGATCATGGGCCTCTTGGCTGCATCTCTGACCAGTCTTCTCCTTGTATAAGCTGAAAGTTTAGAGGGACGGCCAGGTCTTGGTAGATTTCAGTGGTCTGATACTCCTTCCATTTCAATATTATCGCTTGCACAGTGCTCTTTGGGATGTTTAAAGTTTGGGAAATCTTTTTGTATCCAAATCCGGCTTTAAACTTCTTCACAACAGTATCTCGGACCTGCCTGGTGTGTTCCTTGTTCTTCATGATGCTCTCTGCGCTTTTAACGGACCTCTGAGACTATCGCAGTGCAGGTGCATTTATACGGAGACTTGATTACACACAGGTGGATTGTATTTATCATCATTAGTCATTTAGGTCAACATTGGATCATTCAGAGATCCTCACTAAACTTCTGGAGAGAGTTTGCTGCACTGAAAGTAAAGGGGCTGAATAATTTTGCACGCCCAATTTGACAGTTTTTGATTTGTTAAAAAAGTTTGAAATATCCTATAAATGTCGTTCCACTTCATGATTGTGTCCCACTTGCTGTTGATTCTTCACAAAAAAATACAGTTTTATATCTTTATGTTTGAAGCCTGAAATGTGGCAAAAGGTCACAAAGTTCAAGGGGGGCGAATACTTTCGCAAGGCACTGTAACTGTTTAATTAAAGAGAGAACACTGAACAGAACTAAACAAAACAAACCGTGAATCAATATCGCTAGAGCATGACAGGCAACTAAACATAGAATAACAACCCACAAACTATCCAAGGAATATGGCTACCTAAATATGGTCCCCAATGAGAGACAACAATAAACAGCTGCCTCTGATTGAGAACCAATCTAGGCAACCATAGACATATAAACACCTGGACTAGAAAAACCCCATGAACATGCAAAAAACCCAAGACAATACATGACTACACAAACCACCCTTGTCACACCCTGACCTAACCAAATAGTAAAGAAAACAACAATAACTAAGGTCAGGGCATGACAGTACCCCCCCCCAAAGGTTCGGACTCCCGGCCGCAAACCTCAACCTATATGGGAGGGTCTGGGTGGGCATCTGACCTTGGTGGCGGCTTTGGTTCTGGCCGCCGCCCCCCTTCTTTACTCTGAGTCCGCTTTTGTATCACTGATCGTTGGATCATCGTCGGAGGCTCTGGACTGTGGATCCTTGCCGTAGGACCCGGGCTGGGGACCCTCACTGCGTGGACCATCGCCGGATGTTCTGGACTGGGGACCGTCGCTGGAGACCCCGGACTGGGGACCGTCGCTGGAAACCCCGGACTGGGGACCGTCGTTTGAGGTTTCAGACTGTGGCCCGTCGTTGGAGGTTCCGGACTGTGGCCTGTCGTTGGAGGTTCCGGTCTGTGGCCCATCGTTGGAGGTTCCGGTCTGTGAATCGTTACCGGACGCTCTGGATTACCGAGGCGCACTGTAGGCCTGGTGTGTGCTGCCGGCACTGGTGGTCCCGGGCTGGGGAAACGCACCTCAGGGCGAGTGCGAGGAGCAGGAACAGGGCGTACTGGACTGCCAAGGTGCACTATAGGTTTGGTGCGTGGTGCCGGCACGGGTGGTACCGGGCTGGGAACACACACATCAGGGCGAGTGCGAGGAGCAGGAACAGGGCATACTGGACCCTGGAGGCGCACTGGAGGCCTGGTGCGTGGTGCCAGAACTGGTGGTACCGGGTTGGAGACACGCACCTCAGGGCGAGTGCAGGGAGGAGGAACAGAGCATACTGGACCCTGTAGGCGCACTGGAAGCCTGGTGTGTGGTGTCAGCATTGGTGGTACTGGGCTGGTGACGCACACGTCAGGGCGAGTGCGGGAAGGAGGAACAGGACGTACTGGACTGTGGAGGCGTACTGGAGGTCTGGAGTGTAGAGCTGACACAACCCGTCCTGGCTGGATGTTTATTTTTGCAGGGCGCTGGCACAGGACGTACTGGGCTGTGTAGACTCACCGGAGACACAGTACGCGAAGCCGGCGCAGGATATCCTGGTCCAAGGAGGTACACTGGAGACCAGGAGCACTGAGCCGGCACCCTCCTTCCTAGCTGGATGCCCATTCTAGCCTGGCCAATGCGAGTAGCTGGAATAGAGCGCACCGGGCTAGAATAGGGCACTTGAGACATTGTGCATTCTACCGTATAACACGGTGCCTGACCAGTAACACGCTCCCCACAGTAAGCAAATTGTTTTATTGGGGCTGCCTCTCGGGCTTCCGTGCTAGCCGTGTACCCTTATATCATCGCGGTTCCTCCCGTGCTACTCCACCTACCTCCATGGTAGGTGATCCTCTCCTGCCAGTATTTTCTCCCACGTCCAGGATCCTTTACCGTCCAGTATTTCATCCCATGTCCATGCTGTCTGCTCCATAAAACGCTGCTCCTCCTTTTCACACTGCTTGGTCATTTTATGGTGGGTTGTTCTGTCACAGTCATCATAAAGAGGAGACCAAGGCGCAGCATGGTAAGCGAACATAACTGTTTAATTAAAGAGAGAACACTGAACAGAACTAAACAAAACAACAAAACGAACCGTGAAGCAATATGGCTAGAGCATAACAGGCAACTAAACATAGAATAACAACCCACAAACTATCCAAGGAATATGGCTACCTAAATATGGTCCCCAATCAGAGACAATGATAAACAGCTGCCTCCGACTGAGAACCAATCTAGGCAACAACAGACATTTAAACAACAAGACTAGGGAACCCCATAAACATACAAAAAACCCTAGATCATATAAAACTACACAAACCACCCTTGTCACACCCTGACCTAACCAAATAATAACAAAAAATGAAAGATAACTAAGGTCAGGGCGTGACAATGAGAGTCCAGGAAGTACGGAGCGGCAGGTGGGCTCGAGGTTAGGGGAGGCAGAATGGACAGGCAGGCGGGTAATGAGTCCAGAACAGGCAAGGGTCAAAACCGGGAGTACTAGAAAAAGGAGAAAAGGCAAAGCAGGAAAACGGGGAAAAATGCTAGTAGGCTTGGACATAAAAGGTGAACTGGCACAGAGAGACAGGAAACAGGGATAAATACAACAACAACAAAAAGCGATACCTGGAGGGGGTGGAGACAATAACAGGTGAAACAGATCAGGGTGTGACAGGAATGGCGTATCGCTTCAGAACGCTGTGATAGCCATGCTGGTTAAGAATTCTAAATAAATCACAGATAGTATCACCAGCAAAGCACTCCCACACCATCACACCTTCTCCTCCATGCTTCACTGTGGAAACCACGCATGTGGAGATCATCCATTATCCTATTCTGCATCTCACAAAGATAAGGAATTTAGAAACAAAATCTCAATATTCTGACTCATCAGACCAAAGGACAGATTTCCACCAGTCTAATGTCCATTGCTTGTGTTTCTTGGCCCAAGCAAGTCATTTAGTAGTGGTTTCTTTGCAGAAATTTGACCATGAAGGCCTGATTCACGCAGTCTCCTCTGAACAGTTGATGTTGAGATATGTCTGTTACTTAAACTCTGTGAAGAATTTATTTGGGCTGCAATCTGAGGTGCAGTTAACTCGAATAAACTTATCCTCTGCAGCAGAGGTAACTCTGGGTCTTCTTTTCCTGTGGCGGTCCTCATGGGAACCAGTTTCATCATAGCTCTTGATGGTTTTTGGGACTGCACAAATATTCCGTATTGAATGACCTTCATGTCTTTAAGTAATGATGGACTGTTGTTTCTCTTTGCTTATTTGAGCTGTTCTTGCCATAATATGGACTTGGTCTTTTACCAAATAGGGCTATCTTCTGTATACCACCCCTAACTTGTCACAACACAACTGATTGGCTCAAGCTCATTAAGAAATAAAGATATTTCACAAATATATTTTGAACAACCTCAGGAAGCTGGTCGAGAGAATGCCAAGAGTGTGCAAAGCAGTCATCAAGGCAAAGGGTGGCTACTTTGAAGAATCTATAAGAAAAATATATTTTCGTTTGTTTTTACTCTTTTGGGATAGGGGGCAGCATTTTCACTTTTGGATTAATAGTGTGCCCAGAGTGAACTGCCTCCTACTCTTTCCCAGATGCTAATATTGGCGTATTATTACTAGTATTGGATGGAAAACACTCTAAAGTTTCTAAAACTGTTTAAATGATGTCTGTGAGTATAACAGAACTCATATGGCAGGTGAAAACCTGAGAGAAATCCAACCAGGAAGTGGGAAATCTGAGATTTGTAGTTTTTCAAAGCTTGGCCTACCGAATACACAGTATATATGGAGTCAAGTTGCACTTCCTACGGCTTCCACTAAATGTCAAATGTCTATAGAAACTTGAATGAGGATTCTACTATAAAGGAGTGGCTCAATAGACCTGTTTGACTCAGTGGTCTGGCAGAGTGTCTCGGGCTTGTGACGCTTACTCCCGACAGAGTTACCTCTCGTTCCAGTGCTTTTCTTAGACATAGGAATTCTGCGGTTGGAACATTATTGATGTTTTATGTTAAAAACATCCTAAAGATTGATTCCATACATTGTTTAACTTGTTTCTACGACCCGCAACGCAATGTTTAGAGTTTTTGTCTGGATGAAGTGCTCACCCTCATGAAGATGGATTACTGGGCTGAACACGCTAATAACAAGTGGATATTTGGACATAAATGATGGACTTTATGGAACTTTATGGAACAAATCAGTCATTTATTGTCGAACTGGGATTCCTGGGAGTGCCTTCTGATCAAGATCATCAAAGGTAAGTGAATATTTATAGTGTTATTTCTAACTTCTGTTGACTCCAAAATGGTGGATATTTCTCTGGCTGGATTGGGCTCTGAGCACCATTCTCAGATTATGCTTTTTCCGTAAAGTTAAAAAGAAATTGGTTTCTTTGTCTCCCTCCCTTAATTGGAATCTTTAATCTTTTAATCTTTTTAATCTTTTCCCTTAATTGGAATCTGACAGAATCTGACAGAGTCTGACAATCTGGAATCTGAGAATCTGACAGGATCCCGGGACATGTAGTAGCGTTCACAGCAACTGAGCCCAACTGATCTGCAGGATCCAAAATCAAAGAGTCAAACTTTACAAAAACAAAAACCGAGCTCTCTCGTTCAGCATTCAACATACGTTGCGCCTCTGTGGACGTCGTTGTTCTCATTGGTTTTCCTGTAGCTCAGTAGATGACATTCATGGGTTCATGCATGTTGATGACATTAGTTCTGTGTGTGTAGTTATGGACAAGGCGTGCTGCTTTCTTTTGAGCAAACTGCAGCTTTGCTAGGTCTTTCTTTTCTGCACCTGACCATATTACTGGACAGTAATCAAGATGGGAAAGATCAGAGCCTGAACAACTAGTATAGTTGATCTTTGTGTCAAAAATGCAGAATATCTCTCCCCATCTTCACTACAATATTGTCAATATGACTTGACCATGATAATTTACCATCCAATGATACTCATAGGAGTTCAGCTTCTTCATCTTGTTCAATGGTCACACCATTTAAACACAACTCCATTTGAGGTTTGGGTCTAAGAGAATACATTGAACCAAATACAATGCTTTTGTTTTAGATGTATTTGAGACCAGTTTATTGTTAAAGGGTAGGAAGCATGAGTTTTACTCACCAAGTCTTATGACCCGTTTATGACTTAGAAGCCGTTTAGAAGCGTCTTGGACCTAGACTTGGCGCTCTGGTACCGCTTGCTGTGCGAAAGCAGAGAGAACAGTCTATGACTAGGGTGGCTGGAGTTTTTGATAATTTTTAGGGCCTTCCACTGACACCACCTGGTATAGAGGTCCTGGATGGCGGGGAGCTTGGCCGCAGTGATGTACTTGGCCGTTCACACTACCCTCTGTAGTGCCTTGCGGTCGGAGGCCGAGCAGTTGCCTTACCAGGCAGTGATATAACCAGTCAGGATGCTCTCGATGGTGCAGCTGTAGAACCTTATAAGGATCTGAGTACCCATGCCAAATGTTTTCAGTCTCCTGAGGGGGAATAGGTTTTGTAGTGCCCTCTCACGACTGTCTTGGTGTACTTGGACCATGTTAGTTTGTTGATGATGTGGGCACTAAGGACCTCCTCCCTACAGTCTATCTCATTGTGTCGTCGGGAAACTTAATGATGGTATTTGAGTCGTGCCTGGCCATGCAGTCATGGGTGAACAGGGAGTACAAGAGGAGACTGAGAACGCACCCCTGAGGAGCACCCGCGTTGAGGATCAGTGTGGCAGAAGTGTTGTTGCCTACACTTACCACCTGGGGGTTGCCTGTCAGGAAGTCCAGGGTCCAGTGGCAGAGGGAGGTGTTTAGTTCCAGGGTGCTTAGCTTAGTGATTGCTTCATCTGTGGATCTTTTGGGGCGGTATGCAAATAGGAATGGGTCTAGGGTTTCTCGGATAATGCTGTTGAAGTGAGCCATGACCAGCCTGAGTGCAGGCGTGACGTGAGTGCTACGGGTCAGTAGTCATTTAGGCTGGTTTCCTTAGTGATATTGGGCACAGGGACTATGGTGGTCTGCTTGAAACATGTTGGTATTACAGACTCTTTCAGGGAAAGGTTGAAAATGTCAGTAAAGACACTTGCCAGTTGGTCAGCGCATGCTCGGAGTACACATCCTGGTAATCCGTCTGTGAATGTTGACCTGTTTAAAGATCTTACTCACATCAGCGACAGAGAGCGTGATCACACAGTCATGCGGAACAGCGGTTTTGCTTGCCTCGAAAAGCGAATATAAGCAATTTATCTCAATTGGTAGGCTTGCATCACTGGGCAGCTCGCGGCTGTGCTTCCCTTTGTAGTCTGTAATAGTTTGCAAGCCCTGCCACATCCGAAGTGCGACGGAGCCGTTGTAGTACGTTTCAATCTTACCATTCAAGTCCTGTCTTGAAAATTTGTAGTACAATTCAAGTACGATTCAAGTCTTGTATTCAAATCAAATCAAATTTTATTTGTCACATACACATGGTTAGCAGATGTTAAATGTGAGTGTAGCGAAATGCTTGTGCTTCTAGTTCCGACAATGCAGTGATAACCAACAAGTAATCTAACTAACAATTCCAAAACTACTGTCTTATACACAGTGTAAGGGGATAAGGAACATGTACATAAGGATATATGAATGAGTGATGGTACAGAGCAGCATACAGTAGATGGTATCGAGTACAGTATATACATATGAGATGAGTGTGTAGACAAAGTAAACAAAGTGGCATAGTTACAGTGGCTAGTGATACAAGTGTTACATAAGGATGCAGTCGATGATGTAGAGTACAGTATATACATATGCATATGAGATGAATAATGTAGGGTAAGTAACATTATATAAGGTAGCATTGTTTAAAGTGGCTAGTGATATATTTACATCATTTCCCATCAATTCCCATTATTAAAATGGCTGGAGTTGGGTCAGTGTCAATGACAGTGTGTTGGCAGCAGCCACTCAATGTTAGTGGTGGCTGTTTAACAGTCTGATGGCCTTGAGATAGAAGCTGTTTTTCAGTCTCTCGGTCCCAGCTTTGATGCACCTGTACTGACCTCGCCTTCTGGATGATAGCGGGGTGAACAGGCAGTGGTTCGGGTGGTTGATGTCCTTGATGATCTTTATGGCCTTCCTGTAACAACGGGTGGTGTAGGTGTCCTGGAGGGCAGGTAGTTTGCCCCCGGTGATGCGTTGTGCAGTCCTCACTACCCTCTGGAGAGCCTTACGGTTGAGGGCGGAGCAGTTGCCATACCAGGCGGTGATACAGCCCGCCAGGATGCTCTCGATTGTGCATCTGTAGAAGTTTGTGAGTGCTTTTGGTGACAAGCCGAATTTCTTCAGCCTCCTGAGGTTGAATAGGCGCTGCTGCGCCTTCTTCACGACGCTGTCAGTGTGAGTGGACCAATTCAGTTTGTCTGTGATGTGTATGCCAAGGAACTTAAAAGTAGTTACCCTCTCCACTACTGTTCCATCGATGTGGATAGGGGGGTGTTCCCTCTGCTGTTTCCTGAAGTCCACAATCATCTCCTTAGTTTTGTTGACGTTGAGTGTGAGGTTATTTTCCTGACACCACACTCCGAGGGCCCTCACCTCCTCCCTGTAGGCCGTCTCGTCGTTGTTGGTAATCAAGCCTACCACTGTTGTGTCGTCCTCAAACTTGATGATTGAGTTGGAGGCGTGCGTGGCCACGCAGTCGTCAGTGAACAGGAAGTACAGGAGAGGGCTCAGAACGCACCCTTGTGGGGCCCCCGTGTTGAGGATCAGCGGGTAGGAGATGTTGTTGCCTACCCTCACCACCTGGGGGCGGCCCGTCAGGAAGTCCAGTACCCAGTTGCACACGGCGGGGTCGAGACCCAGGGTCTCGAGCTTGATGACGAGCTTGGAGGGTACTATGGTGTTGAATGCCGAGCTGTAGTCGATGAACAACATTCTTACATAGGTATTCCTCTTGTCCAGGTGGGTTAGGGCAGTGTGCAGTGTGGTTAAGATTGCATCATCTGTGGACCTATTTGGGCGGTAAGCAAATTGGAGTGGGTCTAGGGTGTCAGGTAGGGTGGAGGTGATATGGTCCTTGACTAGTCTCTCAAAGCACTTCATGATGACGGAAGTGAGTGCTACGGGGCTATTGACACTGTGCCTGTTTTGATGATTCGTCTGAGGGCATTGTGGTATTTCTTGTAAATGTCTGGGTTAGAGTCCCTCTCCTTGAAAGTGGCAGCTCTCCCCTTTAGCTCATTGCTGATGTTGCCTGTAATTCATGGCTTCTGGTTGGGGTATGTACTGTGCTGACTGGAGGCACATCTTAAACTTAAGGCACAATTATGCATTTAAAGCAAAGCAGCATGGAATGAATAGGCAGCATTATCAGGCATGAGGCTCGAGAGTATGCCTCCTTCCCCACCCGTTTCCAACTAATATGAGTTACGTGAAGTCTATGTAAAGTATGATGGGAATGACTACTGTACTGTGGTCACTGTGGGGACGACGTCATCGATGCACATATTGATGAAGCCAGTGACTTATGTGGTGTACTCCTCAATGCCATCGGAAGAATCCAGGAACATATTCCAATCTGTGCTAGCAAAACAGTCTTGCAGCTTAGCATCTGCACCATCAATCTCCTGTTCAGGATAGAAAGAGAGGAAAATCCAGGCCTCCAACAGTACTATGTGGAGAAGTGGAACAAGAGATTGGGCTATGAGATAGCATCCAAAAATGTAGCCAAGTCAGTTTACAGGGGAAATAAGCAGTACGACAAGATAACTTATGGGTCAGAGTTTCAGGAAGGCAGCAGGGTCCTTGTAAGGAACATGAGAGAAAGGGGAGGGCCAGGCACTGGGAAGATAAAGTATGTCATCTTGGCCTGCTATGATAAAGACATTCAAGTGTTGAAGGCTTAACCCGAGGGTGGGAGAGGTAGGATAAGACTACTCCATCAAACCCTGCTGTTGCCATGTGACTTCCTACATGTAGCTGACATCCCAGAACAACCTTAGAGCAAAGACCGAGTTAAAACAAGATAGTAAGAGAACAAAACAGAGGCCCCATGTGACACAGAAACATCAAGGAAGAGTCTGATGATGAGATCCAGACAGGACTACTTACCTGGTCGTTCACTGAGCCACCATCTCCAACCACACTGAAACCCACAGCATGTGTTCCATCCTCAGAGCACACCTGAAGTACAGGAGAGGTGTCAGTTGTCACAAATGGCTGAAGAGAAACTGGAGTCGAACTCAGTTGGAGAAGGAGCGGAAAGGGTGCTGGCCACAGGAAACATGGATGAGAGTCAGGATACAGGAGAGGACTCTGAACCTGAAAATGGACACCTAAAGATGATAGAACACAGGTCACGGTATCCAAAAGAGATTGGAGACAGCCAGAGATTCTAACTTATAAAACTCTTGCGCACCGTCAGCCAAAGAAATATGAATGAACTCTGATTGGAGACCTTGGTCAATTAAATAGACTTGACAATTCTCAAAGACTGATTCAAAAGTGTGAATACCTTGTCCTTGACCATTTGAATCAGAGACACTATACATTCAGTGCCTGGTGACCGAGGAAGAGGATAGTACAAATAGTTGGCCGGTCAAGGGATGTTTTTTGGTTATTAACAGTACAAATGCATTTAGCATACCATTATGGGAAATTTGATTAAGTCAGGCAGTAGGCTACCATAATGGTCCTTTATGTCAGTAACAGCACGTATAAAGGAAAATGATTGCTGTGGGAAAAAGGGTAACACCTTTCTGTCTATGTGGAACAGTTTAATTGTTCATTATTGAGTTCCCGGTGTAATGCCAAAAAGTAGTTGAAGGTACAATTTACATACGCCTTTGCCAAATACATTTAAACTCAGTTTGTCACAATTCCTGACATTTAATCCTCGTCAAAATGCCCTGTCTTAGGTCAGTTAGGATCACCACTTTATTTTAAGAATGTGAAATGTCAGAATAATAGTGTACACAGTCATTTATTTCAGATTTGATTTATTTCATCACATTCCCAGTGGGTCAGAAGTTTACATAGACTCAATTAGTATTTGGAGTATTGCCTTTAAATTGTTTAACTTGGCTAAAACGTTGTGGGTAGCCTTCCACAAGCTTCCCACAATAAGTTGGGTGAATTTTGGCCTATTCCTCCTGTCAGAGCTGGTGTAACTGAGTCAGGTGTGTTGGCCTCCTTGCTCGCACACGCATTTTCAGTTCTGCCCACAAATGTTCTATAGGATTGAGGTCCGGGCTTCACCTCTTGAGATGGGATGTTGCATCAATATATCCACATAATTGTCCTACCTCATGATGCCATCTATTTTGTGAAGTGCACCAGTCCCTCTTGCAACAAAGCACGCCCACAACATGATGCTGCCACCCCCATGCTTCACAGTTGGTATGGTGTTCTTCGGCTTGCAAGCCTCCCCCTTTTTCCTCCAAACATGATGGTCATTATGGCCAAATAGTTCAATATTTGTTTCATCAGACCAGAGGACATTTCTCCAAAAAGTATGATCTTTGTCCCCATGTGCAGTTGCAAACCGTAGTCTGGCTTTTTTTATGGTGGTTTTGGAGCAGTGGTCTATTCCTTGCTGAACGGCCTTTCAGGTTATGTCGATATAGGACTCGTTTTATTGTGGATTTGAATACTTTTGTACCTATTTCCTCCAGCATCTTCACAAGGTCCTTTGCTGTTGTTCTGGGATTGATTAGCACTGTTCGCATGAAAATACGTTGATCTCTAGGAGACGGAATGTGTCTCCTTCCTGAGCGGTATGACGACTGCGTGGTCCCATGGTGTTTATACTTGCGTACTACTGTTTGTGCAGATGAACGTGGTACCTTCAGCCATTTGGAAATTGGTCCCAAGGATGAACCAGACTTGTGGAGGTCTACCATTTTTTTCTGAGGTCTTGGCCGATTTCTTTTGATTTTCCCATGATGTCAAGCAAAGAGGCATTGAGTTTGAAGGTAGGCCTTGAAATACATCCACAGGTACAACTCCAATTGTCTCAAATGATATCAATTAGCCTATCAGAAGCTTCTAAAGCCATGACATCATTTTCTGGAATTTTATAAGCTGTTTAAAGGCACAGTCAACTTAGTTTATGTAAACTTCTGACCCACTGGAATTGTGATACAGTGAATTATAAGTGAAATAATCTGTCTCTAAACAATTGTTGGAAAATTACTTGTGTCATGCACAAAGTAGATGTCCTAACCAACTTGCCAAAACTTTAGTTTGTTCACAAGAAATTTGTGGAATGGTTGAAAAACTAGTTTTAATGACTCCAACCTAAGTGTATGTAAAATTCCAACTTTAACTGTATATACTTGTGGTGGTGAGAACATGTTTTTTTTTGTCTGAATACAGCTGTGTCGACCCTTTGGAAGAATTCAACTTGGTTAAACTTGTCTAGTGTCTGTGAGTTAACAACCTAACACCTAATGGATCAACAACATTGTAGTTACTCCACAGTAATAACATCAATTACAGAGTAAAAAGAAGGAAGCCTGACAGAGTTAAAATTTTCCTAAACATGCTCCTGTTTGCAATAAAGCACTAAAGTAATACAGCAAAAACGGTGGTAAAGAAAATAACATTTTGTCCTGATTAAAAAGTGTTATGTTTGGGGTAAAATCCAACACAACACATCACTGAGTAACACTTCATATTTTCAAGCATGGTGGTGATTAGATCATTATACAGTGGGGCAAAAAAGTATTTAGTCAGCCACCAATTGTGCAAGTTCTCCCACTTAAAAGATGAGAGAGGCCTGTAATTTTCATCATAGATACACTTCAACTATGACAGACAAAATGGAGAAAAAAATCCAGAAAATCACATTGTAGGATTTTTAATGAATTTATTTGCAAATTATGGTGGAAAATAAGTATTTGGTCAATAACAAAAGTTGATCTCAATACTTTGTTATATACCCTTTGTTGGCAATGACAGAGGTCAAACGTTTTCTGTAAGTCTTCACGAGGTTTTCACACACTGTTGCTGGTGTTTTGGCCCTTTCCTCCACGCACATCTCCTCTAGAGCAGTGACACAACTCATGAAAATTAATGACTATCCTACGAAAGGAAATGTATTTTCCTCTCGGCTCCCCATTGGTGGCCCCAGATCAAGCGGACCAGGAGAGGAGCGGCCTGCTCCCAGTGTCCCTAATTCCTATGTATTAAGGTAGTTGTTGTTAACTTGGGAACCTGGAAAACCTTAAGGAGGCTCAGAAATTGCTGAAATATACATGTTCATATTAGATGCATTGAAATGAACTAGTTGGGCTCGCCACAGATTTTGTGAAAGTTGATATTAGTGAATTCATCTTGGGTCACTTTCCTAAACTAAGACAAAGGCATCAGCAATTGTTGAGTAAGGAATTGTGATGTGTTGTCTGCTCTTTAGCAGACTGCACAGGAATGGGAGATCTTTCCTCCTAATCAGTCTTACAATTTGTAAACAATAATCTTTATATTGCAAGATTTATATTTCCATTCATTATTTATCCAAACAACCACCATTTGCGAGTAATTTTCTAAGAAAAAAATGCTTAATTTCAAACAATCATGCATGACATGCGTCAACTAACAGATATATTTCCAAAGGAGGGAAAACAGCAATTACATCTTCAATGGGTGTTTAACATTCTGGAGTTGCACGGCTTATCACACCATGGCATGATTATTCATAGCAAGCAGCTTTTCGATACTCACAGTAGGTTCACACTGGATTTGTTGATGAGGAATACTATTAGAGGAATTACTGTTTCCGAGAACAAGCGTGTACTAGGGAAAGTGATGAGCAACCAACCAAATGTGACGGGAGGCTATGGACTAATTCCTGACCTTTTATATTGAAACAAAGATGTGCTGCATTATTTAAATGTGAAGCGATAACTACCATAATTCTTGTTTCCTTTGTTCAGGATTTTAATTCATATATTGTCATGCTGAGTGTTCTGTTGAGTGTAACTGCAATATAATACTAACTATAGTCATCCACTTATTACGTACCAGTCTTTGTATTATTTTTACATAACACATTGTCAAAACTAATCTGATAGGCGTGATAGATACAATGCATTTACACTCATTGAACTCAACTGTTCAGTAATATCACGTCTCACCCCTGACCCCAATGACACATCACTTTCAAATCTCAAACAAATTCAAATGATGAACTGCAATTTTTTAAATTAAGTATGCAAAAAAGTATCGCTGCATAACTCAACTAACACTTCCAAATGTTTCGCTGAGGTATCAGCACGAGTAAAGCTGTCAGTTACCACTAAACTCTTAAACCAGCAGAGAGATCACACACAAGTGAAGAAAACGTGTGACTATTCCCGTTTCGTTTTGTGTGTGTGCCCATGTGAAAGTGATTTATTTCTCATTTAATCAGGTTTGGCAGAGCCGTGCACACGAGTGCCATTTACTATATTTATAGGCTGAGGCGAATCCCTGCGACCTGTCTTACAGCTGGAAAGAGGAGATAGGAACTTCAAACCTGAGGCCCATATGGGCAGCCTCTCAATCTCATTCGACACTACAGTGCCCCACAAAACATTGTCAACACAATCCCCGCTGTATTAGAGCCTGTGTCTACGTCCCAAATGGCAAATATCTAGTGCTCTAGGTTAGAAGTAGTACACTATGCAGGGTATAGTGTGCCATTTGGGATGCAAATCCCATATGTATTTCTCTGCATTTCCCTGATTCTGATTGCAGGGGAAGTGCAGGTGATTCCACAGTCTTGTTGTTTGTCAGTTCCCCTGATTTGACATATTCTAGCTAGCCAAGGAAGAAGATGCATGGAACCCAAAGGATGCCTGCGCTGACTCTATAACTGAGATGCCAGAGAGAGAAAGAGTAAACTCAATGCGCTGTCACAAGGACATGAGACTCAAAGACAGTTATGAAGCATTTTATATGTTCCACTGATGCAAGGTCTGTGGCTGTAAAATGGATATACACCGAGTGTAAAAAACATTAAGGATACCTTCCTAATATTGAGTTGCACCCCCCCCCCCACAGTGTATACACACCGAACTAAAATATAAAAGTGATGTGTAAAGTGTTGGTCCCATGTTTCATGAGCTGAAATTAAAGAGCCCATAAAAGATTTCCATTGCCACAAAAAAGCTTATTTCTGCACAGATGTATTTACATTCCTGTTTGTGAGCATTTCTCCTTCGCCAAGGTGGGTGTGGGATATCAAGAAGCTGTTTAAACTGCATGGTCATTACACAGGTGCACCTTGTGCTGGTGACAATACAAGGCCACCTTAAAATGTGCAAAGTGCCCCATGGTGGCGGTGGGGTTATGGTATGGGCAGGCATAAGCTACGGACAACAAATACAATTGCATTTTTTCGATGGCAATTTCAATGCACAGAGATACCGTGATGAAATCCTGAGGCCCATTGTCCTGGCATTCATGCTCCATCATCACTTCATGTTGCAGCATGATAATGCATGGCCCCATGTCACAAGGATCTGTACACAATTCCTGGAAGCTGAAAAGGTCCCCTTTTTCATGGCCTGCATACTAACCAGACGTCACCCACTGAGCATGTTTGAGATGCTCTGGATCGACATGTACGACAGCGTGTTCCAGGTCCTGCCAATATCCAGCAACTTCGAACAGCCATTGAAGAGGAGTGGAACAATTGCGAAGGAGATGTGTTGGGCTGCATGAAGCAAATGGTCATCACACCAGATACTGGTTTTCTGATCCATGCCACTACCTTTTTTTAAAGGTATTTGTGACCAACAGACACAGTACATATCTGTATTCCCAGTCATGTGAATTTATTTCAATTGACTGATTTCTTTATGAACTGTAACTCAGTAAAATCTTTGAATTTGTCGCATGTTGCATTTATATTTTTGTTCAGTATATACAGTGCATTCAGAGAGTATTCTGACCCCTTGACATTTTCTACATGTTGTTACATTACAGGCGTATTCTAAAAACATCCTCATCAGTCTACACACAATACAATCCACACAATTCTGCAAATGTATATATATATATATTTAATAAAAAACGGAAATATCTTATTTACATAAGTATTCAGACCCTTTGCCATGAGACTTGAAATTGAGCTCAGGTGGATATTTGTTTTATTGTTAATCTTTGAGATGTTTCTACAACTTGATTGGAGTCCACCTATGGTAAATTCAATTGATTGGACATGATTTGGAAAGGCACACACATGTCTATATCAGGTCCCACAGTTGACAGTGCATGTCACAGCAAAAACCAAGCCATGTGTCACGACTTCTGCCAAAGTTGGTTCCTCTCCTTGTTCGGGAAGTGTTCAGCGGTCGAAGTCACTGGTCTTCTAGCCATCATCGATCTATTTTTCATGTTCCATTTGTTTTGTCTGGTAGTCGCTTTCACCTGGTTTCAATTCCCTAATTACATGTTGTATATGTTCCCTCTGTTTCCACCATGTCCTTGTCGGGAATTGTTTATTGTAAGTACGTGTGCTTTATGTGACTGGTGCGATACGGGTTCTTGTGCCCATGTGTTTTGTTACCTTTGTATGCCGGTAGTTATGTACATTAAACGGCTCCGGCCATTTACCAAGTTCTGCTCTCCTGCATTTGACTTCCATGCCACCAGTTACGGACCCCTTGAGACCATGAGGTTAAAGGAATATTCAGTAGAGCTCCAAGACAGGATTGTGTCGAGGCACAGATCTGGGGAAGGGTACCAAAACATTTCTGCAACATTGAAAGTCCCCCAGAACACAGTGGCCTCCATCATTCTTAAATGGAAGAAGTTTGGAACCACCAAGACTTATACTGGCAGCTCGGGCAAACTGAGCAATCAGGGCTGATTGGGCTGATAGTCACTCTGACAGAGCTCCAGAGTTCCTCTGTGGAGATGGGAGAACCTTCCAGAAGGACAACCATCTCTGCAGCACTCCACCAATCAGGGATTTATGGTAGTGGCCAGATGGAAGCCACTTCTGAGTAGAAGGCACATAACAGCCCTCTTGGAGTTTTCCAAAAGGCACCTAAAGACTCTCAGACCATGACAAACAACATTCATTGGTCTGATGAAACAAAGACTGAACTATTGTTATTCTTTTTTTAAATGTACTCTTTTTTTCTCCCCAATTTCAGTCTTGTCTCATCACTGCAACTCCCCAACAGCATTGGGAGGCGTAGGTTGAGTCATGCGTCCCCTGAAACATGGCTTGCCAAACCGCGCTTAACCTGGAAGCCAGCCGCACCAATGTGTCAGAGTAAACACCCTGCCCGCCACAAGGCGACACTAGAGCATCATGAACCAAGTAAATCCCCCCCCGGCCTAACACTCCCCTAACTTGGACGATGCTGGGCCAATCGTGCATCGCCATATGGGACTCTTGATCAAGGCCCGGGATCGAACCTGGGTCTTTAGTGACACCATTCTTGAGGCCCAAGACCAAACTCTTTGGCATGAATGCCAAGCATCACGTCTTGAGGAAACCTGGCACCATCCCTACGGTGAAGCATGGTGGTAGTAACATCATGCAGTGGGGATTTCTTTTAGCGGCAGGGACTGGCTCCAGAGCGCTCAGGGCCTCAGACTGGGGCGAAGGTTCACCTTCCAAACAGTCAATGGCCCTAAGCACACAACCAAGACAATGCAGGAGTGGCTTCAGGACAAGTCTCTGAATGTCCTTGAGTGTCCCAGCCACAACCTGGACTTGAACCCGATCAAACATCTCTGGAGAGACCTGAAAATAGCTGTGCAGAGACCCTCCCCATCCAACCTGACAGAGCTTGAGAGATTCTGCAGAGAAGAATTGGAGAAGCTGCCCAAATGCAGGTGTGCCAAGCTTGTAGCGTCAAACCCAAAACGATTTGAGGCTGTAATCATTGCCAAAGGTGCTTCAACAAAGTACTGAGTAAAGGGTCTGAATACTTATGTAAATGTAATATTTCTAAAAACCTGGGTTTCCTTTGTCATTATGGGGTAGTGTGTGTGGACCGATGAGGGAAAAAAACATAATTTAATGCATTTTTGAATAATTCTGTAACATAACACAATGTGGAAAAAGTCAAGAGGTCTAATACTTTCAGAATGCACTGTATGTACCCAGCAGTTGAACATATTTACTGAGCAAGCTTATGGCTCAGCATTTTCACACTTTATTTGGATAGCTCATCTACAGACTATCAATAACATTTCAACTAACTATGTACTAATCCTAGCCCTAACCAAACCCCTAAATTAAGGATCCGACCCTTTTATTCAATATTTGCCTAAAATGACATACCCAAATCTAACTGCCTGTAGCTCAGGACGTAAAGCAAGGATATGCATATGTTTGAAAACATTAGAAAGGAAACACTTTGAAGTTTGTGGAAATGTGAAATTAGTAAAGGTGAATATAACGCATTAGATCTGGTAAAATATAATACAAATATATATTTTTTTATTTCCATCTTTGAAATGCAAGAGAAAGACCATAATGTATTATTCCAGGTTAGGTACAATATTAGATTTTGGCCACAAGATGGCAGCAGTGTATGTGCAACGTTTTAGACTGATCCAATGGACCACTGAATTTCTGTTAAAAATGTTGTATCAAGTCTGCCCTAATGTGCCTAGTTGGTGTATTGGTACATTTTCAAGTTAATAACTGTGCACTCTCCTCAAACAATGGCATGGCATTCTTTCACTGTCATAACTACTGTAAATTGGACAGTGCAGTTAGATTAACAATAATTTTAGTTTTCTGCCCATATCAGATATGTCTATGTCCTGGGAAATGTTCTTGTTATTTACAACCTCATGCTAATCACGAGTCTACATTAGCTCAAACATCCCGCGGGGAGGACACTGATCCCGTAGAGGTTATTAACCCTTATACTAACCCTTATTCTAAACCTAACACTAGCCATAATCTAAGCAGACAGTTGTTGTTCAAAAGATATCTTATACTAAACTTAACAAAAAAAGAAATGTCCCTTTTTCAGGACCTTGTCTTTCAAAGATAATACGTAAAAATACAACTAACTTCACAGATCATCATGTAAAGGGTTTAAACACTGTTTCCAATGCTTGTTCAATGAACAATAAACAATAAATGAACATGCACCTGTGGAACGGTGGTTAAGACACTAACAGCTTACAGATGTTAGGCAATTAAGGTCACAGTTATGAAAACTTGGGACACTAGAGAGGCATTTCTACTGACTCTGAAAAACACCAAAAAGAAAGATACCCAGGGTCCCTGCTCATCCGTGTGGATGTGCCTTATGCATGCTGCAAGGAGGCATGAGAAGGCATGAGGACTGCAGATGTAGCCAGGGCAATAAATTGCAATGTCCGTACTGTGAGTTGCCTAAGACAGCGCTACAGGGAGACAGGACGGACAGCTGATAGTCCTCGCAGCGGCAGACCACGTGTAACAACACCTGCACAGTATCGGTACATCCGAACATCACACCTGCGGGGCAGGTACAAGATGGCAACAACAACTGCCCGAGTTACACCAGGAATGCACAATCCCTCCATCAGTACTCAGACTGCCCGCAATGGGCTGAGTGAGGCTGGACTGAGGGCTCTTAGGCCTGTTGTAAGGCAGGTCCTCACCAGACATCACCGGCAACAACAAACCCACCGTCGCTGGACCAGACAGGGCTGGCAAAAAGTGTGCTCTTCACCGAGTCATGGAGCGTCTATCATGGTCTGGGGCGGTGTGTCACAGCATCATCGGACTGAGCTTGTTGTCATTGCAGGCAAACTCAACGCTGTGCGTTACAGGAAAGACATCCTCCTCCCTCATGTGGTACGCTTCCTGCAGGCTCATCCTGACATGACCCTCCAGCATGACAATGCCAACAGCCATACTGCTCATTCTGTGATTTCCTGCAAGACAAGAATGTCACTGCTCTGCCATGGCCAGCGAAGAGCTCGGATCTCAATCCCATTGAGCACGTCTGGGACATGTTGGATTGGAGGGTGAGGGCTAGGGCCGTTCCCCCCCAGAAATGTCCTGGAACTTAAAAGTGCCTTGGTGGAAGAGTGGGGTAACATCTCACAGCAAGAACTGTCAAATCTAGTGCAGTCCATGAGGAGGAGATGCACTGCAGTACTTAATGCAACTGGTGGCCACACCAGATACTGACTGTTACTTTTGATTTCGACCCTCCGTTTGTTCAGGGACACATTATTCCATTTCTGCTAGTCCCATTTCTTTGTAACTTGTTCAGTTTGTCTCAGTTGTTGAATCTTGTTATTTTCATACAAATATTTACACATGTTAAGTTTGCTGAAAATAAACGCAGTTGACAGTGATAGGATGTTTCTAGAGCATCTACAGATGGACAATACAGACTATCCAAATAAAGTGTGAGACAAAATATTTCCCTTTGCCACACCATATGTTGTGTCAAAGTCCTCATCGTCCGTCCAAATTACTGTCGAGGTAAGCATTATGGATGGACCATCCAGTTCACATTTCAGTTCTTACTAAACATAAATACAGTACATTTTTCATCCAAATGCATTTCTCACAATCACCTGCAAAGCATGTTATGCCTTGTTTACGTGAGTGTCTTGTATAGTCTGACATTGTTGGCTGTCTGTAGCTTAAAAGGGCAACTCTTCCACTTTTAACATTGGTTTTGGCATTATGAAGTATTTAGTGATGTCCAACACAGTTTGTGCTTGCCTACGGAGCTGTGAGGGGAACGGCACCTCAGTACCTCCAGGCTCTGATCAGGCCCTACACCCAAACAAGGGCACTGCGTTCATCCACCTCTGGCCTGCTCGCCTCCCTACCACTGAGGAAGTACAGCTCCCGCTCAGCCCAGTCAAAACTGTTCGCTGCTCTGGCCCCCCAATGGTGGAACAAACTCCCTCACGACGCCAGGACAGCGGAGTCAATCACCACCTTCCGGAGACACCTGAAACCCCACCTCTTTAAGGAATACCTAGGATAGGATAAGTATTCCCTCCCCCCCCCTTTAAGATTTAGATGCACTATTGTAAAGTGACTGTTCCACTGGATGTCATAAGGTGAATGCACCAATTTGTAAGTCGCTCTGGATAAGAGCGTCTGCTAAATGACTTAAATGTAATGTAAATGTGTAAATTCATGATTCCATGTTTATTAGTGATGAGCAAAGCTGGAAATTTTTACGGGATTCTTCTGTTGAAGGAGAGGAAACGCAGCGTGGTTATTTCGATACATCTTTAATAAAGATGAAAATAGAACAATATACAAAAATAAGAACCGTGAAAAACCAAAAACAAGAACCGTGAAAAACAGCCCTATCTGGTGTAACAAACACAAAGACGGGAACAATCACCCACAAACCCCAACACCAAACAGGCTACCTAAATATGGTTCCCAATCAGAGACAATGACTAACACCTGCCTCTGATTGAGAACCATATCAGGCCAAACACAGAAACAGACAAACTAGACACACAACATAGAATGCCCACTCAGATCACACCCTGACCAAACAAAACATAGAAACATACAAAGCAAACTATGGTCAGGGTGTGACAAAAATTGCTTCTCTGTGACAATTTCAAGTAGGATCCCTGAGATGACTAATCAAAGAAATGATGGACAGTCATTTCCAGCTACCTATATAACATGTCTGTAGTTTTATGTTTTTTTTTACCTTTATTTATCTAGGCAAGGCAGTTTTTAAAAAATCTTATTTTCAATGACTGCCTAGGACCAGTGGGTTAACTGTCTTGTTCAGGGGCAGAATGACAGATTTGTACCTTGACAGCTTGACACGCCTGTTTTCATCTAATAACATCTGTAAATATGTTTAAAAGATGCTCAAACACCTATACAATGATATTTATAGTCAGCTTACTCCAATATGTTTTTGTTGTTTAAGGATCAAACTCACATTATTCCATTTGGCAAAACCACTCCCACGATCACTGTTGCAGCTCTGGCAGCCATTGCACCATTTCCAAAGACTATATTTTCGTATTTTTGTAATTACTTGTAAACGTAGTACTTTTTATTAGTTCCAATAGGCCTACCGTGTTATGGGATGGTTGCTTGGACAGTCACTAAAGGCTTTATTTGGCTGTTATTTGTCAAAGCACTTTTCTTTGACACTTTTTAAAAACACACAGAAGCAGCAGGGTTAGCAACTTGCTAATGTTAGCACCAAAGATACAGCAGGATTCAATCATGAAAATACAATTCCGTAGTGATTTGTCTTAAATGTAATAATAAATGTTGCGTTCTAATAGACCTACATGTTGTTTTGACTGTTGTTTAAGACCGTCGCTAAGATTAAACTCAGCTGTTATTGCTGCAAACATGCTTGCTAACCAGCATCAGACACAGTAACTTATAGGTCGTTATCATCTCATTTTAAATTATTCTTGACTGTAATGCAGTTGATTGGTGACAATGACATGAACACAGATGTATATTCCAGCCTGATATTCATGCAAAAATTGTAATATGACTACAACTCAAAAGTAATCTGAAATGCACTCATAACTTATGACATGAGCTTTGTGTTTGCTTGCTAGCCAGCTAAGCTAACTGCAGGATAACTAGACAGAGCATTGTATCATGGGAGATGAAATGCAGCGGAATTATAGTATACTGTAGATGAGGGTGATGCAGAAGCTTAAAGAATGACAAAAACTAGGAATCCTGTAGTATAACTAAAAAAACGTAAAACATCAAAATGTGTATCACATCTTACAGTAGTGCATAAATACTAACAGCATAATAACTGGTTATAAAGTGGTGGCTTTGGTTCAAGGGTTTAAGATAGACCAGTGTGGGGGATTGGCCAATAATATGATGAAAGCTACCTCCACGATAGTGTCCTCCATAGGACAGCCTTGGAACAGTGACAAGTCGAGTGATTCTGACAAAAACACCATGTGACTCCTAATGTGGACACCATACACCACACGCAAGATGTGAGGAAGGGTCTCTTGGCTTTGCTGTTGTTAGTGCTGTCTATATCTTATTCACAACCATGGATAGCAGCCATACGAAATCTGTCTTTTCCTTGTGGAACGGCTGACATCATAAACCTTACTATAGGATAGGTGAAGCACAATTAATTTCAGATTCAGTGAGATCATCCGAAAGTACCAACGACATAGGTTATAGAAGATGACGTAACAACAATCATGAAATGGATAATACATTACAATTAAAATCAAAGGGGAGTCCTAAAATCAAAACGGAGTCCGTTAGAATCGCAAACATTTGTACACATTACATCATAAAGCACATAGGGCTAAATAGCCATGATGTCACTGTAGAAAGCAATGTTTCATATTTATGTCCCAATAATTATGTCCAATAATGATTTTGTGTATTTATTCCGCCATAAGAGTTTAGCACTACAAAGACACCATTTCCATTCCCTTTTATAGAGTCTAATACAGGGCTTGATATCTGGCCTTGCACCGATATTGTCAGCCTCTGCCCAGCCACTGCAGCCAGCACACAGGCGGGGGGTTGGTAACGTCTGGCACGCAGGCCCACCTGTATAGCACTGGGCTCAGGCCAGATTGCAACTGTGGTGTATACACAATACTGTGGGGCCACCTGAGCCTCACTGTCCCACGCCTGTCACACACACACACACCTCTCACTCGCCAGGCACTGCACTGCTCCTGACAATAGGATTATAGAGAGCTAGGACTCAGAATGGAGAACTAGTTCTTACGGTGTCTTTTGATCATCAAGGCATTCAATTCAGTTTTTTTTTAATTATAGCTACATTTTCTGATATTATCCGTATGAAAGTTAGTAAAAAGGAAGGATAGTGGGAATCCACAAATTACGTAACAATATCTTTATTATAGATATACTAAGTGCAAAAGCATGTCATAACATTAATTGGAAATGGTGCGATAAGGATAAGGACATAGTGTCACGCCTGCTCCCGCTCCTCGAGCGCCAGACTGCCCATCATTACGCACACCTGTCACCATCATTACGCGCATCAGCGCTTCATTGGACTCACCTAGACTCCATGAGTTTATTAATTGCCTCCTCTATATCTGTCTATTCCTCAGTTTGATCCCCGTGTCAGCATTAATGTCATTAATATTTCCTTGTCCAGAGTCTTTTGTTTCATGCCTGTTATTTATTAAATGTTCACTCCCTGTACTTGCTTCTCGTCTCCCAGCGTCTGTCCTCACACATAGATTAAAATTAATGTGTACTTTGTCAAGTGCTGCACACACATATTGGTTGAAGGGAAGCACTGAAATTCTGATCTCGTTGGACTTATTGTGAAAACATCAAATGCACTCACTCATCAAGCTTGACATTGAGATGAGCAATTTGTTACTGACTGAGTAACAGCCTCATAATATGAGAGGGAACATAATATAAGAGTTAAACCAATCCTGTAGGGACTAGATTTGAAAACATCACACAGCTGCTCATTGTCTGAAATCTATGATTCGTTTTTTGCATTTTCCTTTCATTGCACCTGCCTCACATCCCAGAAATTAATATACAATTTACACCTTTGGCATTTGCAAAACATCACACATTTTAATCTGGTTCATCTTCATGACCAACATTATGCCACTACACATACGTTTGAGCCAGTCAAAACATAGCTGTTTTAATTTGCCAAATTCCTAGCCTGAAAATGTAGAGCAAGCAGTGGTGCAAAAACTATCTATGCACACAAGCAGTCAACAATCCTACCACTTGTTGTTTGTCTAAGTAGTTCTCCTTGTCTCATGAGACCCATCAGACCATTCTGGTAGTAAATGAGTTAAGGTGTGGTGATGTAGATGGATTGAGACTATGTGATGGTGTTGACACATGCATTCCATGTGACCTATCAGACCTGTATGTAAAAGATTGCACATCTTTCCAGGTAAAAGTATCTGAGTTAAGTGTGGTGAAAGAGCTGACTGGGGTTGGTGTGACGGTGTTGACGTGTGAAGGCGGCTGGAATGATAGACGGCGATGTTTGAGTGGGACAGACAAGGACAAATAGTAAGGAAGAGGAGATAGTCAAGCAGTAGTCAAGCTATCACTCACAGGACATCTCCGGTGTGTGAGGTAATCCTCCACCTGACACCTCCTCCGCTCATAAATCTCCCTCCATTACTGGCACTGTGAGATTTATGGACTGGGACTTGACAACAACAATGACTGGGTGGTGTCGAGATACCCGGAGTTAAGCGGCGACTGAGTGAGGAGTTATTTGGTTTTGCACGTGTTGTTGTTATGGAAAACAATGCTTGAAGCAGCAAGGACGCTATTCACTAGATATTAATGCGGTACACTGACGTTCTACAGCCTATTTCTGTGTGACATGTTTTACATTTTCGTGTTCTATTCATGAATTACAAGGACATGTAAGATTCTTGCACATTTGTCATCTCACTAAACAGTACAATGCTTGTTCATCTGAACAGGCATTATTGTGAAAGAAACCAACAAGATAATTACACATACACATACTGGATGTCATAAGGTGAATGCACCAATTTGTAAGTCGCTCTGGATAAGAGCGTCTGCTAAATGACTTAAATGTAATGTAAATGTATATTAGTGTATTCTATGAAACATTCACCATGTATTTAGCCACATACCTTAATTACACCATGTATTTAAAGCTGCATTATCCTCCGTAATGATCTGAAGTGCAATAATCAGACTGTTCAGGCACTGTACTGTGATGTGTTGTTTGAAAGTACTCCATTGTGTGGAAAACCTTGAAAGAGCCCTAGACACGCATAGGCCTGTCTCAGTGTTTTCCCACTAGTGCCGGCTGTCGGCTATACAGCTGATTGCAGTCATTTTCAGCCTGGTACTTTTTCCAATTACAGTTGAAGTTGGAAGTTTACATACACTTAGGTTGGAATCATTAAAACTCGTATTTCAACCACCCCACAAATTTCTTGTGAATTAACAAACTATAGTTTTGGCAAGTCAGTTAGGACATCTACTTTGTGCATGACACAAGTAATTTTTCCAACAATTGTTTACAGACAGGTTATTTCACTTATAATGCACTTTATCACAATTCCAGTGGGTCAGAAGTTTACATACAGTTAACTGTGCCTTTAAACAGCTTGGAAAATTCTAGAAAATGATGTCATGGCATTAGAAGCTTCTGATATGCTAATGGACATAATTTGAGTCAGTTGGAGGTGTAACTGTGGATGTATTTCAAGGCCTACCTTTAAAATCACTGCCTCCTTGCTTGACATCATGAAAAAATCTAAAGAAATCAGCCAAGACCTCAGATTTTTGGTTCATCCCTGGGAGCAATTTCCAAACTCCTGAAGGTACCATGTTCATTTGTACAAACAATAAGTAGGTATAAACACCATGGGACCACGAAGCCATCATTCCACTCAGGAAGGAGATGCGTTCTGTCTCCTAGAGGTGAACGTACTTTGGTGTGAAAACTGGAGGAAACAGGTACAAAAGTATTGAAATCCACAGTAAAACGAGTCCTATATCGACATAACCTGAAAGGCCGCTCAGCAAGGAAGATGCCACTGCTCCAAAACCGCCATAAAGAAGCCAGACTACGATTTACAACTGCACATGGTGACAAAGATCGTACTTTTTGGAGAAATGTCCTTTGGTCTGATGACACAAAAATAAAGCTGTTTGGCCATAATGACCATTGTTATGTTTGGAGGAAAAAGGGGGATGCTTGCAAGCCCGAAGAACACCATCCCAACCGTGAGGCACGACTGTGGCAGTGCTTTGCTGCAGGAGTGACAGGTGCACTTCACAAAAGAGATGGCATCATGAGGCAGGACAAGTATGTGGATATATTGAAGCAACATCTCAAGACATCCGTCAGGAAGTTAAAGCTTGGTCACAAATGGGTCTTCCAAATGGACAATGACACCAAGTGTAATTCCAAAGTTGTGGAAAAATGGCTTAAGGACAACAAAGTCAAGGTATTGTTTTGGCCATCACAAAGCCATGACCTCAATCCTATAGAACATTTGTGGGCTGAACTGAAAAAGCTTGTGCAAAAGGAGGCCTACAAACCTGACTCAGTTACACTAGCTCTGTCAGGAGAAATGGGCCATTTCACATTGTTAAAATAAAGTGGTGAGCCTAACTGACAATAGACAGAGAATTGTTACAAGGATTAAATGTCAGGAATTGTGAAAACCTGAGTTTAAATGTATTTGGCTAAGTTGTATGTCAACTTCCAACTTCAACTCTATATTTGATTCTGGTCACTTTGAGTTAAATCTCACTATCACTCCATCAATGAGTAATGATGTGAATATTTTTTTTTTCTGCAAAGAATTGTATTGGGTGGGCCGCGTTATTTTGAGCCACCTATGAACAAACAATAAAAATAGAATTAAAAAAATAATTAAAATTTATGTTTTTTTCGTGATGGAAAAACCTTTTCTGTCTAAACTTAAACCAGATGTAAAGTATGTATAAAATACAATTGACCCTATATATTTTTAGAGCACTAACAATCACCAAAATAAAAGCTAGACAGTCAGAGAGAATCTAAAATTCAAAAAATTATGCTTTCAGGAGTATTTTTGTCATGGCATGTGGTCCCCATTGATTTATTTGAATACTGTTTGAGTCACTCAGATAGCATAAGCCATTGCAAAATGTGTAGAATTTCAGGAAATTAGCTTTAAAACTGCCATTTGTTCTCTAAGCTTTGTGGCAAGATGTGTAGAATTGCAGGAAATGTGCTTTAAAACAGCTAAAGTTTGTCATTGAGGTCAACAGAAGGGCCTCAAATGTTTGGTCGGTGACCGCAACATTGGTCACTCCCATGGCCACATCCACCACCTGAGCCACATTTTGATCCAGAGAAAAACCTGGAATTGCACCAGAAAAACAACGGTGTGTGAAAACTGCAATCATAGATCCATGCTATCATAAGCCAGAGGTCACTGTGTAGAATACAAATGAAAGGAATAACAACTAGTTATCATTTAGATAATAAATACTAGTTGTGTGAGCATGTGGATGGCATTTGGCTTAAACATTTGCATACTATGATGATCAGATGTTAACTCAATTTAAATCTGCATCCAAGATGACCTATTTGAAAACAAAACTACTGTAATAGCTGAATAATAATGCAATGGCTTCCCGGAACCTGCATGCATGTACTGTAGGATTACATACTGTACATGTTGTGCATGCAATTCCACAAAACGTCATTTACTTCCTGAAACTTGAATTTCATAAAGTCAGGAAAGACAATGAAACCCAGCTTATTTATATTCAAACCCTATTCACATTTCTGCAAAATGCATACAACCACACACCATACTCTTCAGGGACCCTCAGTCCAATTTCACCTCCCTTTTCCACAACCAAACCGTAAAATCAAACTGCTTTTTCTTGTTCTCTGTTTGAAGTACTTCCCCTTCCCCAATTCACTTCTGAGCCTCACTGTCGGGCATGAGGTAGCATTGCAATCCCATCTATATTTATAGCTTCCTAATACTCTCCCAAAGAAACAATAATGGATACTGAGGGGAGAGCTGTTGATTCCAGTCTCATTATTATTTTCCCATCACCCATACCACTGGGGAGCCTGGGTCATTGCTGAGTGGAATGGCTCTCAGTAACCGCCCTGGTTTTGATGGCACCACAGCTGAGGAGAGGGTGGGTATTTATTTTACCTTTATTTTGCTAGGCAAGTCAGTTAAGAACAACTTTTTATTTTCAATCCCGGCCTAGGAACAGTGGGTTAACTGCCATGTTCAGGGGCAGAACAACAGATTTTTACCTTGTTAGCTCGGGGATTTGATCTTGCAACCTTTCAGTTACAAGTCCAACGCTCTAACCACAAGGCTATCTGCCACCCCGATGGGGCTAACCCAATAGCAGTGCATTGAAACCCAACCAGGAGACTGCCGTCGCATAGTAATGAAACCAGAGCGGTGGATGCCGGCCTGGTGGCGGGAAGCACCTTTTCACCTAGAAATTCGCCAGGCGTTTTATTTCCTGTTTTGCAGAGCGCCTTCATTCTCATGTCACAGATAGCCCATAATAAAACTTTCACCTGTGTAATATAGCTGCCTCTGTGTTCCAGATAACTGGATCTGTGGGAAGGAAGAGTATCTGTTATAATTATTTTTGAGATGTAGTGAATTCACACTGCATAAAGAGAAAATAACCTACCACAAATACTGATGTATAATCATTTTAAAATGACATTTTGATTTAATGTTTAATTGAGTTGTCAACCAATGTGACAATTTATTCAAAATATTTTTGTCCGGTGAGACCATGTCTTACCATGTAATATACAAAATCATGTCCCTCCTAACTACATTGAGGGACATAGAGCCTTATAAATATGATTGTTGTTTCAGGAAAAAGAGGGGGAATGGGGCTGGAGAAATGTAGCCACTCTCAAATTCAAAGACTATGGATGCAAGGACTGACCATCCATGATATCTAAATTATAGTTTTAACCATGTTTTTAGGCTATACAGTCTTTGTTTACATTTGCTCTGTTTACAAACATTGGAGTAAAACCAACTTATATATTGGGTTCTTATGGGGTACGACAGTTGAACTAAGCTCATGAGGAATAAGTTATATTCTTTAATGGGTACCTTAATCTATAAATCCAAAAATGCATGTAGCATTTGCTGATTGCCCCTTTAAGTAAGGACCTTCAGGTTCAAGCAAAATGAGCTATTATAACTAATAATCTTAAAAACAACTTACAGCCAATTATCTTCTTCAAGTATACAACCTTTAAAGCAAGTATTAATGGCCAATAAAGCACACCTGAAAGCAATGGTCGTAATGTAGGCAATTAGAGCCAAAGCAATACAATGCGTTGTCTGTCCATCTTTACCAGGCAGCCTATCAGGCAGCCTTTCCATATTGTTGCTGTGATTATCATCATTGGAAGAGTGGCAAATAATGACAGCAATGTTCTGTGAAATGGTTCAATTAGTCCGGATCTGGGCCACGCTATTCTACTACCCCAAGCACCACAGATAGTGTAGCGTCCCCTGCACTAGGATAGATTGCCATACTTATCCTCCAGAAAATGACTCATCGTCCAAAAGTCAAGCCCATTGCACCATTTCCCAGACAAGGTGCACAACTCCTCTCTAAGGGGTCACCCAAGTGTGAGTCATAAGCTGCCAATGAGAATGTGGAGCTGTATGGAAATCACAGTCACTGTCCTGGCCTTTTATGACCTCTAAACCAGAGTGGCAAGGAGGAGGCCAGCCTGAGCTGTCATTGTCCTCAGTCAAGCTATTAGTTTATGTGTGAAAGAGCCAGACTCTGGCCAGGGCTGAACCAATCAGCCAGTCAGTTCACTCTCCAGAATCGATGATGAGTGGTGTTCTATGGAATGGGTCGTAGAGGCCAACTTCCTCCCTCTCTGGTGGCATCTGACCAGAGTCTGTTTTTAACTCCATTGGCTGACCTCCATGAGTATCAATCTCAGCCACCATCTGTGGAGCCTGCAGCGTCTTTAGTCCTCTACCACTACACACACACAAGCATAAACTTATATTCACACACAAACACATGCATGCGTACCTCGCGCACACACACACAGGCATATGCTGCATATGACACTGTAAACACATGCTAGAACAATTAATTGTCTGATTAATCAGATAAAATAATACCACTTAACTCAAATACATTTTGAATCTCCCAAATAATATTTTTTAAAAGCACCCTCTAAAAAGAAAATGTAAATTGTCAAATGTAATTTTCAATCAATAAACTGGTGGTTTGAATCCTGAATTCTGATTGGACGAGCAGTGTTCCAAGCCGTGCTGTATTGGCCATCACAGGCACCCTATGCCTGTGTCGTGTCTTTGGCATCATTAAAGTGAAGACCTATTTTATCAAATCAATTTCTGTAATTATTATTACGTGATTAAACTAATCATGTAAATGTAATTAACTAGGAAGTCCAGGCACCAAGGAAAATCCACAGATTACAAAGCTATACTTTTCCTAATATAACTTTTCAGATATTTTAATATCTGATCAAATAGTCTTCTAATTAATTAATCATTCCTTACCTCACGTTAGTCTCATTCCGAACGTCGTAAATCGTTGGTTATCTGCACAAACCCAATCTTTACTATAAATCATCCATACATCAATTGTCTTAATCATTTATTTAACTAACTAAATAATCACAGGAATGCTTAATCAAACAACAATATATATGGTTACAGTGAAATGATAGGGGATGTGGGAAGGTCGGGTGTAATGGCGTTCGTCTGTTGAAGGAGAGTCGGACCGAAATGCAGCGTGTTTGTTACTCATGATCTTTAATGAACGAAAACGGAACGATACATGAAATAACTCAATACTAAAACAACAAACGGAACGTGAAAACGAATACAGCCTATCTGGTGAACACTACACAGAGATAGGAACAATAACCCACGAAATACAAAGCGAAACTCAGGCTCCCTAAATACGGTTCCCAATCAGAGACAACGAGAATCACCTGACTCTGATTGAGAATCGCCTCAGGCAGCCAAGTCTATACAGCACCCCTAATCAGCCGCGATCCCAAATACTACGAACCCCAATATGAAAAACAACATATAAACCCATGTCACACCCTGGCCTACCCAAACATATAACAAAAACACAAAATACAATGACCAAGGCGTGACAGCGGGAAAGACAAAATACACTATACAGTTGATAATTATATTCATTGAAGTGCTAATCCTTTGCACATGAACGCTCACTCATTCGGGAAATATTGCAATCAATATATATATTTACGCTCAGTGTGTCTTCATGATCTCTGTTAGAATCATCCGTCTTTCTGTTGGAAAGTTCATCTGAACTTCTCTTTGCGTCCCTGGAGACTTTCGTGGATAGAAATGGCTACTTCAGGTATGCTTGGAATGGCTACTTCAGGCTAACTGAGGTATGCTTGGTCTGCAGTGGGCTTCTCCAGGTTTGGTTTATATTCAGAACAGCAGAAAAGGGCTGTCCCATGACTCCAGATCAAGAGAGAGTCTCCTCCAGGAATTTATGACCTGAGATAACAGAGCCCGGGTGTAGGGGGAAGAGAGAGGTGGTGAGAGGTGAGAGAGAGAGAGAGAGTTGGTGCTTGCTATATCCAAAGAAGTCCACGTAATGACACCTGCTAACACTTCTATTCTATCTGAATTATCACTGCACCACCATAATCATTTTATCATGTACACACTGCAGTCCAAATCATTCATTGTATTTCTCAACTTGCACATTATTTACCCTAGCTTCTAACCTAGCATTTAGTTTGGTACAGCGGGGGTTAATATAAGCTGTTATATAAGCTGTTTGCCTGTCTGTGTCACACCCTGGCCTTAGAGAGCCATTTTATTCCTCTATTTGGTTGGGTCAGGGTGTGATGTGAGGTGGGCATTCTATGTTTTCTTTTCTATGTCTATGTCTATGTTTTGGCCGGGTATGGTTCTCAATCAGGGACAGCTGTCGATCATTGTCTCTGATTGGGAATCATACTTAGGTATCCCTTTTCCCTCCTTCAGTGTGGGTAGTTAACTTTGTTTGTGGCACTAAAACCCTGTAAGCTTCACGGTTGTTCATTTTGTTTCTTGTTTTGTTGGCGTCATTCCAAAATAAAAAGGAAAACGTACACTCACCATGCTGCACCTTGGTCCACTTCTTACGACGACCGTGACAGTCTGACCTCGGAAGAATTGTTTCACTTTTGAAATGGGAACTCCCCTGGAGCCTACTGTAGAGAGCGTTGAATGGGTGTTCCACTCATCAACGTCATTATTATATTAGTATGAATATATCCAAGTAAATGCCAATAGAAAAAAGCTCAAAAGAAAATGCAGCTAGTGTACAGTCATTCCAGGTGCAATGTTTGATGTGACCAAGTTAGCTGCATTTACTAGCTATGTCTATCGACAGTTGTTGCAGTGACATCATGAACATTCTATTGAAATGGTTACTCGCATAGTGGAGTCTTTTATTTTGACATGTAGCTAGCTAGCTAGCTAAACAATGAACCTTAATCCCAACTCACAACATTACTACCCTGCATGAATCTGCATGTAAGTAACCAACCAAGTTCATGTTAGCTTTAACTAGCAATGCAAATGACTGAGATACAAACAATATTACTACACAGATCCTACACATAACGTTAGCTAGCGAGCCAGCCAGCTAACATTAGCTAAATAGCTAACAGTACACCAACTTGAAATGAAAACAATGTAGATAGCTAGACTATCTCAACCATACACATGGATAGACACTTCTCCCTCTGTCACGGATGTTATGGTTGTCCCAAATTTGAAGATGTAATCAGGAGAAACGTGTTTTATACAACATCCTTCACTGTGTTCTCTTTTTGACACCCTCTGCATATTTGCAACCAAACGCCAGAATTTTCTCCATCTCCTTAGCTATCTACTCAAATTCCGCCCGGAATTCCACTGATTTTCAAAACACTTTTGCAGTTCTACTATGTGATATCTTTTCAAAAGCAACGTTAGAAAGGATTACCTGTGCGGAATATGGGAATATGACCAGAACTCACTTCGACACTCCTCCACCAGGCCGACACCCTTCCAATGTATCCTGGGATATCAGCTGGCCCTGGCTCCATGGACCCAGCTCGGGCCCTTCTCGGGCCGGTGGTACCAGGTCCCCTGTCTGCTAAATAAACTAGTGTAACCCACAGCCATATGCATAACCAGAAGAGAACCTAACTGGGGTGGGCAACTCCAGTCCTCTGGGTACTGATTGGTGTCACACTTCTTCTCCATCCCTAGGCAACACAGCTGATTAATCCAATTGCATTCCAAACTAAATATCATGATTAAGTGATTATTGGAGTCAGATGTGTTAGCTTGGGCTGGGGCAAAACTCTAGGACTGGAATTGCCCACCCCTGAGTCCTAACATAAGGACAAATAAGAGTATGCTATTCTGTTCCTCTGAAATTTACTACATTTTCTTCATAGCATGTCCTCTTTAGACCTCTCTAAAATAAATAATGGATTTATTGTGAAGGTCTAGGGTATATTATATGGATTGATTAGACTTAAAATGTAGATGTTCCAAAGGTCTGCATCAGTGTAGAAGGCAAGAGCTGCTAAATGTCTTTATATTAATGTTAATTAATGGCCAATTATCATGAGACCTGCAGCTATTTGCCTGACAATCACTGGCTGACAAAATGTTGTGAACGCCACAGCCCTACCCACTCCACTTCAATGGCTATGCGAATTTGCTGGATATTGGCAGGAACTGGAACACGCTGTCGTATATATGTCGATCCAGAGCATCCCAAACATTTTCAATGGGTGACGTGTCTGCTGAATATGCAGGCCATGGAAGAAATGGGACATTTTCAACTTCCAGGAATTGTATACAGATCCTTGCGGCATGGGGCCCTGCATTATCATGCTGAAACATAAGGTAATGGTATGAAAATGGGCCTTAGGATCTCGTCATGGTTTAACTGTGCATTCAAATTTCCATTGATACAACGCAATTGTGTTTGTTGTCTGTAGCTTATGCCTGCCCATACCAGAACCCCACCACCACCATGGGGCACTCTGTTCACAACGTTGTCAAACCGCTCACCCACACAATGCCATCTGCCCGGTACAGTTGAAACTGGGATTCATCCGTGAAGAGCACACTTCTCCAGCGTGGTAGTGGCCATCGAAGGTGAGCATTTGCCCGCTGATGTCAGTAACAATGCCAAACTGCAGTCACGTCAAAACCCTGGTAAGGTCTACGAGCAAGCCAGATGAGCTTCCCTGGGACGGTTTCTAACAGTTTGTGGAGAAATTCACACAGTTTCAACAGCTGTCCGGGTGCTGGTCTCAGATAATGAAGCTGGATATGGAGGTCCTGCGCTTCCGTTGTTATACATGGCCTGTTGTGAGGCCAATTGGACGTACTGCCAACTTTTCTAAAATAATATCTATCTTAGAGAAATTAATATTACTCTGGCAACAGCTCTAGTGGACATTCTTGCAGTCAGCATGCCAATTGAAAGCTCCTTCAAAACTTGAGACATCTGTGGTATTGCGTTGTGTGACAAAACTGCACATTTTAGAATGGCTTTTTAGTGTATCCGGCACAAGGTGCACCTGTGTAATTATCATGCTGTATAATAAGCTTCTTGATATGCCACACCTGTCAGGTGGATGGATTATCTTGGCAAAGGTGAAATGCTCACTAACGGATGTAAACAATTTTTTGTTTGTATGGAACATTTCTGAGATCTTCTGTTGTAGCTCATGAAACATGGGACGAACACTTTACGTGTTGCGTTTATACTTTTGTTCAGGATATTTCATAACCCTTGAGCCGTTGCATTGGCCTTGCCATTGGTGAAGGAGATAAATGAGTCTAAATGTTGCCCCCCCTCTCGTTCCATTAGCTTTTTCCCATTCATTTTGCCAATAGGGTCATTTTCGAAACCAGATGAAATAAGGTCTGTGTTTCATGTAAAATGATATTTTGATAACTGTATGGATCTCTTTTGGACAAGGTGACCTTTACCAATGTATATACCTCAAATTACTCTCAAAAGAGTGTAGACATCAAGCAAGGCTATAAATCCCTGCTGGAAGCTCCGACACTGTCAGCAACTATCCACACAATCAGAGGCGTTCTTGTCAACCCAATGCGATTTGCATAGGCTAATTATTCAGTCTAATGACAAAAAAAAACATTCCGTCCTCTTTATCTCTGTCTTTGCTAGACACTGAATACAATAGGTAGCTAGTTTTAGCAGACCAATATAGTTTTAGTTACTTGTTTGTTTAGCTACAGTAGTTGTCGACTGTGGTGTCTATATCAGACCTGATATCCTTTGTCGAGGACAAGCTAAAGGTATTGTATGGGGAGAAAACCACTATAGGTCTGGGCATGTGGAGGAGTGCAGCTCCGGGGGAAACTTATCGCATTGGTCAGGGCCAGCATGAAGGATAACGTTTACCCTATGTTGGTGAGTGTAGCTATTAGGTCAAATTTGAGCATTTTAGCAATAGAATGTGCTCTCATACTTGTTGGCATAAAAAGCTGTCAACATTCTAGAAGGAAAGATCCACATAAATACTCCGTATGTTTAAATCTACACAGATAATTTGATATGAAACGGATTATGGCAATAGAACGAGTATGGCATGATCTTAATCAGCTTAACCTCTTCAACCTATGGGGGCGCTGTGTCATTATTGGATAAAAAGATGTGCCCGTTTTAAGCGCAATATTTTGTCACAAAAAGATGCTTGACTATGCATGGAATTGAGAGCCTTGGAAAGACACAACTCTGACGTCTCCAAAACTGCAAAGATATTATCTGTGCGTGCCCCAGAACTAATGCTACAGGCGAAACCAAGATGAAGTTTCATACAGGAAATGGCCCGGATTCTGAAGGTGCTGTGTTCCAATGTCTCCTTATATGGCTGTGAATGCGCCAGGGATGAGCCTGCACTTTCTGTCGTTTCCCCAAGGTGTTTGCAGCATTGTGACGTATTTGTAGGCATATCATTGGAAGATTGACCATAAGAGACTACATTTACCAGGTGTCCACCTGGTGTCCTCCGTCGAAATTATTGCGTAATCTCCAGCTCCATGCGCGTTCCATTTTCTTCAGAGGAGAGTGTCGACTGCCACGAATGACTTATCATCGATAGATATGTGAAAAACACCTTGAGGATTGATTCTAAACAACGTTTGCCATGTTTCTGTCGATATTATGGAGTTAATTTGGAAAAAAGTTTGCGTTGTAATGACTTAATTTTCGTTTTTTTCTTACCCAAACATGATGAACAAAACGGAGCGATTTGTCCTACACAAATAATCTTTTGGGAAAAACTGAAAATTTTCTATATAACTGAGAGTCTCCTCATTGAAAACATCTGAAGTTCTTCAAAGGTAAATGATTTTATTTGAATGCTTTTCTTGTTTTTGTGAAAATGTTGCATGCTGAATGCTAGGCTTAATGCTATGCTAGCTATCAATACTCTTGCACAAATGCTTGTTTAGCTATTGTTCAAAAGCATATTTTGAAAATCTGAGATGACAGTGTTGTTAACAAAAGGCTAAGCTTGAGAGCTAATATATTTATTTCATTTCATTTGCGATTTTCATGAATAGTTAACGTTGAATTATGCTCATGAGCTTGCGGCGATAATTACACTCCTGGATACAGGTTTTTTTCGTAGCCAAACGTGATGAACAAAATGGAGCGATTTCTCCTACACAAATAATATTTTGGGGAAACTAAACATTTGCTATCTAACTGAGTCTCCTCATTGAAAACATCTGAAGTTCTTCAAAGGTAAATAATTTTATTTGAATGCTTTTCTTGTTTTTGTGAAAATGTTGCATGCTGAATGCTAGGTTTATTGCTATGCTAGCTATCAATACTCTTACACAAATGCTTGTTTAGCTATTGTTCAAAAGCATATTTTGAAAATCTGAGATGACAGTGTTGTTAACAAAAGGCTAAGCTTGAGAGCAAATATATTTATTTCATTTCATTTGCGATTTTCATGAATAGTTAACGTTGCGTTATGGTAATGTGCTTGAGGCCATAAATAGGATCCCAGATACGGGATTGCTCATCGCAACAGGTTAAAACATGTTGGTATTACAGACTGGGACAGGGAGAGGTTGAAATTGTCAGTGACGACACTTGCCAGTTGGTCAGCACATGCTCGCAGTACACGTCCTGGTAATCCATCCGTCCCTGCGGCCTTGTGAATGTTGACCTGTTTAAACGTCTTACTCACATCAGCTGCGGAAAGCGTGATCACACAGTCGTCCAGACCAGCTGGTGCTCATGCATGATTCAGTGTTGTTTGCCTCAAAGCAAGCATAGGAGTAGTTTGGCTCGTGTCACTGGGCAGCTCTCGGCTGTGCTTCCCTTTGTAGTCTGTAATAGTTTGCAAGCCCTGCCACATCCAACAAGCATCGGAGCCGGTATAGTACGATTCGATCTGAGTCCTGTATTAATGCTTTGCCTGTTTGATGGTTCGTCTGAGGGCATAACAGGATTTCTTATAAGCTTCTGGGTTAGTGTCCCGCTCCTTGAAAGCGGTAGCTCTAGCCTTTAGCCCGTGCGGATGTTACCTGTATTCCATGGCTTCTGGTTGGGGTATGTACGTACGGTCACTGTGTGGACGACGTCATCGATGCACTTAATGATGAAGCCAATGACTGATGTGGTGTACTCCTCAAAGCCATCGGAAGAATCCCAGAACAGATTCCAGTCTGTGCTTACAAAACAGTCCTGGAGCTTAGCATCTGCTTCATATGACAATTTTTTTATTGACCAGGTCACTGGTGCTTCAGTCTTTCATTTTTACTTGAAAGCAGGATAGAATTATAGGGAAAGCTGTGTACACATCTTTGTGTGTGGAGTAAAGGTGGTCTAGAGTTTTTTTCCGCTCTGGTTGCACATTTAACATGCTGATAGAAATTTGGTGAAACGGAGTTAAGTTTCCCTGCATTAAAATCCCCGGCCACTAGGAGCACCGCCTCTGGATGAGCGTTTTCCTGTTTGCTTATGGTGGAATTAAGCTTGTTGAGTGCGGTCTTAGTGCCGGCATCGGTCTGTGGTGGTATGCAGACAGCTACGAAAAATACAGATGAAAACTCTCTAGGTAGATAGTGTGGTCTACAGCTTATCATGAGATACTCTACCTCAGGTGAGCAAAACCTTGAGACTTCCTTAGATATCGTGCACCAGCTGTTGTTTATTAATATACATGGTCCGGCTCCCCCCTGTCTTACCAGATGCCTCTGTTCTATCCTGCCGATAGTAGTCATTCAGCAACGAATCCGTGAAGCACAAGATATTACATTTTTCAATGCCCCATTGTTAGTTTAATCTTCCTCGTAGGTAGTCGATTTTATTTTCCAATGATTGCATGTTAGCTAGTAGAACGGAAGGCAGTGGGGATTTATTTCGATCGCCTACGAAGTCTCAGAAGGCAGCCCGACCTCCGACCTCCTTCCTCTTTTTCTCTGTTTTCTCTTCACGCAAATGACAGGGATTTGGGCCTGTTCCCAGGAAAGCAGTATGTCCTTCACGTCGGGCTCGTCGGACTCGTTAAAGGAAAAAAAAGCTTCTGCCAGTTCATGGTGAGTAATCACTGTTCTGATGTCCAGAAGTTATTTTCGATCATAAGAGGCGGTAGCAGCAACATTATGCACAGAATAAGTGAAACAAATATTTACAAACAACGCAAGAAACGAACAAAAAACACATTCGTTTACGAGCACATAAAATGTCAGCCATCTTCTCCGGTGCCTCTGTGAGTGCTACAAATGTGATCTTCTCCGGTGCCTCGATACAAGTAACCTCAAGCTGATGCCATGGATGTGTTACTCATTTTAAGGTTGAATGTTACATTAGCTTGTAAGATAGTAAATAAAAGGCTGTATTACAAAAGTAATATTGAATTGTGTTTGGTTGACAATACAACTAAATATCAACATTTAAAGGAGATGTCTCTATAGCTTGAATAGTTCCATGTGAGCCACTGGCTTAATCCCATTTAATATACATTTTAGGTTGAGTTGGAGACGTGAATCCAACATGTGAACTTGTCAAAGCTAATAGATAGCCATTTCTTGTGTTTCAGAAGTGATTTTGAATTGTGTTTGGTTGTCAACTCAACCAAATATCAACATATGAAGGAAATGTATCTTCTGCTTGTTTTGTTACATCTGTGCCACTGACTTAGTTTGTCTTAAATTCCAGTTTGTCTACTAATTCATAATTTATATGTTGGATTCATGTCTCCATCTCAACCAAAAATCTAAGTTAAAGGATAGGGCTAAATCAAATCAAACTTTAAATGCAACTTACGAAACATGACTATGAAAAACAAACATCAATCCTCAGTAAAAAAAAAGGTAATCAACAGGCCTTCTGAACTGCCCTGGCGGCATCAAAACATCCAACTTTAGAGAGTTCTGGAGATCTACCTACCTCACCGGAGACCACATTTGAGGCAATTTCCAGTCTATTCGGAAAGTAAACTGAAGATAGTTGGAATTGGAATTTCTGAATGGACTGGAATTTAAATGGAATTGACACCAAACCTGGTGTAGCCCACAGGGATCTCCAGTTAGCCATCTCTGAGACCAGGTCTGGTAGCTCGTACGTCTGTAGGTTAACAATGAAGTAAGGTACGGCAGAAGTTTGTGCAAGAGGGCTTTATAAACAAAAATAGTACATTGCATCGATCTACGAGACTTCAGAGAGGGCCAAACTACTTTCCGATACAGAAAGCAATGATGTGTTCTGAACCTGTCACCAATGATAAACTGCGTCCAATGGTTTCAATACAATGGCAGCCCCATTCACCTCCATAATTAAGACTTTTCTTTGTGGGGTTTAATTCAATGGGCTGATTTTTCTTTCTGCGGAATAGAGCTTTTATGGGGAATCAATTCAGATTCAAGAGATAAATTGTGACCAAAGTCCTTTAGAGAATATAAAACCATACCTAAGGTCTTCATGTACTGCAGGCATCTGTATTACTCAATATGCACTTATAGGCACTGATTCGCTTATTCACAGTCAACAGTGTAGTGCCACTGGAACTCTGAGGGCAGACTGAGACTGTGTTTCAAAAGGCACCCTATTCCCTGCTGCCATCAAACATCAAATTATGCCATCAAATGTGAGACCAGGTTGCTAAAATGTGAGACCACACTGGAGGGCTCATGACATGTGAGAATTATGACCAAGACTCAAGAACCTTGAAAGGTTACAGTTGGGTAATAACTCCTTTATGGTTAAGTTAAGGGAAGCAAGTTAACCGGGCTGGCCCTACCAATAAGTGACATTAGTCACTTAGGGCTCCATGGCCGCTAGGGACTCCCCACCCAACTCAGTCGGGGTCTCAACTTACCGTTTGGTGGTACATCAGCAGTTTTTCTATTTTTATGCCAGTCACTAACAGTCACTCAATTAGCCCATGTTAGCTAAAATGTTTTAGACTGCTAGGTTAGATAGTCTCGTCAGCTATCTAAACCATGGAGCAATCATGACCTGAATCTCGGGAACTGTTGAGCCTCCCCCGAAGCATTTCTGTGGGAAAACAACCCATAGAGTTGCGTCCTGTTTTTGTTTCTCCTCAAAACAGGCCTACAAGGACTCAATAGCAGAGCCAAACAACTATGTAGGCAAAACTGGCTCATCCAAATGCATCTGCCTGTCCCTCTCAAGAATCCAGGTCAACTCAACCAGAGGTGGCAATGAGCCACCACCCTCGCCACCATACTTTCCTCCACAGCCAGGATAGTACAGCGGGACAGTTGCAGTACAAAATCAGCTGTAGCATGCATTTAGTTGATAAGCTCAGAAAGCGGCTTCCTCTCCTCCACATTCTTACACTGAATTCAAACCGACTGCGCGCGTGCGCCATCGTGCATCGATTTATTTTGTCCCACCACATCAAACGCGATCACGACATGCAGGTTCAAATATAAAAATAAACTCTGAACCAATTACATTAATTTGGGGACAGAAAGCATTAAACACTTGCACTTGCTAGCTAATTTGTCCTATTTAGCTAGCTTGCTGTTGCGAGCTAATTTGTCCTGGGATGTAAACATTGAGTTGTTATTTTACCTGAAATGCACAAGGTCCTCTACTCCATCAATTAATCCACACATAAAACGGTCAACCGAATCGTTTCCAGTCATCTCTCATCCTTCCAGGCTTTTTCTTCTCTGGACCTTATATTGTGATTGGCGATCTGCCTCACAAATAAAACAGACTTCTATTTTAGCCCTTGGCAACGCAAAAGCTCGATGGTGCACACGCGCATTGTGGGTGCAATAATTTAATAATATAGATTTTGCAACGCTCGCGCACACGATGAGAGCGGTGTAGTCAGTCTGTTGTTCAGCTCCTGCAGCAAATTGCTATGATACATTTGCAGCTAGTTTTTTTTTTTTTTTTTTTTTTTTTTTTTTTACAGGGACAGTGCACATTAATCAACGTTTCAGTAAAAGTGCCGGTTTTAGCCAGCCGGCTAATTTTCAACCGCAGTCCCTGGGCAGGTTATTAAAAACAATTACAATATAGACAATAGCACCATAGAACAAGCAAGACATAGCAACATAGGACAAGAAAGACATAGCATACAGACAGAGCAACATAGAACAAAAAGCAGCAAAACAAAATTCATAAAAGCAACAAAGTGTTTCCACACCTCACAAGCTACAGACAACAGACAACATGGAAAGCAGCAACACACAGCTAGGGACCATGTTCACAAATCTGATTGACCTTTAGCCAGGTCTTCAAGCATTTTGTGAAAGTGTGATATGTGGTGCAGTTATGTGTGTCTGATGGCAGTGTATTCCAGACATGGGAAGCTCTCACAGAGAATGCAGATTTACTAAAGGTGCTTTTCCTTAGGGGAACTATACAGTCACCTCTCATGGCAGACCTTGTGGATCTGCAGCCATATGTCTGGGTTTTCTGTTTAACAAAAATATTGAGTGGAGGGGGAGCCAGGCCATTTAGGATCTTGAATACAAGACATGCGTCCTCCTCTAGTGAGAGGAGCTATAGGAGGACGGGCTCATTATAATGGCTGGAATGGAATAAATGGAACGGTATCAAACATATGGAAACCACATTGACTCTGTTACAATTATTCCATTCTAGCCATTACAATGAGCCCGTCTTGCTATAGCATTTCTCACCAGCCTCCTCTGATCTGCAGCATTTAACGAATGGGCATCACACCCTGGTACACTTTTTCCAGCTGATCCATCGAGAACCGCCACTGTTTATTCGGAAGCATTGAGCTAGGATTAGCCTCCTTGTTTTCCTCTGGAGCTAAGTATCTCGCCAGTTGTTCTGCCATTGACAGTGTACAAATGAGTCCCGAACCCTCCATTCATAACATTTATTTAAAATGTTTGTCATTTATCAGACGCTCTTATCCAGAGGATACAGGAGCAATTGGGGTCAAGTGCCTTGCTCAAGAGCACATTCAACAGATGTTTTATGTTGTCAGCTTGGGGATTTCGAACCAGCAACCTTTTACTTGCCTGCCACCTTGAACTCTGTGCTCTGGCTCGGTCACTCAAGGACATTCAGAGACTTGTTACAAAAGCCACTCCTGAAATGTCTTGGATTTGTGCTTAGGGTCACAGATTTTCATCAAGGAGCTCTCTGTACTTTGCTCCGTTCATCTTTCCCTCGATGTTGACTGGTCTCCCAGTCCCTGCCGCTGGGAAACATCCCCACAGCATGATATTGCCACCACCGTGCTTCATCTTAGGGATGGTGCCAGGTTTCCTCCAGATGTGACGCTTGGCATTCAGGCCATCATCAGACCAGAGAATCCTGTTTCTCATGGTCTGAGAGTCTTTAGGTGCCTTTTGACAAACTCCAAGCCGGCTGTCATGTGCCTGTTACATGTGCCTTTTACCATAAAGACCTGATTGGTGGAGTGCTGCATAAATGGTTATCCTTCTGGAAGGTTCTTCCATCACAACAGAGAAACTCTAGAGAACTGTCAGTGACCATCGGGATATTGGTCACCTCTCTGACCAAGTCCCTTCTCCCCCGATTGCTTAGTTTGGCAGGGCACCCAACTCTAGGAAGTCTTGGTTGTTCTAAACTTCTTTCATTTAAGAATGTTCTTGTGGACCTTGCATGCTGCAGAAATGTGTTGGTACCCTTCCCCAGGTCTGTGCCTCGACACAATCCTGTCTCGGAGCTCTACGGAAATTCCTTTGACCTCATGACCTGTTTTTTTTTACATTCACTGTCAACTTGTATAGACAGGTGTGTGTGCCTTTCCAAATCATGTCCAATGAATTTAATTTACTACAGGTGGACTCCAATCTTGTTGCAAAAATGTATAAAGGATGATCAATGAAAATAGGATACACCTGATCTCAATTTCAAGTCTCATAGCAAAGGGTCTGAATTCTTATGTAAATAAGGTATTTTTTGTTTTATTTATTTTTTAATTTGCAAAAAAGTCTAAAAACCTATTTTCACTTTTTCATTATGGAGTACTGTGTGTAGAATACTGAGGATTTATTTTTATATAATCCATTTTAGAATAAGGCTGTAACATAACAAAATGTGGAAAAAGTCAAGGGATCTGAATACTTTCTGAAGGCACTGTGCATGTGATGTGAACCACTGGGATGGTGACCAAACGTGACACTCGATCGGTCTCATTTTCTTGAGTAACAACAGAGCTAGCTGTTAAATCAAGCTCTTGGCAAACCTCAGTAGGGAGAAGAGCAAAAACATCTTGTCCCCAGTGAAAAGCCTTCAAAGCAGTTATTTGCTGTTCTTTCAATTAAGTTATGCCCTACAGTTCTGATATAACTGCTGCTATAGCAGCATCTACACCAACCTCCTCAAGAGCAGCCATTGTTGTTATGATTTTCAAACTTTGACTAAAGGCACTTCTCGTTGTCGGTATGAATGTAACCACCCCCACAAATTATCAGAGGACGCTGATTGGTCCGACCATATGGTGGACGGAAGGGAGGGGCTAAAACAGCTTGAATCTGGTTGTGAACAGACTGTAGCCGCGTAGAGAAACAGAATGTAAGCTCACTAGATCAGGATTATACGTAGGAGGCTAGGTTGCCTTTAGCTCATTGGCATAATCTTTAAACATGGGTTAATGACGCTGCACAGCTCCAGGGACAGCAGGTAAATACCTTTCCCCAAACCTAGAGGAACTCTGCTGCAGTGGAGAAAATGGCCAATCTACCCCAGGTGACCTGCTGCCCTATGACACAGCTCCATCAAAAGTGCATTAACCACCAATTGTTCAGTCTCCCCCGCAGAATCCAAAGCTTTAGGCTGCCTCAAACTGACGTCGTCCGATTCACACTCTAAAGCTGATCAGGGGTAGTATATCATCCCCGGAATCCTGACTCTCACACATATCAACTCCGATCCACCCCAGGCAAACAAGACAGCACTAGTGAGTATCTTTCATTTTCATTGAGAAACCACATGCCGTAGGGCACGGTCGGAGGTTCAAACTCTGCTGGTTAGCATTTTTTAACTTACTCTCACCACTGGCCATCTTACTCATGTAAGGAAGCATTGCCCACGCTAGCAGTGTAGAAAGTAGTGGATTTTTAACAATCACAAATCCTACCAAAGCAAGGAAGTATTAGCTACACAAGCAGAGCAGAAAGTAGTTAGCTTTTAGCAAACACAAAACACGATACCAAAACACACAACTCTAGAGGATCAAGTACTCTCTCCCCACTAACAGACTCCAAAGTTGGAGGCAAATCTCATAGTCTTCGTGTACTTGAACAATTTCTAAATTGCGAGCTGAAGAGCAAACAATTTAGTAAATGAATGCCAGGAAGGGGGGGCTTCCGAAAGCGGGATCGGCATCAATTGGCCAGTTGGGCGTGATTTCAGTTGAATATGATTGGTCGTTGACTGTCCCATAGTACAGTATGTTATGTCAAGTAACCAACTGAAAGGGAACAGATTTGTGAGATTTAAGCTGCAATATGTAACTTTTTGGGCGACCTCACCAAATTCAAATAGAAATGTGTGTTATGGATCAGTCATTCACATTGAAAGCAAGTCTAAAAGGAGCTGCATGGTCAATCCGACGTCGGCATTGGCCGTGCAGCAGGTACGGTAATAAGGCATCTGCAGAAGTCAGGGTATTCATTCTTCAAATAAAATTTTATTGGTCACATACACATGGTCAGCAGATGTTAATGGGAGCGTAGTGAAATGCTTGTGATGGCCATTTTATAGCATGTGGGGACAGCAGACTGGGATAGGGAGAGATTGAATATGTCCGTATACACACCAGCCAGCTGGTCTGCGCATGCTCTGAGGAAGCAGCTAGGGATGCCATCTGGGCCAGCAGCCTTGCGAGGGTTAACATGTTTAAATGTCTTACTCACGTCGGCTTCACAGAGCTTTTGCGAAGGAAGTTGTCAAGGAAGTGAGTTTGTGTTTATACAAGACCTCCCTTCCCCCACCTACTGTCAACCAATCATGTCAATGGGGAGCTATACGGAGCCCTCCGCATTGTTACAACATTTGGGAGGTGCACGTTGCGGCATGGAGCTAAATTTGGCCTTTGCATGCCTCCGGAGGCTCCGCAATTGCAACGCACCATCTATATGGAGTCTCTGAACACATTTTTGGATTAAGCAGAAATGGTATCCTAGAAGCCGTACATCTGTTCCATGTGTACTATTTCTATGCTTTCCGCTCTGGTTTCATTTTTGCATGTTATTTTCGTTTTGTTACACCAGCTTCAAACAGCTTTTGGTTTTGGAAAAAATATTTCACAGTGGTTTAGACTGTATAATGATTCTCTGCACTATACTTGCTTGTTGTGTCACCAACTGAAATTAGGCGAACTATTAGAATTTTAGCAACCAGGAAGTGGCAGACAAATGTCTGCATAGTGCATCCTGTTGCGACTCTAGGGGCAGTATTTTTTATTTTTGAAAAAAAAACGTTCCCGTTTTAAACGGGATATTTTGTCAGGACAAGATGCTAGATTATGCATATAATTTAATAACGTTTCCAAAACTGTAAAGATATTGTCTGTGAGTATAACAGAACTGATGTTGCAGGCGAAAGCCTGAGAAAAATCCAATCCGGAAATGCCCCAGGTTTTGAAAGCGCTGCGTTCCAATGAGTCCCTATTGAGCTGTGAATGTGCCATCAACGAGCTTACGCTTTCTACGTATTCCCCAAGGTGTCTACAGCATTGTGATGTAGTTTAACGCATTTATGTTGAAGAATAGGCGGCCACATTGCGTAAGTGGTCACATGGTGGCTCCGAAAGAGATTCTCACGTAAAATACAGAGGCAGCCATTACTCCAATCGGTCCTACTGAAAAACAAATTGTCCCGACGGATATATTATCGAATAGATATTAGAAAAACACCTTGAGGTTTGATTATAAACAACGTTTGCCATGTTTCTGTCAATATTATGGAGCTAATTTGGAATATTTTTCGCCATTTTTGTGACTGCAATTTCCGGGCGATTTCTCAGCCAAACTTGAAGAACAAACGGAGCTATTTCGCCTACAAACATCATTTTTGGGGAAAAAATGAACTTTGGCTATCTACCTGGGAGTCTCGTGAGTGAAAACACCCGAAGTTCATCAAAGGTAAACGATTTAATTTGATTGCTTTTCTGATTTGTGACAAGGTTACCTGCTGCTAGCAAGGCATAATGCTATGCTAGGCTATCGATAAACTTACACAAATGCTTGTCTAGCTTTGGCTGTAAAGCATATTTTGAAAATCTGAGATGATAGGGTGATTAACAAAAGGCTAAGCTGTGTCTCAATATATTTCATTTGTGATTTTCAGGAATAGGAATATTTTCTAGGGATATTTATGTCCATTGCGTTATGCTAATTAGTGTCAGGCGATGATTACGCTCCCGGATCCGGGATGGGGAGTCACAAGAAGTTGGCTCCAATCAATCTGTATCTACACCGTTACAGATTGAGCGATAGAAATGTACAGGTAATTTCCAATTGAGTTGAAATATGCAGCATTTAATGTGAATGCATTGAACATTGCTTTTAAATTTCAATCACACTACAGATCGATACAGAGCCCTTAGAGAAAACTATAACATTCCTAGATCCTTGGATATTTGAGGGCTGTGTTTTTAGTTCAATCATTCCCACTAACACAGGATAGTAACTACTAGGGAGAATTGTCAAGCATGGAGAAAAATCTGCGCTGATTGCACTCTAACCCTTCATAGCAGCAGAATCAACCTACAAAAACAGACCTGCCCATTACGCAGCACCTCAGACTTGTTTACATGATCCAACACATTGCCAATGTTATGTTGAAAGAAATTTTGGCCCCTGAGCCCTAAATCAAGTGTTCACTTGCTGAAGTGTTTGATAGTGATCACTCTAGTCTGCCATTGTTTTGAGCAATATTAGAATTGAGACGATGCACATTTGCATCCCAAATGCTACTTGTCAATATTCCAAGATGAAAAACTCGGAAGCATCGTGTGTCCCCTCTGCAACCGGTTTTGTAGCATGATTCACAATGAAGCCCCGCAGACAGATGCACATGGTAATAGTGTCACACCCTTATGTGTTTCACCTGTCTTTGTGCTCGTCTCCACCCCCCTCAGGGTGTCTCCCACCTTCCTCATTATCCCCAGTGTATTTATACTTGTGTTATCTGTCTGTTGCCAGTTAGTCTTGTCAGGTCTTGCCAGCGTATTTTCCCATCTCTGTGCTTTCTCAAGTTCTGTTTCCTAGTTTCCCCGGTTCTGGCCATTCTGCCTGCCCTGACCCCAAACCTGCCTGTCTGATTCTCCGTTGTCAGGGAAAGAGGCAGTCTACGCAGTGGATTTTTGCACGTTGGCAGCTGAGAGTGCCTGGAACCCAGAAGCATTGTTCGACATGTTCCTTCACGGATTATTGGAGGTGATCAAAATGAGCTCACAGCCCGGGAGCTGCCCATGGACCTTGACTCCCTCATAGCCTTGACCATCCAGATAGATAGGTGACTTCGAGAACATAGGAGGCAGAGGGAATCTGTGCCCTGTCACCCTCTCTCGCCCTCGGTTCCCACCTTGCCTCCGAAACATCCCGGAGACCCCATGTCCGAGTGAACCCAACATCACCCGAATTATCTTGTGAATCATAGAGGGCTGTTGACTCACCTCCTTCGGAGTCCATGCACCTGTGCAGGGCTAGAATATCTTTGGCTGAGAGTTTACACCAACTCCACACCCAGAGCTGGCTATATTGTTGCGCTATGGGACATCTCCTAGCTACCTTACCATCAAAAACCCAGCCTCATCAAGAAGGCGCGAGAACTCTGGTGGGCCATAGGGAGAACTTTTCCTCTCCCCTTACTCGCATCCCTTTCTATACCATCCTGCTGAGGGGGAACCAGTCGAAATCTCTTCGGATACTGATAGACTCTGGGGTCGATGAGTTTTTGGACGCTATCCTGGCGTCCGAGGTGGGCAATCCCACTCAGCCCCTCTCCATTCCCATGGACTTTAGAGAACTGGACGGTCTGTGTTGTGTAATGAGACTCTTCACTTGACACATTTCATGAAACTACTTATTGCAGTTACTAATAAGCATGCACCCATTAAGAAAATTATTGTAAAAACTGTTAAAAACATGTTGAACTTGACAAGTATAAACAGCCTATAGATAATTAGCAGGCAGTGCGTGTTAACTGTCCTGTTGCGTAATAATCACAGTTTGGAACAGTGAGTGCATTCTGATATCACGTGCACAAAACTCTCACTGGGGCGACCGTTAGGTAGAACTCACGAATAAAAAGGTTACCAAACAATTTCAGTGGCATTATTATGTACCAAATATAGTACAATGACGTGAATGGGTTAATGTGCCTGCTAGCAAGCTTTACTGACAAACACAAAGATAGAACTTAGCTTGTGATTTGGGGCACTGAAACAGCGTGTAGCTTGTCCTTTATATACGATAGTTTGACAGCTTGCTGATTATTTGTAGACGTGTTCTCAGAAATCAGTCCCTACTTAACAGCATGTTTCTAAGCAATGTTGAATCAGATAAGTCCAGCAGCTGCCTCGATTCTGTCTGCAATGATTAGTTTTCATGCAAATGTTTTAACTTCAGAATTACTGCACAAAACACCTTGCACGACTAAGACCTCCCAAGCAAACACATCAAAATTAAGTACAGATTTCTTAATTTATCTTCGATAATGCCACCCCTCCAGACTGAGGTAAAGATGGGCCTGTAACAGATTCTTATAAACATTCTACAGTAGGGCTGTACATTTTTACAGCAGTTATTTGCCTGGGTGTTTACATACAGACACCAATTGCGTATCATCCAGGAAGTACTAAGCAGAAAGTTTGGAGTGGTGATGTAGCACTTCAATTTTTTTATACTTTTTTTAAAAAACACTTAGTTATACATTTGATATTTCAAAGACACTGTCAAGATGTTGCCCTGTTGTATGAGGTTTATGACCCCCATAAATACCTTTTCCCCCCTTCTCTCCACCCTACAGAATGGACTCCCGGAAAGCCCTTCATTAACATAGAGAATATGGTAACATCAAAAGGTTGGGGAAAGGTACAATATTTCTGTAGTCCAACCAGTTGAAAGTGTGCGTTGGTACTAAGAGAATATAATGTCAGATCAGTTGGTGTCTGGGACATTATATTTGACTTTGAGAACATAAAATGTATCTTGGAAAGTGTAGTTATCAGATTCACATGGGATTGTTGTGCATTGAAATATGAAACTATGTGAAAATATTACATTTAATTTTAGCTTCTAAATGAGATAATTGTTTTCATAAGTAAACTATGCTCAGTCAGTGGCCACGCCCAAGTTAACAGACATTGGTTGAGAACTAGGAAACACGCCCTTCTCTCCACCAATACAAAAGCCTGTTGACGGAAGTCAATCTTAGTTCCCGACGACACGAGGACTGGTATCCATATGTTTAACAGGGCTAATTTCAACTTGGAGGTGACGATCACCACACTGGAGGGATTAATTTCTACTAGACCAGCCAGAATTCAGCATGAGCCGATTATGGCAAAATAGTATGAAGTTTGAACTCTTATTCACTAAGGAAGAAGTGATACATTCTAGAAGTTAAGTTATCAGCTGCAAACGTATGTTGCCTAGGAAAGGACATACAATCTCCTAATAACGAAAGGGTACAATGTATCCGCCCTACAACACTACGACCATACAGATTCTACAAAGGACAATGGCAATCTCTGCTGGGCAAACCGGACTTCCATCTTTGACCCATCTATCGAAGCGCAGCTCAGTTTAAATGTATATCTTGCATTTTCCTTTTCCAAATGGGCGGTTATTAGAATGCATAAGATTTTGTATTTACGGCAGCATAGCTTTTCAAGGTCCAATAGAGACTCAATCCCCTTTGTCCCTCAGTCTTCATGTTCTTTGATTCAAACCCAACCTCCTTTCTTTGTGTAACTAGCCGTCATAACGGTTTCATCCGCTAGGGACTTTTATGATATGATTAGAAATCGATGTATGATCCATCCTGTGTATATGTAATTCTGTAGATATTTAGTAAATAAATAAGCCAATTTCTTTATTGCTGATTCCACTTGTTAGCCAGGGTTAACTAACCTCTTAGAACTACCCCTCTTAGAACTACCCCTTCAGCAACCGCTGAATAGCATAGCGCAACAGTCAAAAAATATTACTAGAAAATATTCATATTCATGAAATCACAAGTGAAATATTTTGAAACACAGCCTTTTGTTAATCACCCTGTCATCTCAGATTTTGAAATTATGCTTTACAGCGAAAGCAATACAAGCGTTTGTGTAAATTGATCGATAGCCTAGCATAGCATTATTTCCACATAGCATCAGGAAACTTGGTCACGAAAATCAGAAAAGCAATCAAATTAACCGTTTACCTTTGATGATCTTCGGATGTTTTCACTCATGAGACTCCCAGAAAATGTTCCTTTTGTGTTGTGAATTCCGTCTCATTCCATTTTCGACGACACATTCCAGGTAAATAACCCACACAAAACGTGACTTTTCCAGTCATGTTTGGTTTCATTGCAATCAACTGGTTTGTTTGTAACACAACCAGACTTGATGGGCCATTTCGCGGGACGTATTGACTGAAAGAAACCGATTTGAAGACAACAAGTAATGACATCACTGTGCACCAATTATATGACCACTGTTTTGTTGAATGACTGTATTTTATCCCAATGACCATTGATAGTCTTGAAATCTAGCTAGGTAGATAGCCAATGAGCTGACGTAAACGGCAATATGCAATGGTTGTGTGTTGGAAGACCAACCCATGTCGTAAACTCCGGCATAAAGAGTGTCATTCGCTATTGAAGTTTTATTCCGGAAGGAGCTACGCATTTTACGCAAAGCATTGTTTTGGTAAACGCGCAGATTCAGCTGTTTATACATCAATCAGTATAGTGACTAAGTCAGGGAAAGCTAAATCTATGTCTAGAAATACAGATGTACACACAATTTTAGAAGACATTGATCAGATGAGTGAGATAGAGATTGTTGTAGGACGATTCATTTTGCGATTCCCAAGTGGAGGAATATTTTTTGAACGGAGAGGACACCGTTGTAGCCACTGTGTATAATCTGTAATGGTGCCTGCAGAAGAGGAACAATGTCACCGTTTTAGACTGGTAAGTTCTTCTCAGGCTAATGCCCTTGTTTGAAATTAATAATATAAAATATTTTGTGATTTATTTTAATTTTAGAAGCAATATATTAAAAAAAAGATTTTATGAACTGTGATGAAATGATGTAATGAAAAGTGATGAAATGTGTCTGCCGCCCCACCACACCCCAACCCACATTAAATAGCCTATTAGAGGCTGTTGAGGGGAGGGCAGGCCCACAACAATGGCCAAAGTGAAATGGAGACAGTAGATACAGCTGGTTTGTTGTAATATAATAAAGACAGTAGATCTAGCTGAAATGATATAATATAAAAGAGACAGTAGATCTAGCTGGTCTATAATAATATATTCAACCTTATGTTTCCTGTACTCTTTCTATATATATATATATATATATCTGTTTATTATGAGCTGAGCCCTAGGACCATGCGTCAGGATTACCTGGCATGATGACTCCTTGCTGTCCCCAGTCCACCTGGCCTTGCTGCTGTTCCAGTTTCAACTGTTCTGCCTGCGGCTGTGGAACCCTAAACTATTCATATTTACTCTTGAGGTGCTGTCCTGTTGCATCCTCTACAACTACTGTGATTATTATTATTTGACCCTGCTGGTCATCTATGAACGTTTGAAAATCTCGGCCATGTTCTGTTATAATCTCCACCCGGCACAGCCAGAAGAGGACTAGCCACCCCTCATAGCCTGGTTCCTCTCTAGGTTTCTTCCTAGGTTGTAGCCTTTCTAGGGAGTTATTCCTAGCCACCGTGCTTCTACAACTGCATTGCTTGCTGTTTGGGGTTTTAGGCTGGGTTTCTGTACAGCACTTTGAGATATTAGCTGATGTACGAAGGGCTATATGAATAAATTTGATTTCATAGAGGACTGAGGGTCTTCCAAATATTGAAAGTGTGTAAATAGTTACCCATGTTATTTTGTAAATGTATATATTTTTTTCTTCATGTTTTTTTCCCAATAGTTTTATCACCATTTTTTGGGGGGGGGGTGTGTTAAAAATACAATTTTGGCATTTTGTATATAGTCATTTGTTTCAAAATGTATACCTTCACCAATTTGGCCACCTGGGTACATTTGGGCTACTTACATTTACATTTTACATTTAAGTCATTTAGCAGACGCTCTTATCCAGAGCGACTTACAAATTGGTGCATTCACCTTATGACATCCAGTGGAACAGTCACTTTACAATAGTGCATCTAAATCTTAAGGGGGGGGGGAATACTTATCCTATCCTAGGTATTCCTTAAAGAGGTGGGGTTTCAGGTGTCTCCGGAAGGTGGTGATTGACTCCGCTGTCCTGGCGTCGTGAGGGAGTTTGTTCCACCATTGGGGGGCCAGAGCAGCGAACAGTTTTGACTGGGCTGAGGGGGAGCTGTACTTCCTCAGTGGTAGGGAGGCGAGCAGGCCAGAGGTGGATGAACGCAGTGCCCTTGTTTGGGTGTAGGGCCTGATCAGAGCCTGGAGGTACTGAGGTGCCGTTCCCCTCACAGCTCCGTAGGCAAGCACCATGGTCTTGTAGCGGATGCGAGCTTCAACTGGAAGCCAGTGGAGAGAACGGAGGAGCGGGGTGACGTGAGAGAACTTGGGAAGGTTGAACACCAGACGGGCTGCGGCGTTCTGGATGAGTTGAAGGGGTTTAATGGCACAGGCAGGGAGCCCAGCCAACAGCGAGTTGCAGTAATCCAGACGGGAGATGACAAGTGCCTGGATTAGGACCTACGCCGCTTCCTGTGTCAGGCAGGGTCGTACTCTGCGGATGTTGTAGAGCATGAACCTACAGGAACGGGCCACCGCCTTGATGTTGGTTGAGAACGACAGGGTGCTGTCCAGGATCACACCAAGGTTCTTAGCGCTCTGGGAGGAGGACACAATGGAGTTGTCAACCGTGATGGCGAGATCATGGAACGGGCAGTCCTTCCCCGGGAGGAAGAGCACCCATGTTATGCAGGTGAATGAGGACGCAAAAGCGACTTGGCGAAAACAGAGTCTTTAATCCAGTAAAGTAAATATTCAATCATAAAGCACAATTCCACTCGTAATGACGAGAACAGACTGGAGACTCGATCATGAACTGCAGGTTGCCTCGGGAAGGCACTTGACCGTAGCAGACTCAGACACCTGCTCACCACGCAGCATCTGAGGGAAACACGACACGACAGGGCGATACAAAGACACAGCACAGTGAACAATATACAAGGATCCGACAGGGCAGAAACGGAAAACAAGGGGAGAAATAGGGACTCTAATCAGGGGAAAAGATAGGGAACAGGTGTGGGAAGACTAAATGATTGATTAGGGGAATAGGAACAGCTGGGAGCAGGAACGGAACGATAGAGAGAAGAGAGAGAGGGAGGGAGAGAGAAAAAGGGGAACGAACCTAAAAAGACCAGCAGGGGGAAAACGAACAGAAGGAAAAGCAAAATGACAAGACAATATAAGACAAAACATGACAGTACCCCCCACTCACCGAGCGCCTCCTGGCGCACTCGAGGAGGAATCCTGGCGGCAACGGAGGAAATCATCAATAAGTGAACGGTCCAGCACGTCCCGAGACGGAACCCAACTCCTCTCCTCAGGACCGTAACCCTCCCAATCCACTAAGTATTGGTGACCCCGTCCCCGAGAACGCATGTCCATGATCCTACGTACCTTGTAAATAGGTGCGCTCTCGACAAGGACGGGAGGGGGGGAGGGAAGACGAACGGGGGTACGAAGAAAGGGCTTGACACAGGAGACATGGAAGACAGGATGGACGCGACGAAGATGTCGCGGAAGAAGCAGTCGCACAGCGACAGGATTGACGACCTGGGAGACACGGAACGGACCAATGAACCGCGGAGTCAACTTACGAGAAGCTGTCGTAAGAGGAAGGTTGCGAGTGGAAAGCCACACTCTCTGGCCGCAACAATACCTTGGACTCTTAATCCTACGTTTATTGGCGGCTCTCACAGTCTGTGCCCTGTAACGGCAAAGTGCAGACCTCACCCTCCTCCAGGTGCGCTCACAACGTTGAACAAATGCTTGAGCGGAGGGAACGCTGGACTCGGCAAGCTGGGATGAGAACAGAGGAGGCTGGTAACCCAGACTACTCTGAAACGGAGATAACCCGGTAGCAGACGAAGGAAGCGAGTTGTGAGCATATTCTGCCCAGGGGAGCTGTTCTGCCCAAGACACAGGGTTTCTGAAAGAAAGGCTGCGTAGTATGCGACCAATCGTCTGATTGGCCCTCTCTGCTTGACCGTTAGACTGGGGATGAAACCCGGAAGAGAGACTGACGGACGCACCAATCAAACGACAGAACTCCCTCCAAAACTGTGACGTGAATTGCGGGCCTCTGTCTGAAACGGCGTCTAACGGGAGGCCATGAATTCTGAACACATTCTCGATGATGATTTGTGCCGTCTCCTTAGCGGAAGGAAGTTTAGCGAGGGAATGAAATGTGCCGCCTTAGAGAACCTATCGACAACCGTAAGAATCACAGTCTTCCCCGCAGACAAAGGCAGACCGGTAATGAAGTCTAGGGCGATGTGAGACCATGGTCGAGAAGGAATGGGGAGCGGTCTGAGACGACCGGCAGGAGGAGAGTTACCTGACTTAGTCTGCGCGCAGTCCGAACAAGCAGCCACGAAACGGCGCGTGTCACGCTCCTGAGTCGGCCACCAAAAGCGCTGGCGAATAGACGCAAGAGTGCCTCGAACACCGGGATGACCAGCTAACTTGGCAGAGTGAGCCCACTGAAGAACAGCCAGACGAGTGGAAACAGGAACGAAAAGAAGGTTACTAGGACAGCGCGCGGCGACGCAGTGTGCGTGAGTGCTTGCTTAACCTGTCTTTCAATTCCCCAGACTGTCAACCCGACAACACGCCCATAAGGAAGAATCCCCTCAGGATCAGTAGAAGCCACAGAAGAACTAAAAAGACGGGATAAGGCATCAGGCTTGGTGTTCTTGCTACCCGGACGGTAAGAAATCACAAACTCGAAACGAGCGAAAAACAACGCCCAACGAGCTTGACGAGCATTAAGTCGTTTGGCAGAACGGATGTACTCAAGGTTCTTATGGTCTGTCCAAACGACAAAAGGAACGGTCGCCCCCTCCAACCACTGTCGCCATTCGCCTAGGGCTAAGCGGATGGCGAGCAGTTCGCGGTTACCCACATCATAGTTGCGTTCAGATCGCGACAGACGATGAGAAAAATAAGCGCAAGGATGAACCTTATCGTCAGACTGGAAGCGCTGGGATAGAATGGCTCCCACGCCTATCTCTGAAGCGTCAACCTCGACAATGAATTGTCTAGTGACGTCAGGAGTAACGAGGATAGGAGCGGACGTAAAACGTTCTTTTAGAAGATCAAAAGCTCCCTGGGCGGAACCGGACCACTTAAAAAACGTCTTGACAGAAGTAAGAGCTGTGAGAGGGGCAGCAACTTGACCGAAATTACGAATGAAACGCCGATAGAAATTAGCGAAACCTAGAAAGCGCTGCAACTCGACACGTGACCTTGGAACGGGCCACTCACTGACAGCTTGGACCTTAGCGGAATCCATCTGAATGCCTTCAGCGGAAATAACGGAACCGAGAAAAGTAACGGAGGAGACATGAAAAGAGCACTTCTCAGCCTTCACGTAGAGACAATTCTCTAAAAGGCGCTGGAGAACACGTCGAACGTGCTGAACATGAATCTCGAGTGACGGTGAAAAAATCAGGATATCGTCAAGATAGACAAAAACAAAGATGTTCAGCATGTCTCTCAGAACATCATTAACTAATGCCTGAAAAACAGCTGGCGCATTGGCGAGACCAAACGGCAGAACCCGGTACTCAAAATGCCCTAACGGAGTGTTAAACGCCGTTTTCCACTCGTCCCCCTCTCTGATGCGCACGAGATGGTAAGCGTTACGAAGGTCCAACTTAGTAAAGCACCTGGCTCCCTGCAGAATCTCGAAGGCTGATGACATAAGGGGAAGCGGATAACGATTCTTAACCGTTATGTCATTCAGCCCTCGATAGTCCACGCAGGGGCGCAGAGTACCGTCCTTCTTAACAAAAAAAAACCCCGCCCCGGCCAGAGAGGAAGAAGGCACTATGGTACCGGCGTCAAGAGACACAGACAAATAATCCTCGAGAGCCTTACGTTCGGGAGCCGACAGAGAGTATAGTCTACCCGAGGAGGAGTGGTCCCCGGAAGGAGATCAAGACTACAATCATACGACCGGTGAGGAGGAAGGGAGTTGGCTCGGGACCGACTGAAGACCGTGCGCAGATCATGATATTCCTCCGGCACTCCTGTCAAATCGCCAGGTTCCTCCTGAGAAGTGGGGACAGAAGAAACGGGAGGGATGGCAGACATTAAACACTTCACATGACAAGAAACGTTCCAGGATAGGATAGAATTACTAGACCAATTAATAGTAGGATTATGACATACTAGCCAGGGATGACCCAAAACAACAGGTGTAAAAGGTGAACGAAAAATCAAAAAAGAAATAGTCTCACTGTGGTTACCAGATACTGTGAGGGTTAAAGGTAGTGTCTCAAATCTGATACTGGGAAGATGACTACCATCTAAGGCGAACATGGGCGTAGGCTTGTCTAACTCTCTGAAAGGAATGTCATGTTTCCGAGCCCATGCTTCGTCCATGAAACAACCCTCAGCCCCAGAGTCTATCAAGGCACTGCATGTAGCACCCGAACCGGTCCAGCGTAGATGGACCGACAAAGTAGTACAGGATATAGATGGAGAGACCTGAGTAGTAGCGCTCACCAGTAGACCTCCGCTTACTGATGAGCTCTGGCTTTTACTGGACATGAATTAACAAAATGTCCAGCAAGTCCGCAATAGAGGCACAGGCGGTTGGTGATCCTCCGTTCCCTCTCCTTAGTCGAGATGCGAATACCTCCCAGCTGCATGGGCTCAGTCTCTGAGCCAGAGGAGGGAGATGGTTGCGATGCGGAGCAGGGAAACACCGTTGACGCGAGCTCTCTTCCACGAGCCTGGTGACGAAGATCTACCCGTCGTTCTATGCGGATGGCGAGAGCAATCAAAGAGTCCACACTTGAAGCAACCTCCCGGGAGAGAATCTCATCTTTAACCACTGCGTGGAGTCCCTCCAGAAAACGAGCGAGAAGCGCCGGCTCGTTCCACTCACTAGAGGCAGCAAGAGTGCGAAACTCAATAGAGTAATCCGTTATGGATCGATCACCTTGGCATAGGGAAGCCAGGGCCCTAGAAGCCTCCCTACCAAAAACTGAACGGTCAAAAACCCGAATCATCTCCTCTTTAAAGTTCTGGTAATTGTTAGAGCAATCAGCCCTTGCCTCCCAGATAGCTGTGCCCCACTCTCGAGCCCGGCCAGTAAGGAGTGAAATGATGTAAGCAACCCGAGCTCTCTCTCTAGAGTATGTGTTGGGTTGGAGAGAGAACACAATATCACACTGGGTGAGAAAGGAGCGGCACTCCGTGGGCTGCCCGGAGTAGCAAGGTGGGTTATTAACCCTAGGTTCCGGAGGCTCGGCAGGCCAGGAAGTAACAGGTGGCACGAGACGAAGACTCTGGAACTGTCCAGAGAGGTCGGAAACCTGAGCGGCCAGGTTCTCCACGGCATGGCGAGCAGCAGACAATTCCTGCTCGTGTCTGCCGAGCATGGCTCCTTGGATCTCGACGGCAGTGTTACGAGCGTCTGTAGTCGCTGGGTCCATTCTTTGGTCGGATCCTTCTGTTATGCAGGTGAATGAGGACCCAAAAGCGACTTGGCGAAAACAGAGTCTTTAATCCAGTAAAGTAAATATTCAATCATAAAGCACAATTCCACTCGTAATGACGAGAACAGACTGGAGACTCGATCATGAACTGCAGGTTGCCTCGGGAAGGCACTTGACCGTAGCAGACTCAGACACCTGCTCACCACGCAGCATCTGAGGGAAACACGACACGACAGGGCGATACAAAGACACAGCACGGTGAACAATATACAAGGATCCGACAGGGCAGAAACGGAAAACAAGGGGAGAAATAGGGACTCTAATCAGGGGAAAAGATAGGGAACAGGTGTGGGAAGACTAAATGATTGATTAGGGGAATAGGAACAGCTGGGAGCAGGAACGGAACGATAGAGAGAAGAGAGAGGGAGGGAGAGAGAAAAAGGGGAACGAACCTAAAAAGACCAGCAGGGGGAAAACGAACAGAAGGAAAAGCAAAATGACAAGACAATATAAGACAAAACATGACAACCCTGGTGTGTGGGACACCTGGGTGACTTCATGATAAATGTCATGTAGCACACTCATTTTTCAAGTTATCATTCTGAAACTTTAAACATGTACTGTTGCCCTCTTATATTTTTACTGAAATTGTCCCCCATCATCCTATCTGAATGTTTGTTTTATCTTGTTCATTTTAAAGATGATACAACAATACAAAAAACCGTATTGTTTTTTTCATTGTATTATCTAAACCAGATCTATTGTGTTATATTCTCCTGCATTCAATTCACATTTACACAAACTTCAGTGTTTTCTTTCAAATCATACCAAGAATATGCATATCCTTTCTTATTGGTCAGAGCTACAGGCAGTTAGATTTGGGTATGTCTTCAGGCGGAAATTGAAAAAAGTAGGGGTGTAACTCTAACGGGATCGGTGTCCCTAAACCGGGACAGTTGTTTCTCAATATGAGACAATGTGAATAAAATGACGTTATAAATAACAGCCATCTCTCCAGGACATAGACATATCTTATATGGGCAGAAATCTTAAATGAGTGTTAATGTAACTGCAGTGTCCAATTTACAGTAGCTATTACAGAGAAAAAAATACCATGATCTTGTTTGAGGATAGTGCACAACAACAAAGCACTTCTATCACGGCAACTGGTTTGATACATTCCCCTCTGAAGGTAAATCATGTATTCATGCATTCAGTAATCTTACTCTGATTTGCAATCCTGAGTGTCCCAGAGTTAAAGTATTGTGTAGTTTTGTTTGACAATTTCAATTTTTATATTCAAATGTATGAACTGAGTTCTACAGTTTTACCCCACTGCTATTTCTGGCTCCACACCCACCCCGCCCAGCCATCTAGATCTGTGAAGGTTAGCATCTCTTCTGTAGGGAAGCTAATGATCCATCATCTATAACATGTCTGTAAACTTAAATTATTTTTACCATCATAGCATTTTGTTATGTTCTCTATAGTTATGTACTTGAAAATGTATAGTAGTGACGTATTTCTTTACTGGATCAGTTTGAAACTTTGCACACTGCTGCCATCTTGTGGTCAACATCTAAATTACACCAATAATCCTACATCACTGTATGGCCTTTCACCTGCATTTCAAAGATAATGCAACCCCCTCCCCCCCATATTTTGGTTTGTATTATTTTTTACCAAATCTAATGTGTTATATTCTCCTACATTAATTTTCACATTTCCACAAACTTCAGTGTTTCCTTTCAAATGGTATCAATAATATGCATATCCTTGCTTCAAGTTCTGAGGTACAGGCAATTAGATTTGGGTATGTCATTATTGAAAAAAATGGTCAGATCCTTTTAAGCACAGTGATAACACCAAAAATATCTGGCATTGTATTCCCGTTTGCACTTTACTTTTAAATGGTTGAAAGTGCAGTTATAGACACTTGGGTGACAACTAAACCAAAAATCAGACACTGTTTTTCCACAGAAATTTGGTTGTGTTTTAGATGCTTGAAAGCATAGTGAAATGTAACTAACCTTTGGCTGTCTTTTTGAGTGGGTTGTAATCTCACTGATCAACGTCTCAACCAAATGTTACCCAATTATCCACATTGAAATGACATGGTTTGCCCAGTGGGTGTTGTATGTGTTTATTGAGTTAAAATGGAAATATTGTAAATTGGTATGATCGTGTAAATGCAGGGCTCCCTCATAAAATAAGCATTGGTCTCAATTGGATTTCCCTGTTTAAATAAAAGGTAAATTAAAAAAGATGTATATAAATAATCAACGAGAAAGCCAGTGTTATAAATTCTGTTCAAGAAGGGAACAGTCCAATGTCTCATGAGGATACAAAATCTAAGACAAGCGGGAGGAAGATCGATCATTAGTATTAGCAAAGCTATTCGCTCTTTTGATTTTGGCCATCAATAGAAAAGGGTGAAAGGGGAGGTGCATCATCTGTGTTAGGGGAGGGTTTGGCCGGGGGGGCTTTATTTGGCTCATCGTGCTCTAGCGACTCCTTGTGGCAGGCTGGGCACCTGCAGGCTGACTTCAGTAGTCAGTTGAAAAGTGTTTCCTCCGACACATTGGTGCAGCTGGTTTCCGGGTTAAGCGAGCAGGTGTTAAGAAGAGAAGTTTGGCGGGTCATACATCAGAGGACAAATTACACAAATAAAGAAATAGAGCTAGAGAACATTCTCAGTCATATGGCAGCAGGACTGAGGCTATATGAAGAATGCAGTGTATGTCTGTGAGAGTGGAAAAGGGAAGGATTTCACCACAGATGCAAGTGGAAACAGATAAGTCACATGGAGTAAAAACTTTAAGCATCCGGTTGGAACCTTCACTCACCAACAAACATATGGTGATGAGTGGAAGTCCAGTGGCGAGCAGTGTGAGAAGATGGAGCTTTGATGAAACTTGGTCAACATAATTGTCTCATCGATGAAACATTAGATCTATAATTTTCTGTTCCCAAAACTAAAATTTGTTTACGAACAGAGTGCACTAAGTTTTGTAGACTTCAGAGTTGGCATTCCCTAACGGAAATATGCAAATACATGCTCAAACGCTTTCAGTATCTTTTGATTTGACAACTTGATGTTAGATGGTTCCTGAATGTAGCCTATGGGCCAGAAAAACTGTAGTTTTAGCCATGTTTTGAGGCCATACAGTGTTTTAAAGCTTATATTTAGGATTCTGATGGAGTTTGACAGTTGAACTAACCTCATAAGGCATTCAATAAGTTATCAATACATAGCCTATATATCATTTAATCTATAAATCCAGAAATGGATATAGCAACTTCAGAATGCCACTCCACATGGCCATAACATTTTGGCAATTTGGCCATAACATTTTGACAATTTGGCCATAACATTTGGACAATTGCTCACATGCCTCTATCGCTCCTATAGATTTTTAGCTTGCGGTGGCTAATGTTGGCTGAAGTTTGTATTGGATGTTTAGAGAAAACCAAACGCAGGATTAGAGTTTCTCTTGGCCCATAGACTACTTTATGTGTGAGGAAGTTGTAAAATCCTGAACTTCCCCTTTAGCGGAGGAGAAATAAAAAAGGGAGTGAGTAGCATAAAGGCATCAGTGTTTGACCATATGCCAGAGCTAGACTGGGTGGATATCGAAAAACAGTAGTAGTACCTGTTATGTTCAAGCATCCACCTCGAGCTCTAAATCAACATTGAGAGACTAATACTAGATTAAACTCAATAGATAACTCCCCCCATCCCTCCTATATTTACTGAAGGCCTTTTTCACTCTCTCTTCACCTTATATACCTCATGTTCAACATTACATTCAAGGATGGATAGGGAATTATGGGGTGAGGGTGAGCTTGATGTCACATTAAACAAGACAGATAACACTCTTACCTAAATCCCATCAGTAGAGCAGTTTTATAAGAATCAGATTAGAAGGATCTAATAATTGGGTTTAATGCTTTTAAGTGGAGGGAAATGGATGCTGCCACTGTTTGGGGCGATTAAAGATTCCCTGTGTGACTTTCAAACATGTAACTGTGGCAGATTGCCCGTGGTGGATGAAGAGAAATATATAAACTGTTAGTTTTAGAATGTCAAACACATCAGCTGGTAGCAACTATCAATGTTATCAAACAGAACAGACATAATGTACGATGTTGAAAGCATGTATAGTCAAATCAAGCAAGCGTAGACATGAAATCAATTAGGGTCAATTCCTAACTTCAGAATCACTTTGCCAATAATCAGTCATTGATGTAAATGGGAGAATCCAGTTCCAACTTCTCCTTAACACCTTACTTGTTTCCCACTGCCTGTGTGACAGAAAAACTATTAGAAAAGTAAACGATCAGGTGTGTAGTAGGTGCAAGCGAATATCCCTTTCTTTGAAGTACAAATATATCAGTAATAGCTTTGAGGATTAGTGCTGGGGATAATCATGTAATTGGTATAATGATCATTTGCAGCCCCAGTAAATGGTAAACCCAGTGACCCAATGAAGATTAGAAGTTTCACTGTGTAGTTTCATTTGCAAACGCAGCTCACTAGAAGACATATTGCACAGAGTGTGTGATATCTCTCAGAGAATAGGAGAAAAAACTGTAATCATCTTGGATTGATGTCGTACACTCATTAAAAAATGGTTTCAAAAGGGTTCTTCGGCTGTCCTCATAGAGGAACCCTTTTTGGTTCAAAACCCAAAAGGTTTATATCTGGAACCAAAAGGGTTCTTGAAAGGGTTCTCCTACGGGGACAGCCGAATAATCTTTTAAGGTTCTAGATAGATACCACCTTTTTTTCTAAGAGCGCCAAGGTCTGGGAATAACAATTACGGGCTTTTGTCCACTATGTTGACTATTAAAAAGTATTCATAGAGCCATCATAATAGTTCCAATACATCTGTTTAATTCGTAATTATGGTCGTTCATGTGAAAGAATTTCAAAAGTATTCTACAAACCTATCCATCCCCAGCCACTTCAACAGTGGCGTGTATAAGTAGAACTCAATGTGTCATGGTGGCTTCACTGCTCTTATTTGGATCTTTCTTCTATGCTGGTGAGTTATTATATATTTCATTTGTTTTTGCATCTGTCTGTGCCAGCCGGCCCATTGTCTCTGGCGGCAGGTTGTGTTAGCGAGGGCTCTCCTCATTAGTAACCTTAGCGGAGAGGAGAGGCCTGGCTTTATGGGCTCTAATTACCTCGTCTCTACCCCTCAGACTCCACGTTGACACCTTTGAGCTCCCCTTTAGTCTTTTAACACAATCAGATCTTCCAGTCTTGGATGACTTCCCTTGGATAAGGAGTCAGCCAATCTGCCTAAATTAATCCACCGGTTCAAGGTTGCAAGAGGTCCCTGATGACAGAACTAGAAAGCATTACTCGGATCTAGCTGACTTTCTAAATAAAATAACAAATTGTTTGCTGAACTGTAGAGGAAAAACAAAGAGACGATATCCTCATGATAATTGTCAAATGTCTTGAGATAATAAGTATTCAACCCCTTTGTTATGGCAAGCTTAAATAAGCTTCGGAGTTAGAATGTGCTTAACAAGTCATATAATAAGTTTCATGGACTCACTCTGTGTGCAATAATAGTGTTTAACATGATTTTTGAACCTCATCTCTGTACCCCGCATGTACAATTGTCTGTAAGATCTCTCAGTCGAGCAGTGAATTTCAAACACAAAGACCAGGGAGGTTTTGCAAGGACTTGCAAAGAAGTCATAAAAAAAGCTGACATTGAATATCCCTTTGTGCATGTTAAAGTTATCAATTACACTTAAACCCATTGTTTTCTCCCCAATTAGTTAGTCTTGTCCCATCGCTGCAACTCCCGTGGGGACTAGGGGGATACGAAGGTTGGGAGCCCCCAAACACGACCCTTACAATCTGCATTGCTCGCTTAACCCGGAAGCCAGCCACACCAATGCGTCGGAGGCAAACCCTCACTCCGGTCAAACCCTCACCTAACCCGGATGATGCAGGGCCAATTGTGTGCTGCCTCATGGGTATCCTGGTCATGGTCGCTGTGACACAGGATCGAACCCGGATCTGTGGTGACGCCTCTAGCACTGATCAGTGCCTTAGACCGCTGCGCCACTTGGGAGGCCATTAATGAAATGTTTGATGATGTATCAATACACCCAATGTGTTTAATGGCTGTGATAAGAGAAAACAACATAGTTACTCCACAATACTAACCTAAATGACAGCGTGAAAAAAGGAAGCCTGTACAGAATAAAATATATTTCAAAACATGCATCCTGTTTGCAATAAGGCACTAAAGTAAAACTGCTAAAAAAATGACAAAGAAATGTACTTTTTCTCCTATATAAAAAGCGTTATGTTTGAGGGAAATACAACACATCACTGAGTACCACTATTCATATTTTCAAGCATGGTGGCGGTTGCATCATGTTATGGGTATTGTCACGTCCTGCATTTTGGTCCAATCTTGACTACTCTTCCTCAGACGAAGAGAATCATTACAGAACTACCCACCAAAAAAGGACCAAGCAGCGTGGTAACAAGGAGCAGAGGGTTCTGGAGTCCTGGACTTGGGAGGAGATACTAGACGGTAAGGGACCCTGGGCACAGGCTGGGGAATATTGCCACCCTAAGGAAGAACTGGAGGCAGTGAAAGCTGAGCAGCGGCGATATGAGGTAAGGCAGCGCAACAGGCACGAGAGGCAGCCCACAATTTTTTTTGGGGGGACACACGGGGTGATTGGCAGAGTCAGGCAATAGACCTGGGCCAACTCCCTGTGCTTACCGAGAGAGGCGTAGCACTGGTCATGCACCGTGTTATGCGATAAAGCACACGGTGTCGTCAGTGCGCGCTGATAGCCCGGAGCACTATAGGCCAGCCCCCCGCAAGTGCCATGCGAGAGTGGGCATCCAGCCAGGGCTTGTTGTGCCAGCTCAGCGTATTTGGTCTCCGGAACGCTGTTTCGTTCCAGAGTATCCCGCGCCGGCGCTGCGTGCTGTGTCTCCGGGGCGCTGGGAGGGTGCAGTTCACCCGTGCCAGGAGAATGTGGGCATTGAACCTAAAGGAGAGGTGCGATTGGTATGCACCAGATCTCCAGATTTCCCCCACAGCCCGGTTAAACCTGTGTCTGCACGCTGGAGGGTCCGGGCTAAAGTAGTCATCCAGCCTGGAGGAGTGGTACCAAGGCTGCGCACAAGAGCTCCAGTGCTCCCCCACAGCCCGGTCCATCCGGTGCCTCCTTCACGCACCAGGCCTCCTGTAGGTCTCCCCAGCCTGGTGGGTCCTGTGGCAGCCCCACGCACCAGGCTGTCTATCCGTCTCCTCCCTCCAGAGTCTCCCTCCTGTCCGGAGCCGCCAGAGCCATCCGTCACTCCGACCAAATACTTATTTTTCGACATAATTTGCAAATAAATGCATAAATCCTACAATGTGATTTTCTGGATTTTTTTTTTTTTTGTCTGTCATAGTTGAAGAGAATCGTTACAGGTATGCTTGTCATCAGCATGGACTTTATGATAAAAATGAATAAATGTAAGCAAATGAGAAATCCTAAATGAAACCTGGTTCTGTCTGCTTTCCATCAGACACTGGCAGACAAAATCACCTTTCAGCAGGACAATAATCTAAATCACAAGGTAAAATATACACTGGTGTTGCTTACCAAGATGATGCTGAATATTCCTGATAGGCCTAGTTACAGTTTTGACTTAAATCTGCTTGAACATCAAGAGCAAGTCATGAAAATGGCTGTCTAGCAATGATCAACAACCAACTTGACAGAGCTTGAATGATTTTTTAAAGAATAATGTGCAAATATTAACATTCCAGGTCTGCAAAGCTCTTAGAGACTTACCCAGAAAGATTCACTGCCAAAGGTGATTCTAACATGTATTTACTCAGGGGTTTGAATACTTATGTAAATTATATATATCTGGAGGCTTCCGGTATGGCGCAAAGCTGGTCAGTCGCATCTATTTCAGCTCCACTACAAATTTGAAATAAATCCTGAAATAAGTTCACCCTTAAGCTTAATGTACCAGGAAAGGCAGTAATAGTTTATTAGCTTCCAAAACCCACAATTCCGACAAAGAAAAGTCACACCAAAAAGCCTGACATAACGAGAGAAAGTTTAGAGTCTGAAGACGAAGGCGCCGTGCTAGCTGCATGTGCTAGTGGTGGAAGCAGGACTGAGGCAACAAACACTTGCAGTGCCGTTAGCTCCAAAGATATCCTCAAGGCCATCAAAGATATGAATGCAGAATTGTCTATCAAATTCTTAAATATACTGTCTGTGGTGGACAACGTTAAAAAGGAAGTAAAAGCATGTGCTGGGCAAATCACTCAGGCTGAGGTACACATCTCTGGAACCGAAGACAACATTATAGCCCTGCAGGAAACAACCACAAGCAGCAGAAACTCTTCGACAGTGTCAAGCAGCGGATATGGGCTAAGGCTATCCGGTATGGAATCATCTTTCCAGCGAGCCTGAGGGCCTCCCACGGCGATCATTCCTACATTTGTTTAAACACCAGCCGAGACGGAGCAGTTTCTTGAGAAGCTAGGCAAAGGTTCGGAAGCGGAGCAACACTGGAGAAGAGGCAATAGTAACGTAAAGTTAAACTTTGACCCATTTTTTTTTACATTTTTCGACTGTTGCTTTCAATTTTGTCTAAACAGGTATTTAAAGTTTGAGCCAGTTCACCGTGTTATAATTTATCTAGTAACATAGTGGTGCTGTCTATTGAACTATAACAACATGGCCAGTTTACAAGTAAGCCTTATTATAATTTTATGTACAATGAAACTTTGCTTTTATGCATCGGAACGTCCTGGTGTTCTATTTTGGACTATATGAGGGTAGATCACAGTGGTCTTAATATTCTGGCTCACTCCTGGTATTTTGTTTGTTTCTTTGTTAAATGGTGAACATAATATAATGTAATGACAAGTGGCGGGTAGAAGGTATACAGAGGGGGAAAAAACGCAGAGATGTGTGTGGATCTGTTGATTACCTTAGACGGAGTGTCACAGAGGGGGAGGGGGAGGTCTGTTAGAGACTTTGGGGTAAGAGGGTTAATCACACGTTCGTGGTTGATTGTTAGGCATGTGTTTATGTACAATGACGTGCTTTAAAGCGTCCCTTGTGTTTTTGTTTATGGTGGTAACAGAGGTCTATTGGTATTTAGGCTGATCCAATGTGCTCTTATGGAGCAATGTTCTAGTTTTCCTGGTAAATTTGATGACTGATAGTGTTAAGGTTAAATTTACATCATGGAACTGTAGGGGATTAAATCAAATCAACAAAATAAAACACTTAATAAGTAGATTAAAACAACTTCAGGCTATATTTTTACAAGAATCACATCTATTATCTGGCAACATTCCTAAGATATGCAAGAGGATTTATTATTCTTATCCATATTATCCATATGGGAGCAATTCATGGGGTTGGAGCGAGCGGTCGCATCGGCACTTCGCTCCGCAGGTAGTATAACTTTTCATTACATTTCATTACATTTCATTATAGTACAACGGTTTGATTTATCTAATCTTAGCAATTTCTTCTTAGCTAGCTACATAGCCGTCTTTGTATCAAAGATAATTGAGTAATTATCGTATTTCGTCATCCTAACGTAGTCTTCACGTCACTGCTCTGCCCAGCAGCTAGCCTGCTAGCAAACGTCCACCGATTAGCAGCACTGTAGCACTGTAGAAACTATTATACTCAACTGAACGACTTGATTAGTGTAGTGTTAGCTAGCTACATAGCTGTCTTTGCTGTCTTCGTATCCAAGATAATTGTGTAGTTTAGAGTGTGTAGTCTTAGAGTGATTATCTTAATTTACCGAGGTTAGCTAACCAGCTATTTGTCGTCCTTAACGTAGGAGACTCTGCTAGCTACATAGCCGTCTTTGTATCAAAGATAAGTGTGTAGTCTGGAGCGATTTTCTAGGTTAGCTAGCCAACTATTGTCGTTCTTTTAACGCAACATAACGTAAACAACACTGCTAGCTAGCCAGCTAGCCTCCGAATAGCAGCACTGTTGAAACTATTACACTGAACGGAACGACTTGATTAGTGTAGTGTCAACAACGCAGCCACTGCCAGCTAGCCTACTTCAGCAGTACTGTATCATTTTAATCATTTTAGTCAATAAGATTCTTGATACGTAAGCTTAACTTTCTGAACATTCGAGACGTGTAGTCCACTTGTCATTCCAATCTCCTTTGCATTAGCGTAGCCTCTTCTATAGCCTGTCAACTATGTGTTTGTCTATCCCTGTTCTCTCCTCTCTGCACAGACCATACAAACGCTCCACACCGCGTGGCCGCGGCCACCCTAATCTGGTGGTCCCAGCGCGCACGACCCACGTGGAGTTCCAGGTCTCCGGTAGCCTCTGGAACTGCCGATCTGCGGCCAACAAGGCAGAGTTCATCTCAGCCTATGCCTCCCTCCAGTCCCTCGACTTCTTGGCACTGACGGAAACATGGATCACCACAGACAACACTGCTACTCCTACTGCTCTCTCTTCGTCCGCCCACGTGTTCTCGCACACCCCGAGAGCTTCTGGTCAGCGGGGTGGTGGCACCGGGATCCTCATCTCTCCCAAGTGGTCATTCTCTCTTTCTCCACTTACCCATCTGTCTATCGCCTCCTTTGAATTCCATGCTGTCACAGTTACCAGCCCTTTCAAGCTCAGTTGGTAGAGCATGGCGCTTGTAACGCCAGGGTAGTGGGTTCGATTCCCGGGACCACCCATACGTAGAATGTATGCACACATGACTGTAAGTCGCTTTGGATAAAAGCGTCTGCTAACTGGCATATATTATTATATTATCATTTATCACCCTCCAGGTTCCCTCGGAGAGTTCATCAATGAGCTTGATGCCTTGATAAGCTCCTTTCCTGAGGACGGCTCACCTCTCACAGTTCTGGGCGACTTTAACCTCCCCACGTCTACCTTTGACTCATTCCTCTCTGCCTCCTTCTTTCCACTCCTCTCCTCTTTTGACCTCACCCTCTCACCTTCCCCCCCTACTCACAAGGCAGGCAATACGCTCGACCTCATCTTTACTAGATGCTGTTCTTCCACTAACCTCATTGCAACTCCCCTCCAAGTCTCCGACCACTACCTTGTATCATTTTCCCTCTCGCTCTCATCCAACACCTCCCACACTGCCCCTACTCGGATGGTATCGCGCCGTCCAAACCTTCGCTCTCTCTCCCCCGCTACTCTCTCCTCTTCCATCCTATCATCTCTTCCCTCTGCTCAAACCTTCTCCAACCTATCTCCTGATTCTGCCTCCTCAACCCACCTCTCCTCCCTTTCTGCATCCGTTGACTCTCTATGTCCCCTATCCTCCAGGCCGGCTCGGTCCTCCCCTCCCGCTCCATGGCTTGACGACTCATTGCGAGCTCACAGAACAGGGCTCCGGGCAGCCGAGCGGAAATGGAGGAAAACTCGCCTCCCTGCGGACCTGGCATCCTTTCACTCCCTCCTCTCTACATTTTCCTCCTCTGTCTTTGCTGCTAAAGCCACTTTCTACCACTCTAAATTCCAAGCATCTGCCTCTAACCCTAGGAAGCTCTTTGCCACCTTCTCCTCCCTCCTGAATCCTCCTCCCCCTCCCCCCCTCCTCCCTCTCTGCAGATGACTTCGTCAACCATTTTGAAAAGAAGGTCGACGACATCCGATCCTCGTTTGCTAAGTCAAACGACACCGCTGGTTCTGCTCACACTGCCCTACCCTGTGCTCTGACCTCTTTCTCCCCTCTCTCTCCAGATGAAATCTCGCGTCGTGACGGCCGGCCGCCCAACAACCTGCCCGCTTGACCCTATCCCCTCCTCTCTTCTCCAGACCATTTCCGGAGACCTTCTCCCTTACCTCACCTCGCTCATCAACTCATCCCTGACCGCTGGCTACGTCCCTTCCGTCTTCAAGAGAGCGAGAGTTGCACCCCTTCTGAAAAAACCTACACTCGATCCCTCCGATGTCAACAACTACAGACCAGTATCCCTTCTTTCTTTTCTCTCCAAAACTCTTGAACGTGCCGTCCTTGGCCAGCTCTCCCGCTATCGCTCTCTGAATGACCTTCTTGATCCAAATCAGTCAGGTTTCAAGACCAGTCATTCAACTGAGACTGCTCTTCTCTGTATCACGGAGGCGCTCCGCACTGCTAAAGCTAACTCTCTCTCCTCTGCTCTCATCCTTCTAGACCTATCGGCTGCCTTCGATACTATGAACCATCAGATCCTCCTCTCCACCCTCTCAGAGTTGGGCATCTCCGGCGTGACCCATGCTTGGATTGCGTCCTACCTGACAGGTCGCTCCTACAAGGTGGCGTGGCGAGAATCTGTCTCCTCACCACGCGCTCTCACCACTGGTGTCCCCCAGGGCTCTGTTCTGGGCCCTCTCCTATTCTCGCTATACACCAAGTCACTTGGCTCTGTCATAACCTCACATGGTCTCTCCTATCATTGCTATGCAGACGACACACAATTAATCTTCTCCTTTCCCCCTTCTGATGACCAGGTGGCGAATCGCATCTCTGCATGTCTGGCAGACATATCAGTGTGGATGACGGATCACCACCTCAAGCTGAACCTCGGCAAGACGGAGCTGCTCTTCCTCCCGGGGAAGGACTGCCCGTTCCATGATCTCGCCATCACGGTTGACAACTCCATTGTGTCCTCCTCCCAGAGTGCTAAGAACCTTGGCGTGATCCTGGACAACACCCTGTCGTTCTCAACTAACATCAAAGCCGTGGCCCGTTCCTGTAGGTTCATGCTCTACAACATCCGCAGAGTACGGCCCTGCCTCACACAGGAAGCGGCGCAGGTCCTAATCCAGGCACTTGTCATCTCCCGTCTGGATTACTGCAATTCGCTGTTGGCTGGGCTCCCTGCCTGTGCCATTAAACCCCTACAACTCATCCAGAACGCCGCAGCCCGACTGGTGTTCAACCTTCCCAAGTTCTCTCACATCACCCCACTCCTCCGCTCTCTCCACTGGCTTCCAGTTGAAGCTCGCATCCGCTACAAGACCATGGTGCTTGCCTAAGGAGCTGTGAGGGGAACGGCACCTCAGTACCTCCAGGCTCTGATCAGGCCCTACACCCAAACAAGGGCACTGCGTTCATCCACCTCTGGCCTGCTCGCCTTCCTACCACTGAGGAAGTACAGTTCCCGCTCAGCCCAGTCAAAACTGTTCGCTGCTCTGGCCCCCCAATGGTGGAACAAACTCCCTCACGACGCCAGGACAGCGGAGTCAATCACCACCTTCCGGAGACACCTGAAATCCCACATCCTTCTCACCCCCCCCCCTCCTTTAATATTTAGATGCACTATTGTAAAGTGACTGTTCCACTGGATGCCATAAGGTGAACGCACCAATTTGTAAGTCGCTCTGGATAAGAGCGTCTGCTAAATGACTTAAATGTAAATGTAAATTATATTCTTATCCATAAATCCATTCCATATCATACATTGCAAACAAGATGTGGTCCCGCTGGCAGATATTATCATTATTATACAGGGTACCTTGCTGTCCGAGCAGTTGAATTTAATTAATGTGTATGGTCTCAACGAAGATGACTAAATTCTTTAATGATTTGTTTATAACTTTTCCACACTTGTCTGATTTCTTTGAATTGTCCCATGATGTCAAGCAAATAGGCACTGAGTTTGAAGGTAGGCCTTGAAATACATCCACATGTACTTCTCCAATTGACTCAAATGATGTCAATCAGCCTATCAGAAGCTTCTAAAGCCATTACATATTTTCTGAATTTTCCAAGCTGTTTAAAGGCACAGTCAACTCAGTGTATGTAAACTTCTGTATCACAATTTCAGTGGGTCAGTGAATTATAAGTGAAATAATCTGTCTGTCAAAAATTGTTGGAAAAATTACTTGTCATGCACAAAGTAGATTTGTGCTTGCCAAAACTATAGTTTGTTCACAAGAAATTTGTGGAGTGGTTGAAAAACAAGTATTAATGATCCCAACCTAAGTGTATGTAAACCTCCGACTTCAACTGTATATATTTAATTGGCCAGATTAGCATTCTGAAAAGTCCTCCCAAAACTGTTGAATCTATTTCAGGACATTCCCTTGCCTCCGCCGCCATACCTCTTTACAAGGCTTAAAAGACGTCCACTTTATTTAATTGGAATAACAGACGTCCCAGAGTTCACTTGTCCTTATTGTACCTATGGTATGACAGAGGGTGGCTCCATTAACCTATTATCCAGTGGTACTACTGGGCAGCTCAGCTTTGCACTGCTATGTACTATTTTACCTCTGAGTCTCTCCCTTCGTGGATGGAGATTGAAATGTCTTAAATTGTACTCAAGTTACCCCTTAACCTCTACATTTACTCAGCTGAAATCAAGACACTAAAAAATATGTGTAATACGATCAACGTTTGGTATGAGGTGCGGAAGTTCCTTGGTGAAAATGTATTCTCTGTCATGTTTTAGTACTATCTGGGGAAACCACAGTTTCACTCTTGGGAGAGCTGATCTGGGTTTCCAACTATGGGCCAGCAAGGGTTTAAGGAACGTTTGAGACCTGTATAAAGAAGGTATTTTTATGTCATTTGAAGAACTCATATCAAAATATTACATTCCTAGAATTTTTTTTTAATATTTGCAACTATGGAGCTTCCTCATGACTGCCCAAAACCAAAACCTAACAGAACCCCATCTGTCCACTTTAGAAAATACGATCTCAACCCATTGTAAGGGTAGAATTTCAGCACTATACAATATGCTAGGGTCTGGCCCAACCGAATCCTCTGCGCACAAACTGAACTCTTGGAAGGAAAATATTTGGGAGGACATGGAGTGGAGTAGTATATGTACTAAGGCTCAGACACAGACTGTGAATATTCAGCTAAAACAATTGCAATACAATTGGTTGATGCGAACATATGTAACCCCTGCTAAGTTAAATAAGTTTAATAGTACAATTCCAGATATATGCTACAAGTGTAATCACTCTAAAGGGAGTCTGTTTCATTGTCTGTGTGTCTGTGAGAAAATTCTAGATTTTTGGAAGGAGGTATCACATATGATATTACATTACATTACATTTAAGTCATTTAGCAGACGCTCTTATCCAGAGCGACTTACAAATTGGTATCTCAAATAGTATCAGTAAGTGTCTCTCCATCCCAAAGTGTTTATCCTGGGGTTGTACCCAATCATTCCTCATCTAAAGAACCAAATAAAAACACCTATAGATATGTGATTGTTGCAAGCAAAATGCTTGATAGCTCTTGCCTGGACAAGTGTGAATAGGCTTTGTGTCGCCCAATGGCTTAGGGAAATGTATTGCCTAGCAATGGAAAAGATAACATATACGGTTGTTAACAAGACACTTTTGAAGAGGTTTGAGGTCCATTTTTGGATTTTGTTGAGCAGAGCGATGTGGGTGAAATATTGGCTAATGAAGGGAACTCTGGGTAGTGTACTATGCTTTGTGTGCATGTAGGGTGGTGGTGAGAGATATCCGATTGGCTTGTGGCACTGTGTTTCATCTGAAATTTGTCCCAATTATGTTCTATCCTATTGGATCAGACCACTGTAAAATGTAATTTTGGTGGTTTTATACTTCTGTAACACTTTTGTTTTTTATTAGTTTTATCATTTATATATTTAAAGGTTTTGTTGCTGTTAACTTTTGATGTGCTTTTTGCTGTTATTTTTTTAATGTAATATTTCTGCTTATATATGTCTTGTTAAAGAAAAATCGAAAAACATATTGTTAAAACAAATTTTTGGTTGATATCTGTATTTCATTTTCAATAAATTTGCTAACATTTTTAAAAACATGTTTTGACTGTGTTATTATGGGTATATTGTATTACGTATGTATTATATTGTATTATTATGGGGGTATTGCATGTAGATTTTATTGATTTGAATTCAGGTTGTAACATAACAAAATGTGAAAAAATTACTTTCTGAAGGCACTGTAAGTGAATCCCTATGAAATTGTGATTTGTCCAAATAATCAGTGGCACAAAACCAGAACAACTATTCATCATTATCCGTTGCGTCTCACAGTCCTAGGACATTTTTATATCTGTCAATGAAGTATTGTGGTTTAACTTTCCCTGAGTTTATCATACCAATGAGGAGGTTTACCAATCTGAATGAGAAACAAATCATGCTGGACTGCATGCAGTCTTTAAAAAAAACATGTTTTTTCTTTCAACTTATCCTCTGTGCCTTTCTCTGTAGTAGAATCCTGACTGTCACTGTGGGGGTGACGTTATCGATACACTTATGATGAAGCCAGTGACTGATGTGGTGTACTCCTCAACAACGGACTGCAATAGCATCGAATAGTCCCCGCGATATGCAACTTTTTGGGGAAGTCAGGAACCAATACACGCATTCAGTCAGAAAAACAAAGGCTAGTTATTTCGAGCAGAAATTCGCATCCTGTAGCTCTAACTCCAAAATGTTATGGGACACTAAAGTCCATGGAGAACAAGAGCACCTCCTCACAGCTGCCCACTGCACTGAGGCTCACCACTGATAAATCCATGATCATCAAAAATGTCAATAAGCATTTCTCAACGGCTGGCCATGCCTTCCTCCTGGCTACTCCAACCCCGGCCAACAGCTTCGCCTCCTCCGCAGCTACTCGCCCAAGCCTCCCCAGCTTCTCCTTGACCCAAATAGAGACAGCAGATGTTCTGAAAGAGCTGCAAAACCTGGACCCGCACAAATCAGCTGGGCTAATCAATCTGGACCCTCTCTTTCTAAAACTATCCACCACCATTGTTGCAACCCCTATTACCAGCCTGTTCAACCTCTCTTTCATATCGTCCGAGATCCCTAAAGATTGGAAAGCTACCATGGTTGTCCCTCTCTTCAAATGGGGTGACACCCTAGACCCAAACTGTTACAGACCTATATCCATCCTGCCCTGCCTATCTAAAGTCTTTGAAAGCCAAGTTGATAAACAGATCACCAACCATTTCGAATCCCACCGTACCTTCTCCGGTGTGCAATCCGGTTTCCAAGCCGGTCACCGGTGGACCTCAGCCACGCTCAAGGTACTAAACGATATTATAACCACCATCGATAAAAGACAGTACTGTGCAGCAGTCTTCATCGACCTTGCCAAGGCTTTCGACTCTGTCAATCACCGTATTCTTATCGGCAGACTCAATAGCCTTGGTTTTTCTAATGACTGCCTCGCCTGGTTCACCAACTACTTTGCAGACAGAGTTCAGTGTGTCAAATCAGAGGGCCGCTTTTCTCTGTATATATCAATGATGTCGCTCTTGCTGTGGGCAATTCCCTGATCCACCTCCACGCAGAGAACACCGTTCTGTATACTTCTGGCCCTTCAGTGGACACTGTGCTAACTAACCTCCAAACGAGCTTTAGTGACATACAACACTCCTCCCGTGGCCTCCAACTGCTCTTAAACTCTAGTAAAACCAAATGCATGATTTTAAACTGTTCGCTGCCCACACCCGCCTGCACGACTAGCATCACCACCCTGGACGGTTCCGACCTAGAATATGTGGATAACTATAAATACCTAGGTGTCTGGTTTGACTGTAAACTCTCCTTCCAGACTCATATTAAACATCTCCAATCCAAAATCAAATCAAGAATTGGCTTTCTATTTTGCAACAAAGACTCCTTCACTCACGCCGCCAAACGTACCCTAGTAAAACTGACTATCCTACTGATCCTCGACTTCGGCGATGTCATCTACAAAATAGCTTCCAATACTCTACTCATCAAACTGGATACAGCCTATCACAGTGCAATCCATTTTGTTACCAAATCACCTTATACCACCCACCACTGCGACGTGTATGCTCTAGTCAGCTGGCCCTCGCTACATATTCGTCGCCAGACCCACTGGCTCCAGGTCATATATAAGTCTATGCTAGGTAAAGCTCCCTCTTATCTCAGTTCACTGATCATGATAACAACACCCACCCGTAGCACACGTTCCAGCAGGTATATCTCATTGATCATCCCCAAAGCCAACACCTCATTTGGCCGCCTTTCCTTACAGTTCTCTGCTGCCAGTGACTGGAACCAATTGCAAAAAAATCACTGAAGTTGGAGACTTATTTCCCTCCCCAACTTTAAACATCAACTATATGAGCAGCTAACCGATTGCTGTAGTTTGATTTCAGCTTTCTGCGATCACTGGTGGTGAAGAATTGTCAGTACATTTCTTGAAAAAATTATTAGGTGGCACCCAAACGTGGGTCACGTTAAGACATCCAGCCAGTCGCAATTGACTGGATATTGATGTCTCATTCAATTGAACTAATAAGTTGAATTGACAGATCTCTTTTCAGGTGGATCTTTTAAATAATATCCAAATTGATTTGGTTTTCTACAATGTGAATTTTGAGCAATACTCTCAGGTTAGTTAAACCTTAATTCACAAATAGCCTATACAGGTTTGATTTATCATTAAAATAGATCAATCAGTAAAATGTGCTTTTGCACAGGAAGTCCCGCCTCCATGTGGCTCTGGCCAAAGGGAGAGGTGAACCTAGTGGGGAATGTAACCTAACATTTAAACTACTGTTTACGCCAGACACTTTACACCAGACAATCCTAATTGCTTGGATATCATCGGCTCATTCAATTTAATAAGTTATTGAATACCTTTTTAGCATTTTAAACTTTGCAATAGTAACCTAGATGAACAAACTTCCCAGATTAAGTAAAGTTTAATTCCCAGATAGCCTATCCAGGTATGATGAATTATTATCATTGATTAATTAATTCAATTTGCTTTTGTAAATTCATTCACGTCCAACTCCCACACTACTGGTACAGTACTGATGGTTCATTAACATCTATAAATAGATTCAAATCATCTTTGCAGCTTCCAACATATTTTAAAACCAAACTTTGTAAAATGAGGAAAACCATTTTTCCTTTCAAATGTTCTAATAATGTGCAAGCTATCAGAGGGGGTAGTCGCCACTTGCCCGCTAATTAGCGAACCTCTACCAATGTATGGATTGATCTCTGAACTCAGCAGCGATTACCGACCCTAATTATGACATTAGTGGAAAACAGCAGACATGGCGAACAACGCTCTCCAAAATCAACCATCGGGCGCAGGCCTCGTAAAGGTTCTTTCCAGTCTAGCCCTGATGTCTTGCCATCTGAGATTGGAATCAGTCCAATACCCAGTGCACAGCTGAAGCACGAACAGGTAACAGTAGACATAAAAAGGGACAGGAGGAGAGAACCGGAAAACCAATGACAAATGCAGAAAAGGGTACAATTTTGCTAGCTATGGAACTGCGTTTGAAAACTGAACAATTAAATGTAATTGCAAAAACGTATGAACAATCACAAACCCTTCAACAAAATAGTCTTCTACAGGAACAACTCAATTTAGCCAAAACTAAATACGATGCTATCTACACCAAACTAGACACATCTGACGAGTTATATACAAAGAGGAATGCTCAACTTGATAACATGCATGTGGTTTTGTTGAACGTTACTGTAACGGATTTCCTCCTCTTCGTCTGAGGAGTAAGGATCGGACCAAATCGCAGCGTGGTAAGTGTCCATATTGATTTATTCAAAATCTCAACTGGACACTGGAACAAAATAATAAAGGTGAAATATACAAAACCGAAACAGTACCGTGTGGCCCAAACACTCACATGGGAACAAACACCCACAAACCAAAAGTGGAACCCAGGCTACCTAAGTATGATTCTCAGAGACAACTAACAACACCTGCCTCTGATTGAGAACCATACTAGGCTGAACACAAAAACCAACCTAGAAAAACAAACAGACTGCCCACCCCAGCTCACGTCCTGACCATACTAAAACAAAGAAGAAAAAAAAACAGAACTATGGTCAGAACGTGACAGTTACTCAAAGTACACTACTTAAAATGCTGCAGACTAAAGACAGTCAGTTAAGGAACACAATGACTAAGTTGGGATGACAAATCAGCAGGACTCTGAAGTCGCTGACCAAATGAATGATGAGAGAACTCAAGTAATGAAGATAGAAATCAATTCAAATCAATATTTCTAAGCAAGCAGAAGAAATCTCATCACTGAATCTCTCGCTCTGTATTCAAGACCTCTATCTGCAAACCATAACAGATACATTTGAGACCGAAAGGAGCAAGTGCGACACTCATGTGTACAAAATCAGTACCATCTGGAGGAAGTCCAGAATGTAAGCTCGCAACATTTAAATGAGGAAACAGTATTTTTCTTTTTACCTCTTGAGATGAGATTTTTTTTTTTTAGTTAACACTTGACAAATTATGACATAGTACGTTATCACACGTTCATAACTATGATGCTGGGTGTCAAGTAAAATTTTACAGTTTTTTTTATTAAGTTCAACATGTTCTCGTCTTGACGTCTTGAGACGTGTGTGTGTGTGTGTGTGTGTGTGTGTGTGTGTGTGTGTGTGTGTGTGTGTGTGTGTGTGTGTGTGTGTGTGTGTGTGTGTGTGTGTGTGTGTGTGTGTGTGTGTGTGTGTGTGTGTGTGTGTGTGTGTGTGTGTGTGTGTAAAAGTTGGAAGTGCCTATAAACTGGGTAAAAATTGCCACGCTGCTGGGTTTTTCATGCTCAACAGTTTCCCATGTGTATCAAGAATGGTCCACCACCCAAATGATATCCAGACAACTTGACACAACTGTGGGAAGCATTAGAGTCAACATGGGCCAGCTTTCGACACCTCGCAAAGTCCATGCCCTGATGAATTGAGGCTGTTCTGAAGGCAAAAGGGGGTGCGACTCAATATTAGGAAGGTGTTCCTAATGTTTTGTACACTCCATTTATAATTGAATACCTTTCCACACCAGTTGAATTACCATGTACAATGTCCCTTTCTGACATTTTCAAAAACTATTGATCACCAAAGCTCCCTTAACTATCATTCAAGCTTGGGCAAATAATGTGATTATTGTGTCAAACTTCACAGCCATGGTGGTGCTGTTTTTTGGATGGGAATGTTAAACAATGTCCTGACTCTCTATGGTCACTAAAGACCCAATGGGACTTATTGTAACAGTAGGGGTTTTAATGCCACTGTCCTGGCTAAATTCCCAATCTGGCCCGTATACCATCATGGCCACCTAATCATCCCCAGCTTATTCATCCCCCCTCTGTAACTATTCCCCAGGTTGTTGCTGTAAAGCGAATGTGTTCTCTTTCAACTTACCTGGTAAAATAAAAATGCATACAAAAAAAACATGGGTCGGTGGAATCGATTCTAAAAATTCAATTATTAAAATTATGGTTAATTATTTTCTCAATTCAAATTACTATATTATTAATATGATATATCATCTATCCAAATGATTATATATATTATATATATATATATATTATTATTATATATATTATATATTATTATACAGGTATCTACCAAAGTAAAGGAAACACCATCATAAAGTGCTGTAATAGGGTGTTGGGACACCACGAGTAAGAACAGCTTCAATGCACCTTGCCAAAGATTCTAATAAGTGAAATATTTTGTAGTGACGTTGCGCATTTTGGAAGCTGTTTTTTTCTGGATCAAACGCACCAAATAAATTGACATTTTGGATATATATGGATGGAATTAATCGAACAAAAGGACGAATTGTGAGGTTTATGGGACATATTGGAGTGCCAACAAAAGAAGCTCGTCAAAGGTAAGGCATGTTTTATATTTTATTTCTGCGTTTTGTGTAGCTCCTGCAGGGTTGAAATATGCTACCCTCTTTGTTTACTGTTGTGCTATCATCAGATAATAGCTTCTTATGCTTTTGCTGAAAAGCCTTTTTAAAATCTGACATGTTGGATGGATTTGAGTATCTTACATGTGTGATTTAATGAAAGTTTGGTTTTTATATAAATTCATTTGAATTTGCCACGCTGCATTTTCCCTGGTTTTTGGCCAAGTGGAACGCAAGTCATGGATACTAATGTTTATTTCAACATTCCAGACATAGGTATTTTGGGAGATTTAGGAACTCCTTTGTCCCCCCATAAGCACTGCCTACTGTGCACTTCAAAATGTATGATGTATGGATGACTCATAGTGAAGACTGGGTTTGTGCAGATGACCAACAATTTACGACATTTACGACATTTGGAATGAGACTAATGTGAGGTTGGTGCCCCGACTTTTCGGGGCACCAAGGATTACATTTACCAAGTAATTACATTTACCTGATTAGTTAACCTCTTGAACCTCTGGGGGCAGTATTTCATTTTTGGATGAAAAACGTTCCCGTTTTAAACAAGATATCTTGTCCCAAAGATGCTCAACTATGCATATAATTGACAGGTTTGGAAAGAAAACACTCTGACACTTCCAAAACTGCAAAGATATTGTCTGTGAGTGCCACATAACTGATGTTATACAGGCGAAACAGAGATAAAAATCCAACCAGGAAGTGCCGCATTTTTTGAAACCGCCTCATGTCAATAACTCCTTATATGGCTGTGAATGAGCTACGAATAAGCTTACATTTTCCACGTATTCCCCAAGGTGTCCACAGCATTGTGACGTCTTTTTAGGCATTTCCATTGAACAATGGCTGTAAGGGACCATATATAGCATGTGGTCACATGGTGTCTCCCGCAGAAAATCTTGCGTAAAATACTGAGGTAGCCATTTTTCCAATCGCTTCTTATGAGAAACCAATTGCCTCGACGGATATATTATTGAATATATATATATGTTAAAAACACCTTGAGGATGGATCCTAAACAACGTTTGCCGTGTTTGTCGATATTATGGAGCAAATTTTGAAAGAAGTTTGCCGTTATAGTTGCAGCATTTTCCGGTCGATTTCTCAGCCAAGCATGATGAAGAAACAGGAGCTATTTCGCCTACAAAAATAATATTTTTGGGAAAAAGGAAAATTTGCTATCTAACTGGGAGTCTCCTGAGTGTAAGCATCCAAAGTTCTTCAAAGGTAAATGATTTAACTTGGTTGCTTTTCTTATTTCCGTGAATGTTGCCTGCTGCCAGCAGAGCTAACATAGCATTATGCCATGATAAACTTACACAAATGCTTGTCTAGCGTTGGATGTAATGCATATTTTGAAAATCTGAGATGACCGTGTTGTTAACAAAAGGCTAAGCTTGTGTTTGAAATTATTTCTTTTATTTAATTTGCGATTTTCATGAATAGGAAAAGTTTCTAGGGGTATTTTTGTCCGCTGCGTTATGCTAATGCGTTTGAGGCTATGATTACGCTCCCGGATACGGGTTTGCTCGTCGAAAGAGGTTAAATCTCATGGCTCCTAAGGAGGGGGCAATTGGCAACGGTCTGGTTTCAGTCACTGATAAGGTAGGACAGCCATGGAGTAGGATGGAGTGAGGAATTCGGCCTGAGGTCAGGTCAGATGAAGTGAGGAGGAACAGTCAGTCCTGTCACACACATATATTTCCTTGCCCATGAAGGTTCTAGCAGGAGGCGGAGCCACGACTATACCAGCGAGGGGAACCAATTAAGTTCCTGGCTAGCAACAGAGATGCATTAGCTGTCTAGATGTGCAAGGAGTTGACCCCGCCTAGTAGGAGAGTATAAATATATGCTTGTGTAACACAATTTGAATTTCTGTTTTTACATTTTTTTTATTTTTTACATTGGATAAAAGTAGAGACTCAAAGCTACAAAATGGTATATCATAAACTTCATTTGAGGAACAATGGGAAAATAATTATGCTTTGAATGTCGATAAACTTGTAAACTCACTTTTGAGAAAATGACATTAGTGTTTCGTGAGAGAGCTCTTCTGCTCTTCTTTGCCTACACCGATTCAGCACCGTTCACACCCTCTTCAGCTTTAGCCCAACCAATCTCCTTGTGTTCAGAGAGCACGCTTGACACTCTGGCCGATGATTTGTTTACCTCTGGAAAACATGAAAACACCCTAACCAGCTCTACTGGCAACAATTTCATTATGCTTTTTTACCCATGTTTACTGATATCGGCAATATTCAACGGGTGCTGAAAACTTTAGCTTAACCTCTTGCTCCGATCTGACATGCAGGCGTCCCATCTAGACATCTGGAAATGCAAATGCGCTACGCTAAATGCTAATAGCACTCGTTAAAAATCAAACGTTCATTAAAATACACATGCAGGGTATTGAATTAAAGCTACACTCGTTGTGAATCCATGGCAACAAGTCACATTTTTAAAATGCTTTTCGGCAAAAGAATGAGAAGCTATTATCTGATAGCATGTAACACCCCAAAAGACCCGCAGGGGACGTAAACAAAATAATTAGCATAGTCGGCGCTACACAAAACGCAAAATAAAATATAAAACATTCATTACCTTTGACCATCTTCTTTGTTGGCACTCCTAGATGTCCCATAAACACTATTGGGTATTTTTTTCGATTAAATCGGTCCATATATAGCCTAGATATCGATCTATGAAGACTGTGTGATCAACGAAAAAAATAGCGTTTTATAACGTAACGTCATTTTTTAAAATTAAAAAAGTTGACGATAAACTTTCACAAAACACTTCGAAATACTTTTGTAATGCAACTTTAGGTATTCGTAAACGTTAATAAGCGATCAAATTGATCACGAGGCGATGTATATTCTATAGCTGTACGTCTGGAAATAATGTCCGGGTAAATCTCAACCAAAATATCCGGTCGGAGACCTGAAGAAATGGGCTGTATCTTCTTCGTTTGACCAAGAAACAAATCGTAGGCAAATGACAAGACTGTTGACATCGTGTGGAAGCTGTAGGTATTGCAACCTCGGCCCCATTTAATGTGGTTCACCTTTATCAATCGGTTGAAGTTGCGCATGGATATATTTTTCCATTTTCAGTGATCAGATTTTCTTGCACTTTTCGATGAAACACGTTCTGTTATAGTCACAGCCGTGATTTAACCAGTTTTATAAACGTCTGAGTGTTTTCTATCCACACATACTAATCATATGCATATACTATATTCCTGGCATAAGAAGCAGGGTGCTGAAATGTTGCGCAATTTTTAACAGAATGTTCGAAAAAGTCGGGTGTAGGAGTAACAGGTTAAGACATGTAGCTAGCTACATAGATAAACAATTAACCTGGCTAGGTAAACAACATGTAAGATCACACACATCATATCACGTTAGCTAACGAGCCAGCCACCTAACGTTAGCTAGGGAGCCAGCCAGATAACACTAGCTAACAGTACACTTTAGCTTGAAATGAAACCACTGTCTGTCAAAATTAGAAATGTGCAATTTCTGAAAATGTAGCTAACTATACTACACATTGTCTCCCTGTCACGGATCCATGCCACAAATGTTCGAAGACGTAATCCGGAAACAGGTGTTTTCCCATCTCTTAGCTATCATACTCTAATTCCACTGATTTCAAAATTCGAACACTGACTGAAAAGTCTGTCACTGGCTGCGGCAGCGTTTGGTACACTAACACACACACATTCATTGTGCCACCCTGCTCAATTATCAGCTACGTTAACTTGCGTGTCGACCCACATTGTTAACTTCTCTATCTTAGTACATGCATTCCACACGTTATTCTTACCAAATCAAATCAAATTTTATTTGTCACATACACATGGTTAGCAGATGTTAATGCGAATGTAGCGAAATGCTTGTGCTTCTAGTTCCAACAATGTAGTGATAACCAACAAGTAATCTAACTAACAATTCCAAAACTACTGTTTTATACACAGTTTAAGGGGATAAGGAATATGTACATAAGGATATATGAATGAGTGATGGTACAGAGCAGCATACAGTAGATGGTATCGAGTACAGTATATACATATGAGATGAGTGTGTAGACAAAGTAAACAAAGTGGCATAGTTAAAGTGGCTAGTGATACATGTATTACATAAGGATGCAGTCGATGATGTAGAGTACAGTATATACATATGCATATGAGATGAATAATGTAGGGTAAGTAACATTATATAAGGTAGCATTGTTTAAAGTGGCTAGTGATATATTTACATCATTTCCCATCAATTCCCATTATTAAAATGGCTGGAGTTGGGTCAGTGTCAATGACAGTGTGTTGGCAGCAGCCACTCAATGTTAGTGGTGGCTGTTTAACAGTCTGATGGCCTTGAGATAGAAGCTGTTTTTCAGTCTCTCGGTCCCAGCTTTGATGCACCTGTACTGACCTCGCCTTCTGGATGATAGCGGGGTGAACAGGCAGTGGTTCGGGTGGTTGATGTCCTTGATGATCTTTATGGCCTTCCTGTAACAACGGGTGGTGTAGGTGTCCTGGAGGGCAGGTAGTTTGCCCCCGGTGATGCGTTGTGCAGTCCTCACTACCCTCTGGAGAGCCTTACGGTTGAGGGCGGAGCAGTTGCCGTACCAGGCGGTGATACAGCCCGCCAGGATGCTCTCGATTGTGCATCTGTAGAAGTTTGTGAGTGCTTTTGGTGACAAGCCGAATTTCTTCAGCCTCCTGAGGTTGAATAGGCGCTGCTGCGCCTTCTTCACGACGCTGTCAGTGTGAGTGGACCAATTCAGTTTGTCTGTGATGTGTATGCCGAGGAACCTAAAACTAGCTACCCTCTCCACTACTGTTCCATCGATGTGGATAGGGGGGAGTTCCCTCTGTTCCCTTAGCTTTCTCCAAAACTCTTGACCGTGCCGTCCTTGGCCAGCTCTCCCGCTATCTCTCTCTGAATGACCTTCTTGATCCAAATCAGTCAGGTTTCAAGACTAGTCATTCAACTGAGACTGCTCTCCTCTGTATCACGGAGGCGCTCCGCACTGCTAAAGCTAACTCTCTCTCCTCTGCTCTCATCCTTCTAGATCTATCGGCTGCCTTCGATACTGTGAACCATCAGATCCTCCTCTCCACCCTCTCCGAGTTGGGCATCTCCGGCGCGGCCCACGCTTGGATTGCGTCCTACCTGACAGGTCGCTCCTACCAGGTGGCGTGGCGAGAATCTGTCTCCTCACCACGCGCTCTCACCACTGGTGTCCCCCAGGGCTCTGTTCTAGGCCCTCTCCTATTCTCGCTATACACCAAGTCACTTGGCTCTGTCATAACCTCACATGGTCTCTCCTATCATTGCTATGCAGACGACACACAATTAATCTTCTCCTTTCCCCCTTCTGATGACCAGGTGGCGAATCGCATCTCTGCATGTCTGGCAGACATATCAGTGTGGATGACGGATCACCACCTCAAGCTGAACCTCGGCAAGACGGAGCTGCTCTTCCTCCCGGGGAAGGACTGCCCGTTCCATGATCTCGCCATCACGGTTGACAACTCCATTGTGTCCTCCTCCCAGAGCGCTAAGAACCTTGGCGTGATCCTGGACAACACCCTGTCGTTCTCAACTAACATCAAGGCGGTGGCCCGTTCCTGTAGGTTCATGCTCTACAACATCCGCAGAGTACGACCCTGCCTCACACAGAAAGCGGCGCAGGTCCTAATCCAGGCACTTGTCATCTCCCGTCTGGATTACTACAACTCTCTGTTGGCTGGGCTCCCTGCCTGTGCCATTAAACCCCTACAACTCATCCAGAACGCCGCAGCCCGTCTGGTGTTCAACCTTCCCAAGTTCTCTCACGTCACCCCGCTCCTCCGTTCTCTCCACTGGCTTCTAGTTGAAGCTCGCATCCGCTACAAGACCATGGTGCTTGCCTACGGAGCTGTGAGGGGAACGGCACCTCAGTACCTCCAGGCTCTGAACAGGCCCTACACCCAAACAAGGGCACTGCGTTCATCCACCTCTGGCCTGCTCGCCTCCCTACCACTGAGGAAGTACAGCTCCCGCTCAGCCCAGTCAAAACTGTTCGCTGCTCTGGCCCCCCAATGGTGGAACAAACTCCCTCACGACGCCAGGACAGAGGAGTCAATCACCACCTTCCGGAGACACCTGAAACCCCACCTCTTTAAGGAATACCTAGGATAGGATAAGTAGTCCCTCTCACCCCCCCCCTTTAAGATTTAGATGCACTATTGTAAAGTGACTGTTCCACTGGATGTCATAAGGTGAATGCACCAATTTGTAAGTCGCTCTGGATAAGAGCGTCTGCTAAATGACTTAAATGTAAATGTAATGTAAATGTTTCCTGAAGTCCACAATCATCTCCTTAGTTTTGTTGACGTTGAGGTTATTTTACTGACACACACTCCGAGGGCCCTCACCTCCTCCCTGTAGGTCGTCTCGTCGTTGTTGGTAATCAAGCCTACCACTGTTGTGTCGTCCGCAAACTTGATGATTGAGTTGGAGGTGTGCGTGGCCATGCAGTCGTGGGTGAACAGGGAGTACAGGAGAGCGCTCAGAACGCACCCTTGTGGGGCCCCCGTGTTGAGGATCAGCGGGGAGGAGATGTTGTTGCCTACCCTCACCACCTGGGTGCGGCCCGTCAGGAAGTCCAGTACCCAGTTGCACAGGGCGGGGTCGAGGCCCAGGGTCTCGAGCTTGATGACGAGCTTGGAGGGTACTATGGTGTTGAATGCCGAGCTGTAGTCGATGAACAGTATTCTCACATAGGTATTCCTTTTGTCCAGGTGGGTTAGGGCAGTGTGCATTGTGGTTAAGTTTGCATCGTCTGTGGACCTATTTGGGCAGTAAGCAAATTGGAGTGGGTCTAGGGCACATATGTCAGAGTCAAGGCCCGCGGGCCACATCCGGCCCGCGAGAAGGTTTTTTCGGCCCCTGGGATGATCTTGATTTATTATTAGAACCGGCCCGCAGACCGCAGCAAGCCGGCAGCCCGCAGATCTTTTACACGCACCAATACTACATTTCCCACAATGCAACGGTGACGCACCGAGCAGTAGGCTGCTTCATTTCAATATTTATTGGCACAGCAGTTGTCAGCATCACAGTAAAATTAACTTTCAGATACCCATCAAAAATGGCAAAACGGAAGGTGGACACTGAGAACCGGGGGTTTCAAACAAGGTGGGAGTCGGAGTATTTGTTCACGGAGGTAGCTGGAAAACCTGTGTGTCTTCTGTGTGGAGAAAGTGTGGCGGTACTGAAAGAGTATAATCTGAGACGACATTATGAAACGAAACACGCGGACAAAAACAAGAATATGGACATGGAACAAAGGCTACAAAAGGCAGAGGAATTAAAACGAGGCCTCAAATCTCGACAGGCTCTGTTCAAAAAAGCCAAATCACAAGGCCAGGCTGCTGTCAAGGCCAGTTTTATTTTGGCAGAAGAGATCGCTAAATCAGCCCGGCCATTTACGGAGGGGGATTTCATCAAAAACTGCATGATTAAAGTTTGTGACGAAGTTTGCCCAGAAAAAGGCAACTCTTTTTAAATGTGAGTCTGAGCAGAAACACCATTGCCGAGAGAGTAGACCAGTTGTCCATCAATCTAAAAGAGCAGCTTGTGAAAAAGGGAAAAGATTTCATTGCATATTCCTTGGCTGTGGATGAGAGCACCGACATTTCTGACATTGCCCAGTTGTCAATTTTCATCCGCGGAGTGGACTCCAGCCTAAGCGTGACAGAGGAGTTTTTGGCTTTACGTCCTATGCATGGCACAACTACGGGGCATGATTTGTATGAAGAGGTGTCAAGATGTGTAAATGAGATGGAGCTGCCTTGGGAAAAACTCGTGGGTTTGACAACCGACGGAGCACCTGCGATGTGTGGACACAGGAGCGGACTGGTGGCAAAGATACGGGAAAAGATGCAAGAGGAAAACGCGACAGGTGAGCTGACAGCTTATCATTGTATCATACACCAGGAAGCGTTGTGCGGTTCAAGGCATTTCTGACGGAGTTAGAAACGGAGCATGGTGATTTGCCTTATCACACAGAGGTGCGATGGCTAAGCCAGGGAAAGGTGCTTCAAAGATGTTTCGAGCTTCGTGAGGAGATTTGTCTGTTCTTGGACAGCAAAGGGAAAGACACAACACAACTCCGAGACTAAATGTTTCTGTGTGAAATGGCTTTTCTGTGTGACATTACGAGTCATCTGAATGCAATGAACTTGCAGCTGCAGGGTCGGGATCGTGTCATCTCTGATATGTACAGTACAGTGAAGGCATTTAAAACCAAACTGACTCTGTGGGAGACTCAGATGCGGAAAGAAAATTTGAGCCACTTTCCCAGCTGCCAGACCATGAAAGAGAAGCTCTCTACCAGTGCGTTCCCGAGCGCACAGTTGGCTGATAAAATAGGTATGCTTGCCGCTGACTTTCGACGCCGATTTGCTGACTTTGAAGCACAAAAAGCAGGTTGGAACTGCTCGGTAACCCATTTGCTGTTGACGTGGAAAGCTCACCACCAAACCTCCAAATGGAGTTGATTGACCTCCAATGCAATGATGCACTGAGGGCAAAATATGCGGCAGTGGGTGCTGCGGAGTTCGCCCGTTTCCTCCCGACACAATGCCCCAGCTGCGCATCCAGGCTGCTCAAACGTTGTCTATGTTTGGCAGCACATACCTGTGTGAACAACTGTTTTCTTTGATGAACTTGAACAAAACATCACACAGAAGTCGACTTACTGCTGAACACCTCCACTCAATTCTGAGGATTTCCTCAGCTCAGAGCCTTACCCCGAACATTGATGAACTTGTGGAAAAGATGGGACACCACCAAGTATCACCCTCAACCTCAAACAAGTGAACATTACTGTGCAATCACATATTTAGAGTTTTTACTCAGTTCAAGTTTAAAAGTTAAAGTTTAATATTTGTTTTCACTGCATGTTACTTCTCCTTAAACAAAGTGTTGTTTTTGATTAATAGATTTTTGCACTTTATTTTATTGTATTTCAATCCAATTATATTTTTAAAATATTTCAGTTGAGTGGATGATAGAAAATTGCTATTATTGTTTTTTTCTTTGAAGTAAATTTAGCCCACTTTTGCTAAAATAGAAAATATAGGCTACTGATGGTGCCTTGAATACCGGTTTCTTTCATTTAATGTTCATGTTATGGGGATTTTTATATAAAGGAAATTTGTCTTTTGTGTCTGTTGAAAATTAAAGATTACTGACAGAGCCATAAGAAAATATTGCTTTATTTATCTGATCATATTGGAATATATTTGTTAGGTTTTCAGTAGGTTCAATTAGGTTCACTAGACTATATGCGTCATTTAAAAAATTTTCAATGAACATTCGAACAGTCCGGCCCTCGGCTTGTAGCTAAATTTTTTATTTGGCCCTCCGTCCATTTGACTTTGACACCCCTGGTCTAGGGTGTCAGGTAGGGTGGAGGTGATATGGTCCTTGACTAGTCTCTCAAAGCACTTCATGATGACGGAAGTGAGTGCTACGGGGCGGTAGTCGTTTAGCTCAGTTACCTTAGCTTTCTTGGGAACAGGAACAATGGTGGCCCTCTTGAAGCATGTGGGAACAGCAGACTGGTATAGGGTTTGATTGAATATGTCCGTAAACACACCGGCCAGCTGGTCTGCGCATGCTCTGAGGGCACGGCTGGGGATGCCGTCTGGGCCTGCAGCCTTGCGAGGGTTAACACGTTTAAATGTCTTACTCACCTCGGCTGCAGTGAAGGAGAGACCGCATGTTTTCGTTGCAGACCGTGTCAGGGGCACTGTATTTTCCTCAAAACGGGCAAAAAGTTATTTAGTCTGCCTGGGAGCAAGACATCCTGGTCCGTGACTGGGCTGGATTTCTTCTTGTAGTCCGTGATTGACTGTAGACCCTGCCACATGCCTCTTGTGTCTGAGCCATTGAATTGAGATTCCACTTTGTCTCTGTACTGACGCTTAGCTTGTTTAATAGCCTTGCGGAGGGAATAGCTGCATTGTTTATATTCGGACACCTTGCCCTGACTAAAAGCAGTGGTTCGCGCTTTCAGTTTCATGCGAATGCTGCCATCAATACATGGTTTCTGGTTAGGGAATGTTTTTATCGTTGCTATGGGAACGACATCTTCGACGCACGTTCTAATGAACTCACACACCGAATCAGCGTATTCGTCAATATTTCCATCTGACGCAATACGAAACATGTCCCAGTCCACGTGATGGAAGCAGTCTTGGAGTGTAGAGTCAGCTTGTTCTGACCAGCGTTGGACAGACCTCAGCGTGGGAGCCTCTTGTTTTAATTTCTGCCTGTAGGCAGGGATCAACAAAATGGAGTCATGGTCAGCTTTTCCGAAAGGGGGGCGGGGCAGGGCCTTATATGCATCGCGGAAGTTAGAGTAACAATGATCCAAGGGTTTACCACCCCTGGTTACGCAATCGATATTCTGATAAAATTTAGGGAGTATTGTTTTCAGATTAGCTTTGTTAAAATCCCCAGCTACAATGAATGCAGCCTCCGGATAAATGGTTTCCAGTTTGCAAAGAGTTAAATAAAGTTCGTTCAGAGCCATCGATGTGTCTGCTTGGGTGGGGGGGGGGGGATGTATACGGCTGTGATTATAATCGAAGAGAATTCTCTTGGAAGATAATGGGGTCTACATTTGATTGTGAGGAATTCTAAATCAGGTGAACAGAAGGATTTGAGTTCCTGTATGTTTCCTTCATCACACCATGTCCCGTTAGTCATGAGGCATACGCCCCCGCCACTCTTCTTACCAGAGAGATGTATGTTTCTGTCGGCGCGATGCGTGGAGAAACCAGTTGGCTGCACCGCCCTGGATAGCGTACCAGTAACAGTTTATGGTATAAAGAATGTACAGACAAGTGTTCATGTTTAATTTAAGCAACGTTTATTGTACTTATCAATGTTAAGGATGAGCGCGTTGTTTGTTTGGTTCGTTTCCTCTCTCTCCATCTCTGTAGCTTCCGAGTATGCTGGGATAAGGACCAGAGCTACGCTACGGCAGACTTTATAGTGCCTGTCCCGAATGGCTTGTTTATGTAAATGGCCATATTGAAAAGACACCATGTCAGTAGTGATGTGATTTTGTAAATGTTATATAGGTATATTGTATCATGAAAAACGTTTGCAATGTATATAATTATGTTTGCCTGAATGGAAAATGAAGGTAATTGCTTAATTAATTAGTGCTGGGTATGTTCTCATGGGAGGGGCTTACCATACAAAAGGAGCCTCTCTTTCAGTTCAAGGGGGGAACCATTTTGGATTGAGCTGTGGATGGGGCAGCATTGTTTTGAGCTGTCCCATAATGGATACTTTGGATGGCAGTACTGTTGTTTTTCTTCCGGATTCACTATGTAAATAAACAACTTTGCACAGAAGAACATTTGCGGCTCTGCCATCTTGTTATTTGATAGAGGTTACGTTTTTTAGTTTAGCCTTCTGGCCTACTCTACGGGACACACTTATGCAGCTACATTTAAGAAAAAGCTATGTTAGACAGGTTTACCAACACAGACTGACGAGCTCAAATAGACAAAAACCTTCCATATGGCAGACCAAACCTAACTCATCTCTCTGCATGTCTCTCACCGAAACATTATCTCAGCCAATCATGGCTAGTGGGAAGGTTGCTGTATTTTTATGTGGCTTAACCAACTAGGCTCGTAATGTAACCATTTTATTTGCATTCACAGATGACATACACGTTTGTTATTAAGGCACAAGAACGTTGACATGTTCAAGAAGACATTTCTGCCAAAAAATGTTTTACGTTCAAACTGCTCTCCTATGAAGTCGTGACATACACCTAGTTTCCTGAATCGGGTCACATATGTCTTTGGCTTTGCAGCTGTATGACCCAGTGGGTAAATAAACTTGGTTTGAGCTTTTTCCTAGTCGTCCATTTGAGTTTCTACTCTGTTTGTCAGAACCTAACACTAGGTAATGTATTATATACCATAGAACAAGCCATACCATCCCTGAGAATTGTGAAAGGAAGCCACAAATACTCATTATACATCTTAGATTTTAAGAACATACACTGAACAAAAATATAAACGCAACATGCAACAATTTTTTGCAAAAAGATTTTACTGAGTTGCAGTTCATACAAGGAAATCAGTCAATTTAAATAAATAAATTAAGCCCTAATCTATGTTTTTCACATGACTGGGAATACAGATATGCATATGTTGACCAAAGATACTGTACCTTAAAATAAGGTAGGGGCATGGATCAGAAGAACAGTCAGTATCTGGTGTGACTACCATTTACAGTGTCTTGCGAAAGTATTCGGCCCCCTTGAACTTTGCGACCTTTTGCCACATTTCAGGCTTCAAACATAAAGATATAAAGATATTTTTTTGTGAAGAATCAACAACAAGTGGGACACAATCATGAAGTGGAACGACATTTATTGGATATTTCAAACTTTTTTAACAAATCAAAAACTGAAATATTGGGCGTGCAAAATTATAACATGGCTATTCAACACATTGAAACCTGCTTTCAATGAAAGAACTTCATTGGATGAGACGTTGGGGTTAACCTAGTTCATGTGATATATTGCTGCAATTATAGCTGTTTCTGTCCCCATCGTTCACAGGTGTTGAGTCCAAATTATGGACAATGGAAAAGATGTATCCAGGTAAAGCAGTGGCTGAGCAGCATGCCACCCTGCATCCCACTGCTGGCTTGCTTCTGAAGCTAAGCAGAGTTGGTCCTGGTCAGTCCCTGGATGGGAGATCAGATGCTGCTGGAAGTGGTTTTGGAGGGCCAGTAGGAGGCACTCTTTCCTCTGGTCTTAAAAAATAAAATAAAATGCTCCAGGGCAATGATAGGGTGCTGTCTTTTGGATGGGGTGTTAAACTAGTGTCCTGACTCTCTGTGGTCACTCGAGAACACATGACACTTATTGTAAGACTAGGGGTGTTAATCCCGGTGGCCTTACATCTGGGCCTTATATCATCCCCAGTTTACAATTGGCTCATTCATCATTATTCTCCAGGTTGTTGCCGTAAATGAGAATGTGTTCTCAGTCAATCTTCCTGGTTAAATAAATTAAATGAAGCAGCTCAATTAGTGATACTAGGAGAAATCTAATAAAAATGCACATCAGTATTAAGATTGATGAGAATATCTTTTGCCATGAGAAAAGCATTTGTAGGCTACACTAAAATTGCTGTATGTACATAACCAAGTGTATTTATTTAGTGTTTCTGGCACTCTGTATACATTAAGGATAGCTCATTCACAAATGTAACCTATATATCAATCCCTAATGCATATAGTAAACAGAGTTGTAAAGAAGAAATAGTAAACACATCATACACAATGTAAGTTTTTCAGCCAAATGCTTCAAATCTGCCCTATGCTGCAAATTGAATGGAGACAGTCTGCCCCTCCCTAAATCCCAAAATCTATGCATAGTGTGACCGCTTCGGTTACAAGAGTTACAAAACCTAACTGGATAGTTGGTCCTACTTTGAAATGTGCAGGAGGATTTCATCTGCCTAGGTTTCAACAGCGCCAGACCATATGCTCTTCCCTTTTACAGAAATCACAAGCTTTGGGCTGTGTGGGATTATCCTCTGTACCGGTTTTAATAGTTGCAGTTGGGGTAATTTTGGGAGCTTGGCTCACCCACATACTAGAGAGTAGCGTGGACGCGCACACCACACCCGTAGGTGGGACTGACTGTGCGTCCATCCTGATATCCATATCAATTTACTTGGGTGACCATTTGTGCTCTGTTCCAACAACACTCGCTGTGTGTCATACAAAAAGGACTGTAAATTCAGACAGAAACGCCTGTGTTTTGCACTCTGAGGTCCTCTCGGACCTCACAGGGAATCAATTATGTTCACTGCTAGTATGCCTTGTCGCAATTCGGTTTTGCTCAGTAAAAACACAGCAAGCTCTAGAATTAGCATCCTCTTGATGTTTTCTTTATGCCAATACTGAAAAATGTCATGCCTAGTTGAATCAAATGAGACATTTTTTTCTTTTTTATCAGCTTTTGAGACAAATCATTGATACGGGTCAGGGAGTCTAATGGAATAAACGCACATTTTGTCCAATTGAGCCGTAAGGTCGCTAAATAATATTTAACAATAACAAAGCGTCTCCCTGCCGCTGTTTTGGCTCTGATCAGGCCCTACACCCAAACAAGGGCACTGCGTTCATCCACCTCTGGCCTGCTCGCCTCCCTACCACTGAGGAAGTACAGTTCCCGCTCAGCCCAGTCAAAACTGTTCGCTGCTCTGGCCCCCCAATGGTGGAACAAACTCCCTCACGATGCCAGGACAGCGAAGTCAATCACCACCTTCCGGAGACACCTGAAACCCCACCTCTTTAAGGAATAACTAGGATAGGATAAAGGAATCCTTCTCTAACCCCCCCTTTAAGATTTAGATGCACTATTGTAAAGTGACTGTTCCACTGGATGTCATAAGGTGAATGCACCAATTTGTAAGTCGCTCTGGATAAGAGCGTCTGCTAAATGACTTAAATGTAAATGTAAAAGCTGAGGGATGGAGCTGGAGAAATTTAACCACTCAAATTCATAGAGCTATGGCTAATATAACAATTATAGTTTTAACCATGTTTTGAGACTTGTTTGTTTACATTTACGTTGTTTACAAACATGGAGTAAAACAAGCTTATATTTTGGGTTCGACAGTTGAACTAAGCTCATGAGGCATTTATAAGATACATTTTTCAAAACTCAATGGGTACATATAATTAATTTAGCAACGTCAGAGTGCCACTTACAGTAAAACCATGTGCAATCAAGTATTATGCATTTAGCTGACTAAGATCAAAACATGGTAAGTTTTGCATTCGCTTCTCATTAACTATTATTTAAGAATTTGTAAATTGAAAACAATTCACATACAAGGCATAAAATTACAAGGCAATACATGATTTACATGTAAACATGATCAGAGAGGGAGAGAGAGAAATAAGTCATAGCCAAAAGGCCATGCCCCAAAGCTCATGGTAGAGTAGAGAGAAATAAAGAGAGAGTGGATCTTTGCATAGCAGTTCAGGAACAAAAAGAGACAATGGAATCTACAACCCTTTTATAACCATTTGACCATGTTCAGATTCAACCAACACCATTACTGTTTAGTTAACTTCCAATCAAATATCAGACCTACTGGATGTGAAGACAACTGGGGGGAAGGGGGAGTAGAGAAACACAGAGAATGCTGAATTTCTGAGAAGACAAAAATTATTGCATAGTTTTAATAAAAATGAGGTTGGGCTGGGGCACCACTATGGTACAGTTGAATTGACTTGAACAGTAAACATGTTGGATGAGGTTAGCTGATGTATTTTCTTTCGGTCAGTAACACCAAGGTGCTGCAATTTGCAAACTGAAAATAACCATGCTTCGAGATCTCCATTTTGACTATACTCCCAACGGTAATATTGCATATCTATGCAGATGTCAAGAAGAGTGGAGTGTACCTGACTACACAAGCGGCAGTGAGTAAACACAAAACAAAAGATTTCACGTTTTCAGATGTTTTTAGTGACTGTGGCCTTCTCGTCCACAAGCCGTTCAGGCAACAGGGTGGTTCATTCAGAGGCGACACTCCTAGTGGCAGGGGACTTAAAATCAGTTTTTACCTCATTTTTATCAGCATGTTAAATGTGCAACCAGGGGGAAAGAAATTCTAGACCACCTTTACTGCACACACAGAGACGCGTACAAAGCTTTCCCTCGCCCTCCCTTTGGCAACCTGACCATAACTCTATCCTCCTGATTCCTGCTTAAAGCAAAAATTAAAGCAGGAAGCACCAGACTAGGTCTATAAAAAAAGTGGTCAGATGAAGCAGATGTTAAACTACAGGAATGATTTGCTAGCACAGACTGGAATATGTTCCGGGATTCACCACATCAGTCACTGGCTTTATCAGTAAGTGCATCGAGGACGTCATCCCCACAGTGACTGTACGTACATACCCCAACCAGAAGCCATGGATTACAGGCAACATTCACACAGAGCTAAAGGGTAGACTGACTGCTTTCAGGGTGCAGGAATCTAACGCGGAAGCTTATAAGAAATCCCGCTATGCCCCCGACGAACCATCAAACAGGCAAAGCGTCAATATAGGACTAAGATCGAATCGTACGACACCGACTCTGACGCTCATCGGATGCGGCAGGGCTTACAGACTACAAAGGGAAGCACAGCCGAGAGCTGCCCAGTGAATCGAGGTAAGGTAACACTGAAACATGCGAGAGAATCAACTGTTCCGGACCACTGTGTGATCACGGTCTCCGCAGCTGATGTGAGTAACACCTAACAACTTCTTGAGTGTAGGGGGCAGTATTTTCGTTTTTGGAAAAAAAGAAATCGTACCCATTTTAAAACAGCCTATTTCTCAGGCCCAGAAACTAGAATATGCATATAATTGTCAGATTAGGATAGAAAACACTCTAAAGTTTATAGAACTGTCAAAATATTGTCTGTGAGTACAGAACTGATATTGCAGGCAAAAACCTGAGGAAAATCCAACAAGGAAGTGCTGTTTTTCCTGAAAGCTCTCTGCTCCATTGGATGCCTTGCCTCCATTTAAAGGGATATCAACCAGATATTCCTTTTCCTATGGCTTCCTCAAGGTGTGAACAGTCTTTAGACATAGTTTCAGGCTTTTATTTTGAAATATGAGCGAGAAAGAACCCATCGCATCAGTGGATTGCTGGGTGCCAGCAGAGTTTTTCATGCGCAACAGCCATTTTCACTCTCTCTTTCCTATGGAAGAAGCTACATTCCGGTTGGCATATTATCGATTATATATTGTAAAAACAAGAATTGATGGCACAACAGTGATAGGCCTGATCACCAACAACGATGAGACAACCTATAGGGAGGAGGTCAGAGACCAGACCGTGTGGTGCAAGGACATCAACCCCTCCCTCAATGTGATCCAGACAAAGGAGGTGATTATGGACTACAGGAAAAGGAGGGCCGTATACGCCCCCATTCTCATCAACGGGGATGTAGTGGAGAAGGTTGAGAGCTTCAAGTTCCTTGGCATCCACATCACTAACATGGTCCAAGCACACCAAGACAGTTGTGAAGAGGGCGCGACAAAACCTATTCCCGTATGGAAGCTGAAAAGATTAAGCATGGGTCCTCAGATCCTCAAAAGGTTTTATAGCTGCCTCATCGAGAGCATCAGGACAGGTTGCATCACTGCCTGGTATGGCAACTGTTCGGCCTCTGACCACAAGGCACTACAGAGGGTAGTGCATACGGCCCAGTACATCACCGGGGCCAAGCTTTTTGCCATCCAGGACCTCTATACCAGGAGTATCAGAGGAAAGCCCTAAAATTGTCAAAGACTCCAACTACCCTAGTCATAGACTTCTCCCCTCTGCTACCACACGGCAAGCGGCACCGGAGCGCCAAGTCTAGGTCCAAGAGGCTTCTAAACAGCTTCTACCCCCAAGCCATAAGACTTCTGAACAGCTAATCAAATGGCGACCCATACTATTTGCATTGCCCCCCCCATGCTGCTGCTACTCTGTTATTATCTATGCATAGCCACTTTAATAACTCTACCTACATGTACATAATTATCTCAATTACCTCGACGCCGGTGCACCCAGCACATTGACACATCGTACCAGTACCCCCTGTATATATCCCCGCTATTGTTATCTACCTCTGCTCTTTAATTATTTGTTATTCTTATCTTTTACTTTTTTAGGGATTTTCTTAAACTGATTGGGGTTCTAAGTCAGCATTTCACTGTAAGGTTATATTCTGTTGTATTCGGCGCATGTGACAAATAAAAATGTGATTTTATTTGGTTAAATATTGTGGCAACCTGTAGTCTCTTGTGGCAGTATGGCCTCACTGGCAGAGTGTCACGCCCTGGCCTTAGTTACCTTTGTTTTCTTTATTATTTTGGTTAGGTCAGGGTGTGACATGGGGGATTTGTGTTTTTGTCTGGTCTAGGGGTTTTGTATGTTTATGGGGTGTTGACTGGTCTAGGTGTTTATGTAAGTCTATGGTTGCCTAGATTGGTTCTCAGTTAGAGGCAGGTGTTTATCGTTGTCTCTGATTGGGAACCATATTTAGGCAGCCATGTTCTTTGGGTATTTTGTGGGTGATTGTTTGTGTTTTTGTTTGTTTCACCACATGGTACTGTTTAAGTTTCCGTTCGTTTCCCGTTTATTGTTTTTGTATCAGTTGTGTTCATGTTGAGTATTTCTTATTAAAATAACCATGGACACTTACATTGCCGCATACTGATCCTTCTCGTCTCTCCTCTCCTCTCCTCTTCAGACGAAGAGGAGGAAAACCGTGACACAGGATGTCCGCAACTCTCCTTCTGAGGAGTCTGTGGAAGGAGTACAAAACACTAGTAGAGTAGGCTCGCTGTCTCTTCCTACCTGCTCCACTTGAATGAGGTCCAGCCTGCACTCTTGTGCCAGTCAGTTGATTAGGGAATGCCTTACAGGTGTGCTGATTAGTAATCATGGACAGGTGTGTTGGGTGAGCAGCGCTGTGGGTCTGTCTTCAGCTGGCCTGGTGCTGAAGGTAGTGCAGCCTTCCACAGTGTTGAACTGAGTGCCACTGTCCTGCAGCGAGTGCCACTGTCCATGGTTCTGAAGTGAGCGCACCTGTCTCCTGTGCTGATGTGAGTGTATATGTCCATGGTCCATCAGTCACACCTATGCCCATGCCACTCACGGTGCCACAGCAGGAGACTTAGAATGAAAAGAAAAGAAATATCCTGAATATTACCTCCCTTGAACACTCAGCCAAGTCTTAGTGGTTCAATTTATCTCAAATCTCTGAGTCTGTCGCAGTATGGCAGAGAGAGAAAAGACATCAACTCAGCCCACCTTCTCTGGCTGTTAATACCATTTCACTTTGATATCCTACTTGCAGCTCAGAGCTCTCTCTCTCTCTCTCTCTCTCTCTCTCTCTCTCTCTCTCTCTCTCTCTGAGCCCCTCTGACATTAAACTTTCATAGTTTCCAAGTTTCCAGTGGAGCTGTTTGGAACACAAATAAGAAACTCTTAGTGGATGCACCTACAAATCTCTCCATTCAACACACATACTGTAGACACGTTCTGAGTCACTGAATTAGAAGAAGACAAATGGGAATTTCACTTATGGCTTATCCCGGTAATGCTTAGAGAAGATCTTATGTTGTGTTATTGAAGTGTTGTGGTTGCAGGTTCACTTGGCACATGTAAAGCCTTTTATTTTGGGGTGTTGCTATAGGCCACCAAGTGCTAACAGTCAGTATCTAAATAAAATGTGTGAAATGCCTGATAGTGTATGTGATGTAAACAGAGAGGTCTACTTTCTTGGGGACTTGAATATTGACTGGTTTTCATCAAGCTGTCCACTCAATAGGAAGTTTATTACTGTAACCAGTGCCTGTAATCTGATTTAGGTTATTAATCAACCTACCAGTGTGTTTACAAACACTACATGAACAAGATCATCCACATGTATCGATCACATTTTTACTAATACTGTAGAACTTTGTTCTAAAGCTGTATCTGTACCCATTGGATGCAGTGATCACAATATAGTTGCTATTTCCAGGAAAGCCAAAGTTTCAACAGCTGGGCCTAAAATAGTGTATAAGAGATCATACAAAATATTTTACTGTGACTCTTTATGTGGATGATGTTAAAAACATTTGTTGGTCTGATGTGATTAGTAATGAGGAGCATCCAGACGTTGCACTTGATGAATTTATCCAATTACTGGTCAAACTAAGTAGAGAATAAATTTTCAGGATGTTATTTTCATTTATATCCAATAACGTTCCAACCGGAGCATTTGTTTTTGTCTACAGAGTCATGGAACGCAGGCGTAATGTGTACAACCAGGAACTAACATTCTGACAGGCCACTGACTTATTCCCCTCCCATCCGGTCATACTTTACACTAGGGGCTTCATTTCATGTTCTACTGACTGCTGACATCTAGTGGAAGGCATAGGAAGTGCGAACAAATCCATATCTTGTTTGGAAGTGAATAGGCAATGAGTTGAAATTTGACCATTCCTAGAATTTCCACTTCCTGTTTGGAAATTTGCCTGCCCTATGAGTTATGTTATACTCACAGACATAATTCAAACAGTTTTAGAAACTTCAGAGTGTTTTCTATCCAATAGTAATAATAATATGCATATTTTAGCACCTAGGACAGAGTAGGATGCAGTTCACTATGGGCATGCAATTCATCCACAGTGAAAATACTGCCCCCTATCCCTAATAGGACACGGATTGTTAGAACTGTTAGAACTGTTAACCTCTTGCTCCTACCTGACACGCAGGCGTCCCTTCTAGACATCTGGAAATGCAAATGCGCTACGCTAAATGCTAATAGTACTAGTTAAAACTCAAACGTTCATTAAAATACACATGCAGGGTATTGAATTAAAGCTACACTCGTTGTGAATCCAGGCAACAAGTCAGATTTTTAAAATGCTTTTCGGTGAAAGCATGAGAAGCTATTATCTGATAGCATGTAACACCCCAAAAGACCCGCAGGGGATGTAAACAAAATAATTAGCATAGTCGTCGCTACACAAACCGCACAAATAAAATATAAAACATTCATTACCTTTGACCATCTTCTTTGTTGGCACTCCTAGATGTCCCATAATCACTATTGGGTCTTTTTTCGATTAAATCGGTCCATATATAGCCTAGATATCGATCTATGAAGACTGTGTGATAAACGAAAAAAATAGCGTCTTATAACGTAACGTCATTTTTTTTTATTAAAAAAGTCGACGATAAACTTTCACAAAACACTTGAAATACTTTTGTAATGCAACTTTAGGTATTAGTACACGTTAATAAGTGACCAATTTGATCACGAGGCGATGTATATTCTTGAGCTGTCCGTCTGGAAATAATGTCCGGGTAAATCTCAACCAAAATATCCGGTCGGAGACTGGAAGAAATGGCTTGTCTCTTCTTCGTTTGACCAAGAAACAAAGCCTAGGCAAATGATAAGACTGTTGACATCGTGTGGAAGCTGTAGGTATTGCAAACTCAGCCCCATTTATTGTGGTTCGCCTTTATCAATGGGTTGAAGTGGCGGATGGATATATATTTCCATTTTCAGTGATCAGATTTTCCTGCGCTTTTCGATGAAACGCATGTTCTGTTATAGTCACAGACGTGATTTAACCAGTTTTATAAATGTCTGAGTGGTTTCTATCCACACATACTAATCATATGCATATACTATATTCCTGGCATGAGCAGCAGGGAGCTGAAATGTTGCGCTATTTTTAACAGAATGTTCAAAAAAGTAAGGGGTAGGAGTAACAGGTTAAGGCTCCATGGATTGATGAGGAATGTAAAAACTGTATGGTTGAAAGAGATGGGGCAAAAGGAGAAGCTAATTTCAGTGCAGCCTTTGATATTGTTGGCCATAACCTGTGTTTGAAAACAACTTGTGCTGTGGCTTTTCAACCTCTGCCATATTGTGTATTCAAAGAGATATCTATCTATCTATCTATCTATCTATCTATCTATCTATCTAATAGAACTCTAATAGATTTCCTTAATGTCAAACATGTAAAGTGTGGTGTACCGCAGGGCAGTGCTCTAGGCCCTCTACTCTTTTCTATTTTTACCAATGACCTGCCACTGGCATTAAATACTATGCATGCCAGTCTCTCTTGAATAAGAGTTGAGGAGAGCCTGACTGCATCACTTCTTTTATAAGAAACAATGTGTTGAAAATCCCAAATTGTTTTCATAGTCAACTTACACACAGCTCTGACACCCTCACTTATCCAAGCAGACATGCCACCAGGGGTCTTTTCATAGTCCCCAAATCCAGAAGAATTCAAGAAAACGTACAGTATTATATAGAGCCCAAATTGCATGGAACTTCCTTCCATCTCATATTGCTCAAATAAACTTCAGACCTGGTTTCAAAAAACAGATAAAGCAACACCTTGCGGCACAATGCCTCTCCTCTATTTTACCTAAATAGTTTGTCTGTATGCATTGATATGTGCCTTTTAAAAATGTTTATGTAGTTCTGTCTTTGATCTGTTCTTGTCTATTGATCTGTATTATGTCATTCTGTATTACGTCATCCTGTATTATGTTTCATGTTGTGTGTGGACCCCAGGAAGAGTAGCTGCTCATTTTGCAACAGCTAATGAGGATCCTAATAAAATACCAAATACCAAATTCATTATGAAATGGATATTCATAGGAAGTGTGACCAAATGTTGTCATTTGACCACCATGAAGGAGACACAACCCCCAACATTAAATACCAAACAAGTTAATATTAAGGTCTATTTACCTGAATTTCCGCCTGACTGACGTGCCCAAAGTAAACTGCCTGTTACTCAGGCCCAGAAGCCAGGATATGCATATAATTGGTAGCATTGGATAGCAAAAACACTTTACATTTTCTAAAAATAAATAAATAATGTCTGTAACTATAACATAATTCATATGGCAGGTGAAAATACAAAGAAAAACCAAACAGAATCTTATAATGGAATGCTATTGTTCCTATGTAATTCCGGCTCTCAGATTGCAATTCTTATGCTTCCACTAGATGTCAACAGTCTTTATTCAAGGTTTCAGGCCTCCAGAACATTATCAGTCTTTCGGTACGCGAGGAAAAGGGCGCGTGTTTACTCATTTTACTTTCCTTTTGAACATACTACTTTCGGTATGAAATATTATAGTTTATTTACATTTTAGAGTACCTGAGGATTAAATAGAAATGTCGTTTTACTTGTTTGGGAAAAGTTTAGTGGTAGCTTTTTGGATTCCTTTGTCTGCATTTTGAACGAGTGGATTACTGAAATAGATGGTGCCAACTAAACAGACTTTTTGGGATATGAAGAAGGATTCTATCTAACAAAACAACCATTCATGTTGCAGCTGGGACTCTTGCGATTGCAAATAGAGGAAGATTTTCAAAAGCAAGGGATTTATTTAATCGCTATTTGTGATTTTGTGAGCCTGTGCTGGTTGAAAAATATGTTGATGTGGGGCGCCATCCTCGGACAATCGCATGGTATGCTTTCGCTGTAAAGCCTATTGTAAATCGGACAACACAGTTAGATTAACAATAATTTAAGCTTTTAAATGATGTGAGATACTTGTATGTTCATGAATGTAGTATTAAGATTATTTATTTGAATTGCACGCCCTCCAATTTCACCGGATGTTGTCTACTGGTGTCCCGCTGACGGGACGTCTATCCCTAATGGAGCTACTTCAAAACCAAGTCATACCCGACTGCATTCTGTAAAAGGCAATTACAGTGTCCATTAGGACAACCTCAATCTTAGCAGGACTAAAAAGTTGAGGCTGTCCTAATATGGACTCCATATGACATACACAACTATGTCCATTCTGTGGGGCGGCAGGTAGCCTAGTGGTTAGAGCGTTCCCCGAGCTGATAAGGTAACAATCTGTCATTCTTCTCCTGAACAAGGCCCACTGTTCCTAAGCCATCATTGAAAATTTGAATTTGTTCTTAATTAATTGACTTGCTTAGTTAAATAAAGGTTTAAAAAAATAAACATTCAGCAGAATACAAGTAAGATGTGAAACTAAGAAGACCATTCACCAGTGATTTTGTGAAGCCTGTGCTGGTTGTGGGAAAGTCGGTCCGGCTCCCCAATGTGGGGTTGTCTCCACAGCCAATGTTAATGAATCATCCTATGAACATATAAACAAGTGACCTGCAGTTGAAGTGGAAAGGAAACATGCCCATCTGTTATTGTCTCCATAGTGAGAAGTTTACCATATGGGTTTAAAGAGATATGCCTCTCACTGGCATTGGGCCTAGTCTACAGAAGTAGTTTGGATGAATCTCTGTCTATTTAGCTGCATTAAACTTGCAAATAAGTGCCACAGCCTAGATCCTACGTTGTCAATGGATAAACATAGAATTAGCAACAGTTCTCTATAGTATTCCTATGACCTTACTGATGTTACTTTGGTTTTTATTTGTTCATTAGACAACGACAAAGTAGGGCATGTTTAGCAATTACAAAGTACAAGACTCATTTACAATTTTTTTTACTCACACTAAAAAGTGCTAAAAAACTATTATCGTATTAGACATAGACAGGTACACTCAAAGTCACTTAAAACCTCTTAGATGTAAAGTCCTCTGTTTAGGGGGACCTGCGTGGTTCTGGTACCGACTGACATTTTCGCTTAGAAATCAATCTGTGGACACCGTAGCATTGAGCAATAGCCCTGGCGTGAGTGATAGCACCATTGCATTGAGCGATATCCCTGGTTCCCACGGACACAGTAGTATATTTGTTTGTGCCTGTGTGACTTTGGATGTGAAATCTGAAACCACTTGAAGCTGGGATGTCCCTCCTGCCATTTAATTTGCTCTTCCGACTGTCCATCAACTCCTGGCTGAAACCTATGTCATGCCTGCAATCCTTACATCGTTGTGCAGCAGTAGAGAGTGGTTTCATCACAAAGGCACATTCAGAGATCGATTTATAGCTACTCATCGAAAATAATTTGGAGATTTTTAACAAAAAACACTTTCTGTTCATCATACACTGTAGATGGCAAAATTAATATGAGATGAAAGGAGAGTTCCTAACGAGTTCAGGAGTCTAAGCTAGATCTTTGTGTGACGTTCACAGCGTTCAGAGCAGACGTTTTGATCAAGTGAGACCTGCACATTTTCTCTAACACTGCGTAAAAATATGTACTATACAGTTATAAGGAAGATGAAATCTTAAGAGTTAGTGGTTTTATAATTTGACTATACTATGTTTAGAAAACGTATAAGACATTTCAAGCCCAATTCATACAGTTTTGTTAAATTGGAAATATGTGATATAAAATATGCAAGATTTATATTTCATATTTGTACAGTGTACTTGAGCTTGTGTTCTCAAAAGTGACTACACCTCAGCAATTTGCAAAAGAATTACCAGAAAAGTGAGATTTTAATTATTAGTTAGTTATTGTTTGAGGTCCTCTCATGGTAAATAATTACTTTTGAGGATGACGTGGATTACATTTTAGATGACATAGGTACATAGTTACGCATGATCGTTGTAACATTAGGTACTGTTAAATGCCGTTTTGAAACAATACTGTTTTAAAGTGCTTCATAACATATCACACAGTTATCACACATATCACACAGTTAAGGTTAGTCAGCTACTGTCATAAGCTTTTCCTTCTTATGACTGGCTTTTCCTTATGACAGCTCATGAAGACGTTCAAGTTTACCCTCGTAAAGGCCTGAATTTCACTCCGATCAGTCATGGGATTGTTAGAATGCGATCTAGGTCTTAATCACTCCTGTTGTTGATTAATCTGGGAGAAGAGGGTCAAAGGAATGTAATTATTCACCCCATCCCATGAGCACTTGGGTGGCCTAACCTAGAGCTGAGGAATGATTAATCACGGGTCTCACTGTTGAATGTCCATCTGCTCTGCTGCAGTAGCCAAACATTTATCATCCTGGGCGAAGCCTCCTTGACTCGAATCAAGATTACAATGTAACACAACTCATTCTGTGACAAGGATGGCGCAGTCTCAGCGAAGGAGAAAGAAACAGGATTAGTTAAAGCTATGTGTCTTTACGTTGAGACGGAGTAAGCCAATGGGTCGACAAGATGCCGAAAAGGGCATTATGTCGAACCTTACATCTGAAATGAAGCTAGCTAACAGATTTGCTAAGCTTAAAACTAAATCAATGTCAGCTAATTGATTAATCACTTGAAATTGATTTGGATTTAGAACTCAAACAAACGTATCAACACTACAGTCCAACAGATGTCCCGTGTAGTGTCTCCACTTGCTGTAGTTGTAGTAGGGCCAGGAGAGGCACAGAAAATACCTCAATATTTATTAATCTTCTGTGGTTAAAACTCCCTCCATTGCAGTTTGACTGGCAGAATAGTTCAAGGACCATATCACTTCCACCTTGCCCGAAACCCTAGACCCACTACAATTTGCACACCATCCCAACAGATCCACAAATGGCGCAATCGCTCTTGCAGAGCACACCACCCTATTCCACTTGGACAAGAGGAATATCAACAGGGCATTTGGAAAGTATTCAGACCACTTGAATTTTTCCACATTTTGTTACGTTACAGCGGATTTAAAAAAAGAAAATCTTCATAAATCGACACACGATACCCCATAATGACAAAGCAAAAACAGATTTTTAGAAGTATTTGCAAATGTATTCAAAATAGAAAACTGAAATATGACCTTTAACTCAGTACTTTGTTAAAGCACCTTTGGCAGTGATTACAGCCTCAAGTATTCTTAGGTATGACGCTACAAGCTTGGCACACCTGTATTTGGGGAGTATCTCCCATTCTTCTCTGCAGATTATTTCAAACTCTGTCAGATTGGACGGGGAGGGTCGCTGCACAGCTATTTTCAGGTCTCTCCAGAGATGTTAGATTGGGTTCAAGTTCAGGCTCTGGCTGGGCCACTCAAGAAATTCAGAGACAACACAGCCACTCCTGCGTTGTCTTGGCTGTGTGCTTAGGATCATTGTCCTGTTGGAAGGTGAACGTTCGCCCTAGTCTGAGATCCGGAGCGCTTTGGAGCAGGTTTTAATCAAGGATCTCTCTGTACTTTGCTCCGTTCATCTTTCCCTTGATCTGACTATTTTCCCTGATGCTGAAAAACATCCCCAAAGCATGATGCTGCCACCACCCTGCTTCACCGTAGTGATGGTGCTAGGTTTCTTCCAGACATGATGCTTGGCATTCAGGCCAAACAGTTCAATCTTGGTTTCATCAGACCAGAGAATCTTGTTTCTCATGGTCTGAGTCCTTTAGGCACTTATTGGAAAACTCCCCTGTCATGTGCCTTTTACTGAGGAGTGCCTTCTGTCTGGACACTCTACCATAAAGGCCTGATTCGTGGAGTGCTGTAGAGATGGGTGTCCTTCTAGAAGGTTCTCCCATCTCCACAGAGGAAGTCTGGGGCTCTGTCAGTGGCCAGCTCTAGGAAGAGTCTTCGTGGTTCCCAAACTTCTTCCATTTAAGGATGATGGAGGCCACTGTGTTCCTGGGGACCTTCAAAGCTGCATAAATGTTTTGGTACCCTTCCCCAGATCTGTGCACCAACACAATCCTGTCTCAGATCTCTACGGACAATTTCTTTCTACCTCATGGCTTGGTTTTTGCTATGACATGCATTGTCAACTGTGGGATCTTATATAGACAGGTGTGTGCCTTTCCAAATCATCTCCAATAAAGTTGTAGAAACCTCTGAAGGATGATCAATGGAAACAGATGCACCTGAGCTCTGTTTTGAATCTCAAAGAAAAGGGTCTGAATACTTATGTTTTAAGATGTATATATTTATTTTATATTCAATCCCAAAACATATTTTTGCTTTGTCATTTTTGGGTATTTTGTGTCGATTGATGAACAAATTTATTTGATCAATTTTAAAATGAGGCTGTAGTGTAACAAAATCTGGAAAAAGGGAAGGGGTCTGAATACTTTCCGAGTGCACTGTATGTGAGAACGCTGTTCATCGACTACAGCTCTGCTTTCAACAGCCGAGTGGCCTCCATGCTTGTCACTAAGCTCAGGGCCCTGCGTCTCCCTGTGCAACTGGGTCCTAGCATAGGCAACAAATCCTCCGCCACGCTGATCCATAACACAGTGGCCCCACAAGGATGTGTGCTCAACCCCGTCCTGTACTCCCTGTTCTGCATGACTATGCACTCCAACTCAATCATCAAGCTTTCCGACACCGTGATGAAGAAGGCGTAACAGTGCCTCTACAACCTCAGGCAGCTGAAAAAATGTGTCATGGCCCCTAAGACCATCACAAACTTGCACAGATGCACCATTGAGAGCATTCTGTCGGGCTGCATCACCACCTGGTATGGCACCTGCACAGCCCTCAACCACATGGCTCTCCAGAGGGTGGTGCAGTAAGCCCAACGCATTACTGGGGTGCATGCTGCCTGTCCTCCAGGACAATTACAGCACTTTGTGTCAAAGGAAGGCCAAGAATGTCAAGAATGTTCGTCATGATGAAGGCCAAGAATGTTCGTCAAGGACCTCAGTCACCCGAGGTATGGTCTGTTCACTCTGACACCATCTAATCAGACTGTTGAACAGCCATCACTAGCCTGCTACCTGCCTGGTGCTCTGCCCTGCACCTAGAGACTAATACTCTATGTATATAGTCATTGAATGCTGGTCACCTTATATTCTGTATATATACACATTTGTTTACTCACTGTATGCTATATTCTTGACATTGCTCATCCCAATGTACCTACTACTGTACATAACATTTTCTTTCCAAATTTTATACTGTCTATACAGACCACGCATTTACTGTATATTCTGGATTCTGACACATGCTCACTCTAATATATCTACTCTGGATTGTTCATTGGACTCTGTTATTTCTAGATTTTTTGTTAAGTTTAGTTTGAATTGTATTTGCAAGACATTTTACTGCACTTCTGAGTTAGTAAACCAAGCATTTTGCTGCACCTGCTGTACTACCTGCAAATCTGTGTATGCAACCAATAAACTTCGATTTGAAGTTCTGGATAAGAGCGTCTGCTAAATGACTTAAATGTAAATGTAAATGAAATATGCTGGACTGGTTCAATATATCTGCCTTTTTTCCAGTGCATGGAAACTCAAGGTCCCTCCCTCCCTTCTGCTTGAAAATGACTGCACGTCATATGAGTCAAAATCTCAGGACCAGGATACAAAGCTCCTGCCAAAAGAGACAGGGAAACATAGCCACTCAGCTACCTAATGAGGACATTGAGTCCAGTCTGTCAGTCAGATGTTTGGGTCTGCTGACTCCACTGTCCCACAGCTCCCAGCTCTCTACTGTTTCTACAGCACAGGCACGTCTGCAACAATGTTTAAAGTCAGTAAAGTAATGCAAAAGTGCATCTAGTGCAGGTAACTTGAGCCAATTGCAGTCTACATTGTTAAAATAATCAAGACAATCTAGTGCTTATATGTTTAAATTAGCATACAGTAATAATAATAATAATAGTTACAAAATGTTAAAAGTTACCATACAGTAAATGTTGAATTTAAGGTAGTTGAGTGACCAGTGGCATCATTGTGTGGGTCCACTCTCTACCTTTGAAGTACACATTTTGTGTGTGTGTGTGTCATTTTGGGTTGATTCAGAGCCTTGGTGAATAAGTCAAAGACAGTACAGTATGAAGATTGGCAGATACTGCTTCTCCAATAAAAATCCGGGTCACACTTGCAGGCGATGTCATGGCAATGTTGGCTAGCTTATGCTCATGCATAGAAACACATCATCGGGTCTAACGGTTGTCTCGCGCTGAACTGCGCAGGCGCACGCAGGAACTCCTTCAATATAAAGTTGTTTTTGACGAAAATGAAAACATGTCAGTTTGTCACTTGTTTTTATTTATTTTATTTTTACCTTTATTTAACTTGGCAAGTCACGATGTTGGAGAAAAAACAAGACATTGGCTCTAATCTAGTTTATTGCCTTTAGATTTCGAGAAAAATAACAACTAAGGAAGAATTTTTCACTTCTCTCATTCACTTGTCAAACCCCAAACCCCAGCCTGGTCTGCTTGGTCTGTTTCGCGAGCATTCCCCCGGAAGTCTCGAGGTGTTGCACCTCTGGGTTTAGAAACTTTTTTGATCGCTCCCTTTTGAAATCGAAACAATACCAAAAACTGAATGTGACCTTGAGACCTTGTGTGAAACAGGACAAATACAAGCACCTCCAATTTGACCTTTTGAGTAATGCATTGTAACCCAAGTCTAATTTATAATGGTCAACCGGAATACAAACTTGCACTCAGGGAAGTGGACTACGGCTATGTTCTTGTTATCTTTAAGCTTGAGGTGAGCCCAGCAGAGAATGCAGGGTTAACGTAGTTTCCAGCTGCTTATTTTGTGTTAATACAAATAATGGTCAGTAAGCCTTAAAGACCATTGAGGATTCTGCAATCTACCCTTCTGATTCCGAAAGGGCCGGATTGAGACGTTAATTTCTCCTCTTTCCCAGAATATTTTCACCCCTCACTGAGAAAGGTGAGCAGGACGCATCCTCGTCCTCGATCTCCAGAGGCAGAATGACATAGAGAGAGAGAGGGACAGAGATGAGAAGAGAGAGAGAGGGAGAGAAAGAGGACAGCTGTTTGTGTTTTCTTCTTTATTTACTTCAAATTATTACTTTGAGCCTCGGAGAGGGTTGACAGGAATCTCTGGGATCAGGCTTGTCGTAAATTCCTCTCGAAGTTGAAGGGAAATGGCACAGTTGGGTTCGGTGCTAGGGTTTAGGGACTTTAATTAGGATTTGTCAGATTAATGCTTCTCCCTCGTTTGAGTAGAGGCTCAAGTGTGTCAGTCTGTGCTGTGCAGTGAGGGGAGTGAAGACGGCCGGGCACAGAAGGACCCTTCTCTGACAGACGGGCCAGGCAGAGCGGTCATACAGATATTAAATATCAATACTCTCCTGACTTAGTCTCTCAGTCTGCAGTCCATGAATTTTAATACACTCGCTGATCAAGTGAGATGCAGAATGGTTTAAAACTGTGTTGAACTTGCATTAAATTAGTCCACTGAGAAATTAGGGAAGGCATTATTTTATCATTCAAGACCAAATGTTAATATCAGTTTGTCCCTCATCCATGTGTTTGGGAGCTGTTGGCATTTTTTTACAGTATGAGATTTCAACTCTGCAAGCAGGTGAGCAAAGTTTTGTTAGTATCACACTGTCTCCCCCTGCTGGAGGGAAATGGAAACGAGAATTGAAAATTCTAAAATCTCTTATTCCTTAATTTGGCTGGAGCTAATAGAAATTAATCAGTTTGTGAATCTAATCTAATTAATTGTCTTTAATGATGAATTACAATTAAGAAGTTGTTTTAACTGTTTTGCCAATAATCAAGAGTATTTTTAATAATATTTTTAAAATCTAGTCGAAGGTTTGGCAAAATTAATAGATCTGGGAATACCAAGCCTTTGTTAACCATATTCCCATGTTGAAAAAACCTGGAATCAAGGCTAGAAAGTATCAAGTGCAGTAAGATTACAGATACTGTAACCTTAAGACTCAGTAATCACTAATTGCTATACAATTGAATTACAAACAGTCAAGAACTCATTCAGTAGTGAGTTGAATAACAAGTAGTGTGGTGGTATTCGCTAAAACTTGCACTGCTTTTGCTCTCCATTACTTAATCATTGGTCGGGTACATTTTGAACCACACATTTCTCAAAGTGAGGCAAATCTGATCAAAGTGCAAGTCCCTTCTCCTCACTCGATTGCTGATCACATGGTGTTTACAGTATGTGCCATTTTCCTCATCTAAAGCTGAATGAATTCCATCTCAGAAAAACACTTTCCAAATCCATAAACAGTCTCTCTCTCTCTCTAATTCGTGCATTTTTGTGAACATACGACTGAAATCTTGCACAGAGAACAAAGTGCATGAGAATTCAAATTCATAATAAGGCATTCCTCAAAACAGAGATCATCAAATATTAACTGACAAAATCAAAGGGCTAGGTCTTTGTTCCCTCCTTTACATGTCCAGATGTGTAGGAAGCTTGAGCAATTACATCACAGGTGTGTCAGTGAAATGTGGCTCTTTTTCAGCTTGAGCTCTCATCTGACAGGGTGCACGCTAACCGTAACCCTGTGTGCACCTCAAGGTGTTTCAAACTCTCTTTTCGGGGAGGTTGTCATCTACAGTCTTCATGCTCAGAATTTGTATTGAACTTTCTTTTAATCTTCTCCAAACTTGATGGCATAAGCATATCGCTGCGCTCCATGCATGGCTGTAGAGCAGAGAGAGTGAACAAGAGAGAGGGAGAGATAAAGGGAGAGGGAGCACAGACAGACAGGACCAGTGAACAAACAGGCAGGAGACAGAAATGCAAGCAAGCTCTGTTGCCCCAGCTTTGCAATCACATCTTTCCTCCTTTTCAAGCTTTACTCACAGCACCAGGAGATAATCTCACAAAGCTGTTTTCAAAGCCATACTCTCCTCTATCAAAAGAGCCACAAACAGAGACATTATCCCCCACTTCAAAAACAACTGGAGAGTTGTTTTAGAGGTGTTAGCATTGTGTGTATAGCATAGATGAAAATACACAGCCAGCACGTTCACTCATAAATGTGAAATATTGAGTACAAATGGGTGCGAACTAGAAATGTAAAGTCATTTCCAATTGAGCCGACAAATGACAAAATACATATATACAAAACACCATAAAGATCAATTTATCAAAATAAAATACTAAATACTTGTATATTGTAACGTGTTTAAATAAAATGGCAAAATATATTTGCATGTCGACGTGCCGAACAGCAACAACACTAAGTAACGTTTACAAAACATTTTTTGTTGCTATGACTGTCATATGTTGTTGTTGTCATGTTTTGTCATATATTGTCTTGTCATTATGCTTTCCCTTCTGTTCGTTTCCCCCTGCTGGTCTTATTAGGTTCGTTCCCTTTTTCTATCCCTCTCTCTCTCCCTCCCTCTCTCTCCTCTCTCTATCGTTCCGTTCCTGCTCCCAGCTGTTCCTCATTCTCCTAACTCACTCATTTAGTCTTTTTACACCTGTTCCCTATTTTGTCTTCTGATTAGAGTCCCTATTTCTCCCCTTGTTTTCCACTTCTGTCCTTGTCGGATCCTTGTCTATTGTTCACCGTGCTGTGTCTATGTATCGCCCTGTCGTGTCGTGTTTCCCTCAGATGCTGCGTGGTGAGCAGGTGTCTGAGTCTGCTACGTTCAAGTGCCTTCCCGAGGCAACCTGCAGTTCTTGATCAAGTCTCCAGTCTGTTCTCGTCATTACGAGTAGAATTATGCCTTTTGATTGTAAAGTTACTTTACTGGATTAAAAACTCTGTTTTCGCCAAGTCGCTTTTGGGTCCTCATTCACCTGCATAACAGTTGTTTATCTACCTTAGTTGAGCAAGTTACTCTGGATAAGAGCGTTTGCTAATGACCAAAATGTAAATGTGAAAAGGAACTGCAAAGCACACTGGGTATTGTTATTGGCCTTGTATTTGGGGAGGAGCTTATTAGAATAATACTCAGCATGCTTTGCAATTGTTCATTTTTTGCACTTATATTAAATTTTGTCACCTTAGCAGATGCTCTAATTTAGCTACATGAGACAACAACATATCACAATCATATAAAGTACATTCATTAGTCAATGTCCACAAAATATTTCACAGTATATTATCCAATACCAAAGTGATAACACTAGCTTACTGTGAGTTAGGGTTGGGTGTTTTGGACAAGTTTCAACAACAAAGAAATGATGTCAAGCCCTGTGTGGTAGGAATAGTCTAATTACTCTGAATGTCACTAGTGTGCTTCTCTACTGTGAATTTCCCTACTCCATTCTTTACTGCTCAATTTCCAATAGGTCTACTCGTTGCTGAGGAATGAATCCTTATCCCATCAGTACTAGACAGTAGATGGCAGTGATTATAACATGCTGGCAACTTTGTCTCTTTATAAAACATTGTTAACTTTCATGCCTGGAATGTATCCATTTGCACAGACCATAAAAGCTCACATACTGTAGAGGCAACAGGTCTTTCTATCTAAATATTTGAAATTTGACCTATTCCACCAGATAGGGAAATCATAAATCAGACAGTCACTGATAAGATTACAGCAAAATTAGCTACCTGCCGTTAGCTTGTTAGCCTATCAGACATCATGATGCTGCCACAAATGAATGTTCATGTTCATTCTAGTAATCTAATAGAGAGCAATAGTAATGGTGTCTTTTGTTGAAGCCTTTTTGTAGGCACTAACTCCGCCATGGTTTGTTTGAGCAAGCCTCTGGGAATTTTTTGTTGTTGTTGGGATAAATGCTGAAAATAAGCTCTGTGGTAAACACAAGTTTAGAAGATCTTATACATTTGGTTCTATGAGATAATCTTCATCAGCTAACTTCACTTTGTGAATTTGTAAGCATTTATGTAATATTTTTTAAATATAACGCACATAAAGGCTTCATAATTCATAAAGGTCATGTTAACTGACTGATATTATCTCATAGAACAAAACATATAAGATCTCATAAGCATGTGTTAACCTCAGAACATATTTACAGCATTTATCCCAAAACCCAGTTTCCCAATTCAGTTTGTAGTAGTAACGGCTGAACAAACCAGAGGTAATTAATTTCCGGGTATTAGGACTACAAGCTGGCGGTCTCTATTGCTAATTCATTCTATGAAGAGCGTCTTTTTTCAACTAACCGAACACAACATGAGTCACGTGGAGTAGCTAATAGCTAGGTTGGCTATTGAAATGTTGCACTGTCTAAGCTTCCGCCAGACAGTCTAATTAAATGTTGATAACATTACTATCAAAGTCTGACATTATCTATTAACGACCATCTAACGACTTATAATTTGTTAATAACTAACATTAGCTTGCTATCCACGACCTGTTCGATAGCTAGCTAGCTACATAGCCAATGCTATCCTGTAGCTACCTACTGTAGCTAGATACATACCATCTGTGAAAATACTGCTACAAATACCAAGAAACCCATTTTGATTGAGATCTTCACTTTGAACACAAACATGTTATTCTGGCACAAATTTCACATGTTTAACTTAATACACACGTTGCTCGCAGACAAACAGGAAAATGTTAATTTGTTGAATATAGCCGACATTTACAAATATAAATACTGTAGGTTGAACTTTTTCTCATTGTGATAACAATGCACAAGTACATTTGAGTGGCTATTTACAAATGCCAAACACAATTACCATATTTTAAGCATCATAACATGCACAAGTGACTCAAATAATTCCCATGGATCCAATAACACACTTTCTCTCTTTTGTGCTTTCGAAACCTCTTATCGCTCATGTTAATGGCCCTGTATAACTCAGTTTAACTGTGTCCTTTTCCATCACTCTATAGCAGACGTATCCTACCAGGACAAGTGAACAAAGTTAATACACAACCAGAAATTGAATTTAAGTGATTAGTTGATGTACAGGCAGATTGTCATATTTGACAATTATAAAATCATTCAAACCCAAGGAATCAACAGCTCTCTTTCTTTCTCCTGATGTCTCTGTCCCTCACTAAATTCACTCCACTGTCTTGCATTCAGATGACCCTGTATATCTAATACCTTTTCAATCTACAGCAGTGAGTAGTAACACAGCAAACCTTTATAGCACTTGTTGATTTAATGAATAAGCCCTATTTTCAAATTCCAGTGTGTGTGTGTGTGTGTGTGTGTGTGTGTGTGTGTGTGTGTGTGTGTGTGTGTGTGTGTGTGTGTGTGTGTGTGTGTGTGTGTGTGTGTGTGTGTGTGTGTGTGTGTGTGTGTGTGTGTGTGTGTGTGTGTGTGTGTGTGTGTGTGTGTGTGTGTGTGTTTATATATGCAGGACCAGTCAAAAGTTTGGACAAACCTACTCATTCAAGGGTTATTTATTTATTTGTACCATTTTCTACATTGTAAAATAATAGTGAAGACATCAAACTATGAAATAACACATATGGAATCATGTAGTAACCAAAAAAGTATTAAAATATATTTTAGATTTTAGATTCTTCAAAGTAGCCACCCTTTGTCTTGATGACAGCTTTGCACACTCTTGGCAATCTTCAACCAGCTTCACCTGGAATGTTTTTCCAACAGTCTTGAAGGAGTTCCCACATATGCTGAGCACTTGTTGTCTGCCTTTCCTTCACTTTGCGGTCCATCTCATCCCAAACAATCTCAATTAGTTTGAGGTCAGGGGATTTTGGAGGCCAGGTCATCTGATGCAGTACTCTCCTTCTTGGTCAAATAGCCCTTAAACAGCCTGGAGGTGTGTTGGGTCATTGTCTTGTTCAAAAACAAATGATAGTCCCACTAATCACAAACCAGATGTGATGGCATATCGCTGCAGAATGCTGTGGTAGCCATGCTGGGTAAGTGTGCCTTGAATTCTAAATAAATCATGACAGTGTCACCAGCAAAGCACCCCCACACCATCACAGCTCCTCCTCCATGCTTCACGGTGGGAACTACACATGCGGAGATCATCCGTTCACCTACTCTTGTCTCACAAAGACATGGTGGTTGGAACCAAAAATCTCAAATTTGGTTTCATCAGACCAAAGGACAGATTTCCACCGGTCAAAGTGGTGGTTTCTTTGCAACAATTCGATCATGAAGGCCTGATTCACGCAGTCTCCTCTGAACAGTTGATGTTGAGATGTGTCTGGTACTTGAACTCTGTGAAGCATTTATTTGGGCTGCAATTTCTGAGGATGGTAACTTTAATGAACGTATCCCCTGCAGCAGAGGTAACGCTGGGTCTTCCTTTCCTGTGATGGTCCTCATGAGAGACAGGTTCATCATAGCGCTTGATGATTTTTGCGACTGCACTTGACAAAAATGTCAAAGTTCTTGAAATTCTCTGTGTTGTCTGACCTTTATGTCTGAAAATAAGGACTGTCGTTTTTGCCATAATATGGACTTGGTCTTTTACCAAATAGGGTATCGTCTGTATACCACCACTACCTTGTCACAACACAACTGATTGGATCAAACACATTAAGAAGGAAATAAATTCCACACATTAACTTTTAACAAGGCACAACTGTTAATTGAAATGCATTCCAGGTGACTACCTCATGAAGCTGGTTGAGAGAATGCCAAGCATCTGCAAAGCTGTCATCAAGACAAAGGGTGGCTACTTTGAAGAATCTCAAATATAAAATATATTTTGATTTGTTTATCACTATTTTGGTAACTACAGTGGCAAGAAAAAGTATGAACTCTTGGATTTAATAACTGGTTTACCCTCCTTTGGCAGCAATAACCTCAACCAAACATATTCTGTAATTGCGGATCAGACCTGCACAACGGTCAGGAGGAATTTTGGACCATTACTGTTTACAAAACTGTTTCAGTTCAGCAAAATTATTGGGATGTCTGGTGTGAACCCCTCTCAAGGTCATGCCACAGCATCTCAATCAGGTTGAGGTCAGGACTCTGACTAGGCCAGTCCAGAAGGCGTATTTTCTTCTGTTGAAGCCATTCTGTTGTTGATTTACTTCTGTGTTTTGGTTTGTTGTCCTGTTCCATCACCCAACTTCTGTTGAGCTACAATTGATGGACAGATAGCTTTACATTCTCCTTCAAAATATCTTGATAAACATGGGAATTAATTTTTCCATCGACAATAGCATGTAGTTCAGGCCCTGATGCAGCAAAGCAGCCCAAACCATGATGCTCCCTCCACCATACTTTACAGTTGGGAGGAGGTTTTGATGTTGCTGTTCTGTGTCTTTTTTTCTCGACACAATGTTGTGTGTTCCTTCCAAACAACTCAACTTTTAGTTTCATCTGTCCACAGAATATTTTGCCAGTAGCGCTGTGAAACATCCAGGTGCTCTTTTGTGAACTTCAAACGTACCACAATGTTTTTTTGGACAGCAGTTGCTTCTTCCTTGGTGTCCTGCCATGAGCACCATTCGTGTTTAGTGTTTTACATGTCGTAGACTTGTCAACACCGATGTTAGCATGTTCTAGAGAACCTTAAAATCTGTAAGTCTTTAGCTGACACTCTAGGATTCTTCTTAACCTCACTGAGCATTCTGCGCTGTGCTCCTGCAGTCATCTTTGCAGGACGGCCACTCCTAGGGAGAGTAGCAACAGTGCTGAACTTTCTCAATTTATAGACAATTTGTCTTACATTGCCTGATTGACTGATGAACATCAAGGCTTTTAGAGATACTTTTGTAACCCTTTCCAGCTTTATGCAAGTCAACAATTCTTAATCTTAGGTATTCTGAAATCTGTTTGTTTCATGTTTGTTTCATGTGAATAGCAAACTCACATTTTGTGAGTGTTGTTTATATTGCAGGGCAGCTCTAAACAACAACTCCAATCTTGTCTCATTGATTGGACACCAAATTAGCTGACTCCTAACTCCAATTAGCTTTTGGATAAGTGATTAGCCTAGGGGTTCACATACTTTTTCAAACCTACGCTGTGATGTTTAAATTATGTATTCAATATAGACAAGAAAAATACAACAATTTGTGAATTTTTAGTTTAAACCACACTGTATTTGTCTATTGTTGTGACTTAGAGGAAGATCAGATTTATGTAGAAATCCAGGTAATTTCAAAGGATTCACATACTTTTTCGTGCATATCTGTTATTTCATAGTTTTGATGTCTTCACTATTGTTCTACAATGTAGAAAATAGGTGTCCAAACCTTTGACTGGTACTGTATAGCTGTGTTCGAATACTCATACTAACCGCACTAACCATACTATTTGTGACGTAAATTTGCTATATACTATGCGTATTGTTCATATTACGGATACAGTTAGTATGCCAAATGTTTCCGGATGTCGTACTGCATTAGCCAAAATATGAAGTATACAAGCAGTGGCCCATAATGTCATTCTTTCGTTTTCAGATTTGAAGAAAATATGCAGCCGAAGTTCAACGAGAGCGGATGCAAATTCATTACTTTAACTAATTATGACAAATGTTAAAACCTCTACAGGATCGGTGTTCCCCCGTGTGACTGTTGAGCTAACATTGGCTAATGTGATTAGCATGAGGTTGTAAGTAACAAGAACATTTCCCAGGACATACACATTTCTGATATTGGCAGAAAGCTTACATTCATGTTAATCTAACTGCACTGTCCAATTTACAGTATCTATCACGGTGAAAGAATAACATGCTCTTGTTTGAGGAGAGTGCACAGTTCTAAACCATAAAATATATTAATAAACCAATTAGGCACATTCGGGTAGTCTTGATACAACATTTTGAACAGAAATGTTCATTGGACAGTCAAAACTGTTACCAGATCTAATGTGTTATATTCTCCTATTGTCCTAAAAAAAGGTGTGGATCCTTAAATTAAGAAAATGTTGAACAATGTAATAAAGTAATTACTAACTAGACTTTTTACAACTTCGGGTGTGTTCTTAAACTCAATCTGGAGTGCCAGCGGGTGTTGTCAGATTGTCTGTTTGTAAATTCAGAGAGTCAACGGCATCAACTTCCAGTAGATAGGCAAAGCTCTAGTACGCTCATCTGAAAGGATACCGTTAATTTAGATTATACTAAAAGCAACTAATAGTATATACTCATTAAGTATGTAGTATACAGGATGTTGTATGGCTATATAGCATCTACTGTATGAATGCATATCTTCAAATGCACTATTTTTCAAAACTCTCACTGAAATAATATGGTCACTATGAGCCAATTAACTTGTTTGAATGGTTTTTCCTGGCCAACATCTCCACAATGTGGCCAACCTCAACTATATTTTACAAGTTAGCTAGACTTATATCATTGAGCATGTGTGCCAAATTTCATCACTCTGAGTCAAACAGAACAAGATATATAAAAATGTACCCTTCATAGCACCACCGTGTTAGTGGGACCAACACTCTCCGGACAGTTTATTAGGTACACCCATCTAGTACCGGGTCAGACCCCCCCCCCATTGCCTCCAGAACAGCCTGAATTATCCAGGGCATGAATTCTACAAGGTGTCGGCGTGAAAACATTTGTTGCTCAATTGGTATCAAGGGATCTAACGTGTGCCAGGAAAACATTCCCCACGCCAGTACACCACCGCCATCAGCCTGTACCATGCAGGATGGGTCCATGTCATAATAATAATACATTTCATTTGGGTTATCTCAAAGCTCTGCTAGGGAGAAAAAAATCAAATGAAAGCAGCATACAATTATTTGGTGTATTGACCTTCACATTCACTGTGTTCTACTTTCATTTTATACTTTGTTTATACTGTGTGTAAATAAATAAAACTCAATGTCCAATTAAGAGTAAAACATTTCAAGGAAAGTTGGGAGAAAGAGAAATACAGTATATAGTTCTTGAATGGGTAACTGTGTTTTTCTGGCCTTGCCATGCATAATGAATAAAGTGATGCAGTTAAACTCTCCAAAAGTCAGACAGTCATGCCAGGGCCGAGGATGTGGTCCTCTGGAGACAGGCAGGGGACTGGGGGCAGCAGAAATGTCTGCTCTCCAAGCTCAGCATGGAATATAGACATTCCAGACTGTGCAGAACACCTTACAAAGCTGCAAATTAGAGACTATTGCTACTTTGAATAACACTTGAATAAGGCTAAATATTATGGCAGACAGGCAGGCAGACACCGTCAGTTGTCTTAACCATTAAGCTTCAACACTAACTTTGGTTGATGCCCTAGCACACCATTCTAACCTTGAATGTCAAAATCAACCCCCATCTCTTACTCCTAAGACACTTGTGGATATCTGATAGGCCGTCTGTGTTGCTTTGTTCTGAACACCTCCTTTCATTAAAGCCAGGGCTCGCTTTCCTCTCTGGCAACTGAGTTGCCACCACTGAAATTAGAGGTGTAATGTGGCCTGAAATGATTGTTTGTCATTGCTGTGGAATTGACCTCCACATGAAAAGTCATCCAACATTCATAAAAGAAGAAGTGAGCTCATTTGTCCTGGACTACCCATTGCCCTTATTGGTATCTATGGCATTATTGATTTACTAAACCGCTGTGGGCTTCTATTCATAAAGGGAAGCTTATGCATTGTGTAATCACATAGTGCCACACGCTTTAGTCTAACCCATTTATTAAGCAAGAGAAGTGATTGACCTTCTTAAAAGTAAACTGCCCCTTAGAACCTCTTCTCTGGTTTTAAACAGGTTATGTGGCATCGATATGAGTCACAAACATAAATTACTGTGTCAACATTGACTACAAATTGTAAATAAGGTAATTTTGGTCATAAAGTCAGTCTCGTCCAAAACAGAGTTTTGTAAGTGAGTTTGTTACAATTTACTGGAGGGTTGTGTATGGATTACTTATGTGCTCTTTTGCCAATGATGCCCAATTGCCCAGAGACAGCACGACGTGGTTCTCCCCCAGCTGCCATGTGGACATTTGTTGTCATGTATGTATTTGGGTGCAACGCAAGCACCTTCACCTCGGCAAGTAGGACAATACATGCGACACGGTCACTTCTGCTTCCTGTCTATCGTGAAATCACTGGTGTTGGTGAGTACATTAGCCAAGTAGATAGCTGTTACTTTTGGTTATACAACATTATTTCATAATGCTAGCGAGCCAGGCTAGCTATGATACTGTAAAAGGCTGCGTCTTTCGAATCCGGTATCAGGAAGAATAAAAGTCTGTTCTTATACTGTGATAGACATAGGCCAACAGACGGGTTGGAACTATCACAGGAGAGGCTGAGCGTGGTTTAGACTTGCTCAACCTATCGCAGGCACTCAGGCTAGTCACAGCCTCTTGGCGCATCTTGGAGTCCACCCTCTGTCGATGTATAGATTCTTACTGTTCTGGTATCACACCTAGTTATAACAGTTGCTCAGTTCCTGCTAGTGTTGTTCAGTATTTTTCCATCTCAGTTAAACCTCGTGATGACCACCCCTCCCTATACCTGATTAACCACAACTTTGTAACATGCAGCAAGTCACACCATGTGATCAATATTGTCACACACACAGACAGGCAGGGCAAATGTAGCAAACAGTACACCGCTTTGCAACATGCAAGTCACACCATGTTGCTCAGTTCTTGTCAAACACACACACACACACAGACAAAGACAAAGCAGCTGCTGTTCAAACAATTCAATCTTACGTAATATGGTAGCGGGTTATAGAGCATAAGCATAAATTCTCACAATACCACAGATGAAAGGGGAATGATACTAGTGTAGCATGCCATAGGAAGATGTGCATAGCTCATGTTAGCTAGCTACCTTGCTAACAACAGCTAACTGTAACCCATTGTCATTTCGGGTCAATACAGGGCAGGCACTTGGATACTAGCTTGCTAGCTAATCATAGGATGTAGCCAGCTTGCTTTCAATAATGTTTAAACTCGAACTGGCTACCTACCGTTAACTAGCTATAGTTAGCTAATGCACTTCTGTTCATCGCGCTGTAACGTGCAATTGAACTTATTTAACCTGTTGCGACGAGCAATCCCGTATCCGGGAGCGTAATTATAGCCTCAAGCTCATTACCATAACGCAACGTTAACTATTCATGAAAATCGCAAATGAAATGAAATAAATATATTGGCTCACAAGCTTAGCCTTTTGTTAACAACACTGTCAGATTTTTAAAAATGCTTTTCAACCATAGCTACACAAGCATTTGTGTAAGAGTATTGATAGCTAGCATAGCATTAAGCCTAGCATTCAGCAGGCAACATTTCCACAAAAACAAGTAAAGCATTCAAGTAAAATCATTTACCTTTGAAGAACTTCGGATGTTTTCAATGAGGAGACTCAGTTAGATAGCAAATGTTCAGTTTTTCCAAAAATATTATTTGTGTCATGATGGCTTGCAGTGATGATGCAAAAAAATAAATGCCTTCAGTTGTACAATTGACTATTGACTGTCCCTTTCTTGATTTTAATCTGCGAGAGAAGCACTACACCTGATGGAGAGAGGCTGTACGACACAGAATTAGTTGCATTATGCATGCTGTACGTCATGCCACCACACAATTTAACATACAGCATCGGAGGGGTCAGTTTTTCAACTTTTCTCCAACAATATTGGGCCATTACCATGTCAATAAACGCTTGAATAGAAACACACACACACACACAGCAAGGATGGAGTGACAAAGTGCGGTGCTTAAAGACACACAGAGCCTGCAATGGTATTTCCATATTCTCTAGGCCGTGCTGAGTTCAACGAGATGCCCCGTTTGACCGTAGTTCGCTCTGAGTGCAGCGACCGTGAAAAAAGTAGGCTCAAAATGAAGCCTGGCCCGAAATGTAATTTGCTTTTGAGTGACAGTGAGAGAACCGTTAGGGTGAGAAGCACAATTGGACCTCAGGTACGTTCCTGAGGTCCTCCCGATCTGTGCAAGCCTAAACTTGACTGTGTGGCATTAACCCTTAACAGTTAATAAGGGTTTTTTGATCTCACAGATTACAATGACATCTCTCCCCATAGGAATACATTGCCTGCTCCTCTAAAGTCAAGCTGATGCCTATGTGGGTTATGAATGCCTTATGAACCTGTCTTCAATGACAGTCCATCAGGACACCATGAGGTCTACCTGTGTCGATTATAAGCTTCCTGAAGCAACCGGAAGTTGTTAAAATCACCCTAAACGTGTTTTTCCATACCCAACCAGCAGTTTGTGATAAATAGTGCATTCAACCCTGTGTAAATCAGTCAGTTCTTAACGTAAACACTTAAAACCCAGGATTCTGTAAAGGCATACTCCAATCAGGATATGAGTTGACTTGCCAACTGGAAGGGCCTTAAAAAATGTTTTATTTTACCTTTATTTTACTAGGCAAGTCAGTTAAGAACCAATTCTTATTTTCAATGACGGCCTAGGAACAGTGGGTTAACTGGGGTTGTTCCGAAGGGTTAAAAAAGTCAGATCTTTTCAAAACTTCATATGTGTGATTAGGCAACCCACATGAACTGTAAATCAGTCATTTCTCCCATAAAATTTCAAAGAAAAACTAAATCACACACACACACAGCTTGGAAGGACGGACATATTGGGGTGTGTAGAGACAGACAGTGCCTGCAATAGTTACCTTTGTTCGAGCTAAAAAAGAACCGTCAGACCTAGAGTTCTGAAACATTACAAACCTGTTCGGGACCTCAGCGCGATAGTGCGTGCTGAGTTGCGTGGCTCTAGAAGGTTCTCGGCAGGGCTTTCTCCTATAGAGCTCAATTTTTATGGAATGGTCTGCCTACCCATGTAAGAGACGCAAACTCGGTCTCAACCTTTAAGTCTTTACTGAAGACTCATCTCTTCAGTGGGTCATATGATTGAGTGTAGTCTGGCCCAGGAGTGGAAAGGTGAACGGAAAGGCTCTAGAGCTACGAACCGCCCTTGCTGTCTCTGCCTGGCCAGTTCCCCTCTTTCCACTGGGATTCTCTGCCTCTAACCCTATTACAGGGGCTGAGTCATTGGCTTACTGGGACTCTTTCATACCGTCCCTAGGAGGGGTGCGTCACTTGAGTGGGTTGAGTCACTGATGTGATCTTCCTGTCTGGGTTGGCGTCCCCCTTGGGTTCTGCCGTGGCGGAGATCTTTGTGGGCTATACTCGGCCTTGTCTCAGGATGGTAAGTTGGTGGTTGAAGATATCCCTCTGGTGGTGTGGGGGCTATGCTTTGTCAAAGTGGGTGGGGTGATACCCTTCCTGTTTGGCCCTGTCCAGGGGTGTCCTCAGATGGGGCCACAGTGTCTCCTGACCCCTCCTGTCTCAGCCTCCAGTATTTATGCTGTAGTAGTTTATGTGTCGGGGGCTAGGGTCAGTTTGTTATATCTGGAGTACTTCTCCTGTCCTATTCAGTGTCCTGTGTGAATTTAAGTGTGCTCTCTCTCTTTATCTCTTTCTTTCTCTCTCTCGGAGGACCTGAGCCCTAGGACCATGCCTCAGGACTACCTGACATGATGTCTCATTGCTGTCCCTAGTCCACCTGCTGGCTGCTGCTCCAGTTTCAACTGTTCTGCCTTATTATTATTGGACCATGCTGGTCATTTATGAACATTTGAACATCTTGGCCATGTTCTGTTATAATCTCCAACCGGCACAGCCAGAAGAGGACTGGCCACCCCACATAGCCTGGTTCCTCTCTAGGTTTCTTCCTAGGTTTTGGCCTTTCTTGGGAGTTTTTCCTAGCCACCGTGCTTCTACACCTGCATTGCTTGCTGTTTGGGGTTTTAGGCTGGGTTTCTGTACAGCACTTTGAGATATCAGCTGATGTACGAAGGGCTATATAAATAAATTTGATTTGATTTGATTTTGATTTGAGGGGAACGGCACCTCAGTACCTCCAGGCTCTGATCAGGCCCTACACCCAAATAAGGGCACTGCGTTCATCCACCCCTGGCCTGCTCGCCTCCCTACCACTGAGGAAGTACAGTTCCCGCTCAGCCCAGTCAAAACTGTTCGCTGCTCTGGCTCCCCAATGGTGGAACAAACTCCCTCACGACGCCAGGACAGCGGAGTCAATCACCACCTTCCGGAGACACCTGAAACCCCACCTCTTTAAGGAATACCTAGGATAGGATAAAGTAATCCTTCTCACCCCCCCCCCGTCCCCCTTAAAAGATTTAGATGCACTATTGTAAAGTGGCTGTTCCACTGGATGTCATAAGGTGAATGCACCAATTTGTAAGTTGCTCTGGATAAGAGCGTCTGCTAAATGACTTAAATGTAAATGTTAATGCAATTAGGGTCTTGCTCGGGCACCAAATGACATCGAGCTGAAACTTGGGATTCGGGGTTGCCTCACATAGGCCTACACATAATGCCATAACTGGACCCGCAGCTAGAATGTAACTATGTGTTTTACGTTTTTATTACGGTTTGAACAGAAGACATTGTGAATTTTGTGCCAGCTCTAAAGTATGTGATAGTTGGCTTCTAAACGAGTTGGAAAAAGTGGGTTTGGTGTGAGTTTGTATCCGTTTGGTGTCAGAATGATATCTAATTGACTGATGGACGGTGACTTGCTGGTGACTGCAATATGTTTAAACAGTGAGGTACCATCACCAAAGTGACATTCTGAACAACCCTAACGAGCGATGGAAAGGAACAACTATCACTGCCCGGCCATCCTGTGTTCATCAGGCCAGTCAAATTTGCATTCCTGCAGGATTTTTGAGCATGACAAATTCGTGATGGTACATGACAAATGGACATAAAATGCTGACTTGGCATTTTCAAATCTTTTATATTGCATTTGGACATTTCTTTTGGCATTTGGCCCAAAAAATGTGACTTTTGACTTCCTATGAAATCATATTGCAAATGGACAAAACTAATATGCCTTATGCACAAGTAAAAAAAATAAAAAAAATAAATTATGATAATACAATTTGACAAAAGTATATTCATACTGTTCTTACACATGATTCATTGACAAAAAATTTAAAGAATTTTGAAAAACGGTCCAGAAAGCACTCTTTTAAGGGGGTGATATGTTTTTGAAAAAATGTTCAGTTTTTCAAATTTTTGCTTTTGGATGTTGACTTGTGTTACATTTGCAATATGAAAAACCATGGTGGAGCACACTCACCATTTTTTTGCAGTGTTACACTTGGCATTTGCAATCAACTTTGAACGAAACGACGCCGAATTGAGTGGTATTGTACACCGTGTATATGGTTTGTCCAGTGCCAATGACTTCTCATTAATTTTGTCCATTTCAGGGGGGTGTTCCCTTACATAAGTATTCACCACACCCCTGAGTCAATACATTGTAGAAACACATTTGGCAGTGATTACAGAAGTGAGTCTTTCTATGAGCTTTCTGCACCTGGATTGTGCAACATTTGCCCAGTATTCTTTTCAAAATTCTTCAAGCTCTGTAAAATTGGTTGTTGATCATTGCAAGACAACTATTTGCAGGTCTTGTCATAGATTTTCAAGTAGATTTAAGTGAAAACTGTAACTCAGCCACTCAGGAACATTCACTGTCTTCTTGTTAATTATGCAACTCCAGTGTAGATTTGGCCTTCTCAGCAAACAAAAGTGTATTTTAATTGTTTCCAGTAGCACAGTTAGTCACCAATCAGCTCTGATAGTGTGAGTAAAATGCTCTGAGTGGTCTCATTTGTGTCTGGAAGTAGCTAGCAAGCTAGCCAACGTTAGCTTGGGTGCTTGACTGCCGTCGTAAGGCCAGAACGTTCAAATCAACCCTACTTCTAGGCCCGAACGTAACATTCTCATTATGCAGACATAAGCACAGTTGACACCATGTAGGTGCGGATGTTTACTTTCTACACAAGTTGTTTTTTTCCAGTTTCGTCCTACGAACAGATTGTAATGGTAAAATAAAAAGGGAAACATTTTTAAGGGATTTCTAAGTATCACGCCAGTCAAAACAGACTCTGCTAACATTCGATTCCATTAATTTTCTATGGACTCGCGCTAGTGATCCAGTTTAGCCAACATTCTTAAGCCGTCTTTCAGCCTTGGGTGAATTTTGACTCGTTCTATTGTTCAGCCTATAGATAGCCAGAGAGAATTTACGAAAGCACCCGAATGTCCAGTGAGAAAGCACAATAACTATAACATTTAGCTAAGCTACGAATGATGAAAATAATCAAGTCAATAAACGTTGGGTAGTTAGATAGCCTGTAGTTAATATACTGGCAGGTTTGATATATAATCACTAGCTTTAGGTAGATAGCTAACATACCGGTACATACTGCTGTAATGATATGCTATGTGGTTCGTAAGTGTTACGACTTATATAAAGGGTGTGGTGGAGGAGTCAAACGCAGAGAGCAGGTAATATCGTACGTGAATATATTTATTCCAACGACAGCGGAGACATGGACATGCCAACACTAGGGCTTATGAAACCAACCGTCCAAAATACACAGGACTAAAACTGTCCGGAAAATAATGAGATAACACTTATACACCAACACCAAAATAACAGAGAACAAGCCCGAACAAATACCCAGCGGGCCGAGTGCCCTTAAATAGCCTACAAACAACACTAACTCAAACAGGTGTACCCAATTAAACCCAATAAACAGAAACAAATGGAAAGGGAATCGATGGCAGCTAATAGGCCGGCGACGACGACCGCCGAGCGCCGCCCGAACAGGCACCATCTTCAGCGAGATTCGTGACAGTACCTCCCCCCCCTGACGAGCGGCTCCAGCTGCGCGCCGACCCGGCCTCGAGGACGACACGGAGGGCGGGGCGATCCGGGTGGAGGTGGTGGAAATCCCTCAAGAGGGAAGGATCTAAAATGTCCCTCGGGTACCCAGCACCTCTCCTCCGGACCGGTCCTCCCAGTCCACGAGGTACTGCAGGCCCCTCACCCGGCGTCTCGAGTCCAGAATAGCTCGTACTGTGTACTTCGGGGACCCCTCGATGTCCAGAGGGGGTGGAGGGACCTCCAGTACCTCACCGTCTTGTAGGGGACCAGTTACCACCGGCCTGAGAAGAGACACATGAAACGAGGGGTTAATGCGATAGTAAGAGGGAAGTTGCAATCTATAACACACCTCGTTTATCCTCCTCAGGACTTTAAATGGCCCCACACACTGCAGCCTCAGCTTCCGACAGGTCAGGCGGAGAGGCAGGTTTCGGGTCGGGAGCCAGACCCTGTCTCCTGTTGCGAACACCGGGGCCTCACTGCGGTGGCGGTCAGCGTTTCTTTTCTGCCGTTCACTGGCCTGCCTGAGAGAATCCTGGACTGCCCGCCAGGTCTCTCTAGAGCGCTGTACTCACTTCTCCACCACAGGAGCTTCGGTCTGACTCTGATGCCACGGAGCCAGGACCGGCTGGTAGCACAGTACGCATTCGAATGGCGACATGTTCGTGGATGAATGACGAAGTGAGTTCTGGGCCAACTCTGCCCACGGGACGTACCTCGCCCATTCTCCTGGCCGGTCCTGGCAATACGAACTCAGAAACCTACCCACTTCCTGGTTTACTCTCTACACCTGCCCATTACTTTCAGGGTGATAACCGGAGGTAAGGCTGACCGAGACCCCCAGACGCTCCATAAACGCCTTCCAAACCCGGGACGTGAACTGGGGACCCCGATCAGATACGATGTCCTCTGGAACCCCGTAGTGCCGGAAGACATGGGTAAATAGAGCCTCTGCAGTCTGTAGGGAAGTAGTGAGACCAGGCAATGAGAGGACATGGCAGAACTTAGAGGACCGATCCACCACGACCAGAACGGTAGTGTTCCCCTGAGATGGGGGAAGATCAGTAAGGAAATCTACCGAGAGATGGGACCATGGTCGTTGTGGAACCGGGAGGGGTTGTAACTTCCCTCTAGGCAGATGCCTAGGAGCCTTACTCTGAGCGCATACCAAACAGGAAGAGACATAGAGCTTCACATCCTTAACTAAGGTGGACCACCAGTATTTCCCCCTAAGACCCCACACTGCCCTATCAATCCCCGGATGACCCGAAGATGGTAGTGTGTGAGCCCACCGAATCAATTTATCACGGACACCAAGCGGCACGTACTCACGACCGGTCGGACACTGTGTAGGCGCAGGTTCAACCCTCAATGTCCACATCCACCTCCCATACCACCGGGGCCACCAGCCGAGAGGCTGGAAGGATGGGAGTGGGATCGATGGACCGGTCCTCGGTGTCATCGAGATGGGACAGCGCGTCGGCCTTAGTGTTAATGGAACCTGGTCTATAAGAGATCGTAAATCTAATGCATGTAAAGAACATGGCCCACCTAACCTGACGCGGATTCAGTCTCCTCGCTGCTCGAATATACTCCAGATTGTGGTGGTCAGTCCAGATGAGGAAAGAGTGTTTAGCCCCCTCTAGCCAGTGTCTCCACACCTTCAGGACAGCGGAGACATGGATATGCCAACACTAGGGCTTATGAAACCAACCGTCCAAAATACACAAGACCAAAACTGTCCGGAAAATAATGAGATAACACTTATACACCAACACCAAAATAACAGAGAACAAGCCCGCACAAATACTCAGCGGGCCTAGTGCCCTTAAATAGCCTACAAACAACACTAACTCAAACAGGTGTACCCAATTAAACCCAATAAACAGAAACAAACGGAAAGGCAATCGATGGCAGCTAATAGGCCGGCGACGAGCACCGCCCGAACAGGAAGAGGCACCATCTTCGGCGAGATTAGGACAGTGTAGCTAACAAATTGTCAGCCAACATAACGTGTAAGGTAAATTATTTGAAAAATAATTACTTCATTACATTGAGTAGCAAGCTACCCCTTGGTCATTAGGGCAAATCTGGTCTGTGATAGGAGTGGGGGTTTTCACACTGAGCTCAGCTATTAGACTATTCTTTACTAAAGTTTGAATAGTCTATTGTTCAGCTATTAGCCCTCCACCCCAACTTGCAACAAATTGCTGTTCCCATCTCATTCCTTTCCCTCTTCCACGTGTCATCATTCTGCTCCTAAGTGGCTCGCTTGTGGGCATGCTGGCAGGATATGGCACCATCTTTGGTTGTGCGTCAAGAATGCTGCATACAGTAGCACGTTTGTATGAAGGTGTGGTTATTCATAGGTAAATTGTTATATGTTATGGAGGTACATTTGGGTCTTTTTGTCGAGAGCAAAACTTTTTTTTTCAATCAAAAATAATTGTTCAAAGCGGACACCTACAAAGATGGCATCTCAGGTTATGCAGCACTGGGCTGTATTGACGTATCCTAAAAATGACATCTGCTGCTTTAGATTGAACGGTCATATCTCAGTTATTGTTTTCATATCATAAAAAATAAGCAGTTTTTTTACTTTTAGAGAGCGAGCTGACCAAGGGGTAGAAAATGTAGATATTGCCAGATGTTCATTGTCTGAGGAACAGGCTGTGGAAGCTTTATTGCCCGGCAAAAGTGTCCATAACCAGAGGTAATTAAACTGTTCTGTGTTCTCACGAGAGTGCTCTGAAATCGGAGTAGATAGCCAGACTGAATTTACGAACGCACCAGAAATTGTTACTTGTATAGTGGAGACTTTTGTTATGACATGTAGCTAGCTAAAGAATGAACCATAATCACAACTCATGACGTTACCACCCTGCATGGTTAGCTACCTGTAGGTAGCTAACCAACCAGGTTCAATATTAGCTAGCCGAGCAAATGGCTCTGAGATAAGAATAATAAGATCATACACGTGACGTTAGCTAGTAAGCCAGCCAGCTAATGTTAGCTAGCTAACAGTACACTTTAACTTGAAATTAAACCACTTTCTTACCCATATACATCATAAATGGACGCGTCTCCTGACAGGGATGCCATGGTTAGAAGATGTAATCCGAAGATAGGTATTTTCTGCATCTCCTTAGCTATCATACCCAAATTCCACTGAACTCGGTTCTCCAGTAAGTGGAGAGCCACACTTTGGCAGTTTTACTACGTGATACAGGATTACCAATACATACTGACCAACTCAAATAGACAGAAACGTGCTATATGGCAGACCAATCCAAACTCATCCCTCGGCATGTCCAGCCCAGTCATTATCTCAGCCAATTTTCAAAGAAAAATGTGGCTTTTTCTGTGGCTAAACCAACTAGGCTCGTAATTTAACAATTGTATTCGTATTTACAGATGGCATTCAAGTTTTTTATTAAGGAAAGTTCCATGTTCGAGAAGGCCTTTCAGCCAAAAAACACATTTAGATCAAAACAAAGGTTACGTTCAAACGGCTCTCCTGTGAACAGGCGAATACGCCTAGTTTCCTGAAGCGGGTCACATATGGAATCATGTAGGTACCAAAAAAAGTGTTAAACAAATCAAAATATATTTGATATATATATTTTATATTTATATTTGAGATAATTCAAAGTTTCCACCCTTAGCCTTGATGACAGCTTTACAAACGCTTGGATTTCATGAGGTAGTCACCTGGAATGCATTTCAATTAACAGGTGTGCCTTGTTGAAAGTTAAATTGTGGAATTTCTTTCCTTCTTAATGCGTTTGAGCCAATCAGTTGTGTTGTTACAAGGTAGGGATGCTATACAGAAGATAGCATTATTTGGTAAAAAACCAAGTCATATTTTGACAAGAACAGCTCAAATAAGCAAAGGGGAACAACAGTCCATCATTATTTTAAGACATGAAGGTCAGTCAATCTGGAAAATGTCAAGAACTTTGCAAGTTTCTTCAAGTGAAGTCATAAAAACCATCAAGTGCTATGACGAGGCCTGAGTTAACCCAGAGTTAACCTCTGCTACAGAGGATAAGTTCATTAGAGTTAAACACCTCAGAAATTGCAGCCCAAATAAATGCATCATAGAGTTCAAGTAACAGACACATTTCAACATCAACTGTTCAGAGGAGACTGCATGAATCAGGCCTTCATGGTCAATTTGCTGCAAAAAAAACACTACTAAAGGAAACCAATATGAAGAAGAGACTGGCTTGGGCCAAAAAAAACATGGGCAATGGACATTAGACCTGTGTCAATCTGTCCTTTGGTCTGGAGTCCAAATTAGAGATGTTTGGTTCCAACATCCATGTCTTTGTGAGATGCAGAGTAGGTGAACAGAGGATCTCCGCCTGTGTGGTTCCTAACGTGAAGCATGGAGGAGAAGGTATGATGGTGTTGAGGTGCTTTGCTGGTGACAACGTCTGTGATTTATTTAGAATTCAAGGCACACTTAACCGGCATGGCCACCACAGCATTCTGCAGGGATACGCCATCCCATCTGCTTTGAGCTCAGTGGGACTATCGTTTTTTTAACAAGACAATGACCCAACACACCTCCAGGCTGCGTAAGGGCTATTTGACCAAGAAGGAGAGTGATGGAGGGCTGCATCAGATGACCTGGCCTCCACAATCACCCTATCTCAACCCAATTGATATGGTTAGGGATGAGGTGGTCCGCAGAGGGAAGATGCTCATCATATGTGGGAACTCCATTATGACTGATGGAAAAACAATCCAAGTTAAGCTAGTTGAGAGAATGCCAAGAGTGTTCAAAGCTGTCTTTAAGGCAAAGGGTGGCTACTTTGAATAATCTAAAATGTATTTGATTTGTTTAACACTTTATTGGTTAGTGCATGATTCCATATGTGTTTTTTCATAGTGTTGATGTCTTCATTATTATTCTACAATGTAGCAAATAGTGAAAATAACAACAACAAAAAACTTGAGTAGGTGTGTCCAAACTTTTGACTGGTACTGTATGTGAAGTATGGTTAATTCTACATGGAACTGTTACATTTGAAAGTTATCCAAACACTTTGTTTAGAAAAGCTACATGTTCAGCAATTACACTCCTCTCATATTACTCTGTAGGCTACTCAATCAAATGTATTTATATAGCCTTTCTTACATCAGCTGATGTCACAAAGTGCTGTACAGAAACCCAGCCTAAAACCCCAAACAGCAAGAAATGCAGGTGCAGAAGCACAGTGGCTAGAAAAAACTCCCTAGAATGGCCAGAACCTAGGAAGAAACCTAGAGAGGAACCAGGCTATAAAGGGTGGCCAGTCCTCTTCTGGCTGTGCCGGGTGGAGATTATAACAGAACATGACCAAGATCTTCAAATGTTCATAGATGGCCAGCAGGGTCAAAATAATAATAATCACTGTTGTTGTCGAGGGTGCAACAGGTCAGCACCTCAGGAGTAAATGTAAGTTGGCTTTTCATAGCCGATCATTCAAAGTATCTCTAGAGAGTTGAAAACAGCAGGTCTGGGCAGGTAGCACGTCCGGTGAAAAGGTCAGGGTTCCATAGCCGCAGGCAGAACAGTTGAGACTGGAGCAGCAGCACGGACAGGTCAGTTAGTAAATATTTTCTTGCATTGTTGGTTAATAAGGGCTTGTAAGTAAGCATTTCAAGGTAAGGTCTACAACTGTTGTATTCGGCGCATTTATTTGATTTTAGCTAAGGTCAGCTTGGCTTGGAAGGTCAGCGCAGGCTTTAGCCTACACATATAACTGAATTAGCTGACCATCTTGAGATGGTGAGTCAGTCAGAAGGGGAGAAGTCCTTAACTTCAAAACTTTGTACTCTCCATAGCAAAGCTAACTTAGCTTACTCGCTACTGCCCTTGTTTGTTGTGATTGAGAGGCAAAGACACACCCAAGAAAATTCATATCAAACCACACCCACAAGACAACTCTTGCTTGGATATAGTCATGGCCGCTACCATTTCTTAATAATGATCATTGATGAAAAATGAATGCCAAATCAAGAAGTGCAGTCACCCTTTAAGGGTGTAGATTCAGGAGTGTGCCACAGCCTTTAGTGTTTCTTTTCTCAGGTGTGGATTTTCTGTTGGCACCAAAATATCAGAACATTTTACTGCATGTTGCTAGGATAAGCATTAGTAAAACATATTTAGGGTTTGAGCCTAAGCAAACAGATTTTGAATGCTGTATTAGGTGCTCATTAAAAATAGATAAGCCAATTCCGCTCAAGATGGACCCAAATGTAGCGACGAGGCTAAGGCCTAGGAGTCTGCCCAATTTCACTGGAGAGTGGAGTGAAGCACTTTGGATCTTTATATGAGATTAAATATTTAATAGAGCTATGTTCCTCATTAGCAAGAAATTTCATTGAATGTATAGTTATACAGTTGAGCCTATCTTGTAAATAGTTTGCATATGGTAATAACAACGTAAATATATTATTTATGAACAACCACATGTAAAGTTTTTTTGGGGGGGCAACATTTAAGTTGCCCTTGTGCTACGAGTTACTCAACTACTTTGGTAACCAGTATAAAACTACCCCTCTTTACATGGTTTCATATGAATAATTCATGTAGGGTGACTTTGTACTGAGTGACCAGTTTCCCCTACGTCCCATATTGAAATGCAGACTGTTTACAATAACACTGTTTTTAGCTAAAGTTGTTACAGTATCGTGTGATGCAGTCTCATTTGTCCAAACTGTTTGTCATATGAATTTGCTTTGAGTCAGTGGTGCCTGCATCATAAAGGACCTTGTCTTTTCCAATGACAATGGGCTCGTGCCCTCTATCTCAGTTCCCCACTCCCTTGACCCTTGTCACTCACAGCTTTCAATGACAGCTGGCTCACCATGAATAAGGAAAATACTTCAGACCTTATTAACCATGCCTAATGAAGCACTGTCCTTGATTAAAGACAGAATTTGATGATATCAACTTGAAGTATTGTTTTTTAGCTTAAATATTATGAGAACCACATTTTCAACAGTTATTATGTGCAAAGATAATTAATTGTTAAGTACAGATGGCATGGCATGAGTCTGTAATCTATCAATCATTGACCCATCCAATACTTGGTGACTCGTATGTGTGAGTACACTTTTGAAACGTCATGTAATAGCTGAAAGCGCCAAAGAAGCAGGAAGAGGATATGTAGTTTGTTTAGACTGAACTGGGAGCATGGCGCTCTTTGTGGTAATGCTACAGAGGCTCCTACCAGATAGGGCATTTATCAAACAGACCTTATTCCCCATTTATCCCCAGGCTAATGACAACACACTTCTCTAAATGGCAGGTTAAGAGTAGCTGTGTGAAATAGAAACATACATCGCTTTGGTAGCTGTCTCAACAGCAGAAAAATCTTCCGTTATCAGTCAAATAAATTTATTTATAATGCCCGTTTTACATCAGCCAATGTCACAAAGTGCTGTACAGAAACCCAGCCTAAAACCCCAAACAGCAAGCAATGCAGATGTAGAAGCACAGTGGCTAGAAAAACTCCCTAGAAAGGCAGGAACCTAGGATGAAACCTAGCGAGGAACCAGGCTCTGAGGGGTGGCCAGTCCTCCTTTGGCCAGGTTGAGATTATAACAGTACATGGCCAAGATGTTCAAAGGTTCATAGATGACCAACAGGGTTAAATAATAATAATAATCACAGGGGTTGTAGAGGGTGCAACAGGACAGCACCTCAAGAGTAAATATGAACAGTTTAGGGTTCCATAGCCGCAGGCAGAACAGTTGAAACTGGAACAGCAGCAAGGCCAGGTGGACTGGGGACAGCAAGGAGTCATCATGCCAGGTAGTCCTGACGCATGGTCCTAGGGCTCAGGTCCTCCGAGAGAGCGAAAGAGAGAATTAGAGAGAGCATACTTAAATTCACCCAGGACACCGGATAAGACAGAAGTAGTACTCCAGATATAACAAACTGACCCTAGCCCCGACACATAAACTACTGCAGCATAAATACTGGAGGCTGAGACAGGAGGGTTCAGGAGACACTGTGGCCCCATCCGATGAGACCCACAGACAGGGCCAAAAAAGGATATAACATCACCCACTTTGCCAAAGCTCTACACAATATTGTGCTGCTGAGGTATTATAGACCTGCTACATCTACTGTCTCTTTTATATTATGACATTTCAGCTAGATCTACTGTCTCTATTATATTATGACAGACCAGCTGTATCTACTGTTTCCATTTCACTTTGGCCATTGATGTGGTCCTCCCCTCTCCTCAACAGCCTCAAATAGGCTATTTCATATGGGTTGAGGTGGGGCGGCAGTCACACGCATTTCATTTCGTGACATTACATGTTTATATTTTGCTTCTACAATTTAAAAAAAATCACAAAATAATATTTTATATTATTAATTTCAAACAAGGGCATTAGCATGATAAGAACTTACCAGTCCAAAATGATGTCCTCTCCCGTTAAAAAATATTCCTCCACAATCGCTAAATGAAGCGTCCTACTACAATCTCTCTCACCTTCCCAATCAATTTATTCTAAAATTGTGTGTACATCTGTATATCTAGACTTAGATTTAGCTTTTCCTGACTTAGTCGCCATAATGATTGATATATAAACAGCTGAATCTGCCCGTTTACCAAACAATGCAATGCGTAATATGTGTTTCTCCTTCCGATATGAAAGTTCAATAGCGAATGACTCACTTTACGCCGGAGCTTACTACATGGGTTGGTCTTGCAACACATAAACATGGCATATTGCCGTTTAGCTCAGCTCATTAGCTATCTACCTAGCTAGATTTCAAGACAATCAGTGGCCATTGGGTTTAAAAGACAGTCAATCAACGAAACAGCAGGCAAATCATTGGTGCACAATGATGTCATGACTTGTCTTCAAATCGGTTTCTTTCAGTCAATACATTTACATTTACATTTAAGTCATTTAGCAGACGCTCTTATCCAGAGCGACTTACAAAATACGTCCCGCGAAATGGCCCATCACGTTTGATTGTGTTACAAACAAACCAGTTGATTGCAGTGAAACCAAACATGACTGGAAAAGTCACGTTCTGTGTGGGTTATTTACCTGGAATGTGTTGTCGAAAATGGAATGAGACGGAATTCACGACACAAGCGGTTCACAAAATGTTTCGTGTTAGGCTATAAAAATGTTTTTAATCAAACAAAAGATCATTCATTTTGTAACAATGAGCATTGGAATTGCAAACAGATGAAGATCGTCGATTTATTTTAATGCAGTGTGTGAGTATGTTACGCCTGTGCTGGTATAAAAATAAAATATGGGACTCTATGCTCAGATAATCGCATCGTATTCTTACGCAGTGAATCATTTTTTAAATCTGACCCGCTACCGGGTTCTGTGAGCAGGGTGTCACGCCTTGGTCATTATATTTTGTGTTTTTGGTATATGTTTGGGTAAGCCAGGGTGTGACATGGGTTTATATGTTGTGTTTCGTATTGAGGTTTGTAGTAATTGGGATTGTGTATGATTAGGGGTGTGTCTAGTTAGGCTTGGCTGCCTGGGGCGATTCTCAATCAGAGTCAGGTGCTTGTCGTTGTCTCTGATTGAGAACCGTATTTAGACAGCCTGACTTTCGCGTTGTATTTTGTGGGTGTTTGTTCCTGTCTTAGTGTTGTAGTCACCAGATAGGCTGTAATAGGTTTCACGTTTCGTTTGTTGTTTTCATATACAGTTATTTCATGTACCGCGATTATTTTCATTAAAGTCATGAGTAACCTACACGCTGCATTTCGGTCTGACTCTCTTCATACAACAGACGAACGTCGTTACACAGGGAGGTTAAGGTAAAGACTTCAAACTCAGGATTCTGTAAAACGTACCACAATGAGGATATGTGTTTACTTATAGCTTCCTGTGCCAACCGGAAGTGCCATAATTGGTGCCACAGGGGCTGTTTCGAACGGTTAAAAAAGTCAGATCTTCCCAAAACTTCATATGTGCGATTAGGCAACCCTCATGAACTGTAAATCAGTCATGACTCCCGTAAAATTTAAAAGAAAAACTAAATCACACACACGCACAGCTTGGAAGGAAGGACACATTGGGGTGCGTAGAGACAGACAATGCCTGCAATAGTTAACTTTGTCCGAACTATTAAAGAACCGTCAGACCTAGAGTTGAAACATTAGAAACCTGTTCTAGACCTCAGGTCGGTAGTGCGTGGTGAGTAACGTGGCTCTAGAAGGTTCTTGGACCGAAAAACAGCCTCGTACATTTGTAATAACTTCAATTCATTTTTGCATCACGAAAATGCCGACATTTAGAAATGTCCCACAGTCACAAGACTAGGTGCATCGGCCCATAAAGACAGACCCCAACATTTCTGTCCAATAGCTCATTCAAGGACCCCGTAGCAAGTCATGGGAAAAAGTGGATTTTCTGCACCAATTAAGGTCTTGCTCGGGCACCAAATGACCTATCGATCCGAAACTTGGGATTCGGGGTTGCCTCACATAGGCATACACATAATATCAGAACTGGACCTGCAGCTAGAATGTAACTACGTGTTTTATGTTTTTATTATGGTTTGAACAGAAGGTGTTGTGAATTTTGGGCCAGCTCTGAAGTATGTGATAGTTGGCTTCTAAACGAGTTGGAAAAAGTGGGTGTGGTGTCAGTTCGTATCAGTTTGGTGTCAGAAGGATATCTAATTGACTGATGGATGGTGACTTGCTGGTGACTTTTGTCCATTTGCAATATGTTTAAACAGTGAGGGACCATCACCACAGTGACATTCTTAAATCAAACCCAACGAGAGATGGAGAGGAACCAGAATCACTGCCCAGCCATCCCGATTTCATCCGGCCAGGCAATTTCGCATTCCTGCACGATTTTTGAGCATGCCAAATTCCTGATGGTAAATACCCATTGAACCCATATTGCAAATGCACGTGCATTTGAAATATGATTCAAGAGTGAAAAATAATTCACCAAATGGACATGATGAAATCAAACACAACAAGCGATGGAGAGGAACCACTATCACTGCCCGGCCATCCTGTGTTCATCAGGCCAGTCAATTTTGCATTTCTGCAGGATTTTTGAGCATGACAAATTTGTGATGGTAAATGCCCATTGAAACATATTGCAAATGCACGTGCATTTGCACATGCATTGAAAGACGGTCCAGAAAGCACATTTGTAAGGGGGTGATCAGTTTTTCCAAATTTTACTTTTGGATGTTGACTTGTGTTACATTTGTAATATGAAAAACCACAGTGGAGCGCACTCGCCATCTGTTGGATTTTTAAATTGTTACACTTGGCATTTGCAATCAACTTTGAATGAAACCACGCCGAATTGAGTGGTATTGGACACCGTGAATATAGTTTGTCCAGTGCCAATGACTTCCCATTCATTTTTGTACATTTCAGGGGGGTGTTCCCTTACAGTCGCGGAGCCAGGGCAACCACCACGTAATTGGTTGAAGTCCCGAATGAGTTCCAGATCCAGGATGTACCGGGCAGGCACCCACGCTCGCTCCTTGGGCCATAGCCCTCCAAGTCCACCATGTACTGCAGGGTGCCTCAGACCCGACAGACGCCTGACAGTGTAGGCTGGGCAACCATCGACAAGATGAGGGGGCGGAGGTGTGGGGGGGGAAAAGGGACTGGTCCTTACCAGCTTGAGATGGGAGACATGGAAGGATGGACAGAACCTCATAGACCTGGGAAGCTAGAGATGATAGGTGACCAGGTTGATATGACTCAGGATCTTGAATGGTCCAATGTAGCATGGAGCGAGCTTCTGCGAGTCCACCTTTAAGGTAAGATGACGGGTGGAAAGACACACTCGTTTACCCGGTCGGAGAAGCCGAAGAGGCCTTCGGTGCTGGTTTGCCTGGTGTTGGTGTCGGGCAGATGAGTGGAGCAAGGAAGATTGTGCTCTGAAACCAGGTGCGGCGACATCGTTGAATGAATGCCTCGGCAGATGGCACCCACACTTTGGCTTGTTGTTCAGGAAACAGGAAGGGGGGAACCCAAAATTTGCTCCAGTTGCTGGCCTGGCTGGAGACGAAACAGCAGAGGAACTTCTCCAGCTCCTTGTTGGCCCGCTCCATTTTCCCCTTCGACTGTGGGTGGAACCCCGAGGAGAGACTCACCGATGCCTCCACCTGGGAGCAGAAGTATTTCCAATAGTGTGCGACAAACTGCGGGTTAGGGCCGTGAGAGGCGCTGCCGCCGCACCAAAGTTCCATATAAAACACCTGTAAAAATTGGCAAACCCGAGGTACCTTTGGGCTTGTTTGAGCGAGGTGGGACAGGGTCATTCAATGACCGCCCTCACCTTAACAGGGTCCAATTGGATGCTGCCGGTAGAGATAATGTGGCCCAGGAAAGAGACTTGGGATACATGGAATTCACACTTCTCTAATCTTGACGTTTAGTTGACTCTGCAGGAGTCATCTCAGGACTTGGCGGATGTGCAGGATGTGTTCTGGAAAGATCTTGGAGAAGATCAGGATGTGGTTGAAGTAAACAAAGACTAACTGATTCAACATATCTCTAAAAGTGTCATTGACTAATGCTTAGAAAACTGCCGGTGAGTTTGATAATCCGAATGGCATGAGTAAATACTCATAGTGGCCCTAGGGGTATTTTAAGGAAGTTTGCCATTCATCTCATTTCCTGATTCTCATCAGATTGTAAGCGTTGTGGAGATCCAGTTTGGTGAATAATTGGGCCCACTGGGCCAGCACCAAGGCGGCGGACATAAGGGGTAGGGAGTAAAGGTTCTTCATCGTGATCCTGTTCAGCCCTTGGTAGTCGATGCAGTGACGTAGATCTCATCCTTCTTTCTCATATAGAGGAACCTGCACCAGCTGTGGATGTTGAGGAGCAAATTAAACCTGCCTCCAGTGACTCCCGGATGTAATTGTCCATGATTGCAGCTTCAGGGATCGAGAGGGAGTAAAGACGCCCCCGAGTAGGGGTGTAGCCGGGTAGTAGTTCTATGGCACAGTCGTATGGAAGACACACGACTTGAAACCAAACGCTCTTTTGGGTAAGTATAGGTCCTTCCACTACTTCTGATCAAAGACCATCAAAGGTAAGGGAATATTTACGTGGTAATTTTGTGTTTCTGTTGACTCCAACATAGCGGAGAAATATTGCTAATGTCTGAGCGCCGTCTCAGATTATTGAAAAATGAACGATTTCTTTAACGTTAAAAATAAATGTGACAAAGCGATTGCATTAAGAAGCAGTGTATCTTTCTAACTATATGTAGAACATGTATATTTAGTCAAAGTTTATGATGTGTATTGCTGTTATCTGGCGGAGTTATCAAAAATTCTCTGGACATTTTTGTAGCATTTTTTGAACGTGGCGTCAATGTAAACAGAGATTTATGGATATAAATTGCATATTATTGAAAAAAACATAAATGTACTGTGTAACATGTCCTATTACTGTCATCTGATGAAGATTTTCAAAAGGTTAGTGAATTATTTTTCTTTTAATCCTGCGTTTGTGATTGCATCTTTTGTACGACAAAATGGCTATATATTGGCTGTGTCTTTGGTGGTGGTTTGACATAAATATGTGCTATGTTTTTGCTGTGAAACATTTTAGAAATCTGACACGCTGGCTAGATGAATAAGGTGTTTATCTTCCATTTGAGCTATTGGACTTGTTAATGTGTGGAGGTTAAATATTTCTAAGAATATTTTTGCATTCTGTGCGCCACTTTTTGAGTTGAGGGGGTGTGGGGGGTTGCCCTTGGGGAACCTGTAGCGTGAACAAGTTAAGGATAAACATAATACTTTACTGGGAAATGGTAACGGAAGGATCACAGTAACACTGGGAAAACAACAAACACTAAGACTCAAAAATCTCACTCAGGAGACAAATGCACATAGCACACAATTGAAGCTTCAGCAAAGGACAACAGAAAACACACGTGGGAAACAGGGAAATCATAATGAGTAAATTGGACACACCTGAGTGTTGTTAATGTCTCTAGGAAGGTCTCTGCTGCCCTCTGGTGACAGGTGGAACCATGACAGAAGGGGTGTCTACAATTTGGTATATATACTATATCATGATTGCTCTGCAAGTGTGAATTCAAATTCAATGTGTGTCATGTGGCTCAATGTTAATGCTATTTGTTGTTTTGTTTGATCCTTTGTTGCTTTACAGACATCTACGTGCATTGGCCTGGCCGTGCATATGATGCAAAAGTATTGGCCAACTCTGATATCTACCAGTTGGCGGAAGACAGAGGTGGCTACCTATTCCCCAGAGGTATTACTACTCTTGTGACTGAATTGACGACAGTACGAGACGCACTATTTTTATGTGAAACTGTGAAATTGATTACATGTTATCATTCCATAGAAATCAAGGGTTGTGAATGGAGTATAGGTTCTAGTCCACCTTATTGGAGACCCTGCATACCGCCTGAAGACGTGGCTGGTGAAAGGTAACACCAACCGATGAACAAAAAAAATGTCAACAAATGTTTGAGTTCCGCACACGTTGTGGTGGAGAACGGCTTTGGACGTCTCAAGGGATGCTGGAGATGCCTGATGAAGCGTAATGATGTGGACATTCACATCATGTCTGACATTGTCGTGGCCTGCTGCATCCTGCATAATGTGTGTGAGCTGAACAAAGAGCAGATCCTGCCAGAGTGAGGAGTTCAAACGTCGATTAGTAGCAGAGGCTGATCTGGTGTGATATTTGCTTGTCTAGGTTCATGTCAATTACTGTGTATACCCATAGATTAAGAATTAGTACCAATACATACCTCGAGCCGAGTACAACCGTCTTATTCTAACAGGACCCCAAAATATATATTTTTAATGGTTTAAGTTCTCTCGCATATTACTGGTGATCTGTATCTTTTCATGTCATGTTCACATAGGCTGTACCAATCCGTAAAATTTTAATCTAAAATGTATATTGTATGTATTGTCCTTTGGTACGACATTACCTTTTATTGCAGTAAGACTGAAACGATCTGGTTTAGAAGATTTTATTTTAAGTTATCAATAGAACACAGTAATAAAATAAACAATAATAAAAAAATGGTTTTGCATGAAATTGTAAAGGAAAATCACAGAAAGGAAAAAGTGATCACAGAAAAAAACGTGTGCAATAAAAGTTATTTGTGCATTTCTTTTTTAATTCAAGCTACAGTAGAAATAATACGAACTTTGTACTATCTTCAACTACTGTTACTACAAGTTCTAATATGTGGATGGGGGAGTGAAGGCCAAGTCCTGCTCCAAGTTGGACATCGATATGCTGTATGGCAAAGTGTTACTGCCAAGCATTGCATCCGAAGCGGACCGTCCGTGGTAATTGTGCCAACTGCTGTAGGCTAGCTGTACAAAAGGCTGCTGCCACATTTGGTTGACAAGGTCGTGAAACATTCTCTCCTGTGAGGCTTGCAATGCCCGCTGCCAGGTGTGATTCTCTGCCTGGGCCTCTTTTTTTGCCAACAGAGCCTTCTCCTGTAGCTTTTCCTCATGGAGTCTATCAGTCGACTGAGCTCCACCTCTTGTTTCCGGTAGGCCTGGTCCATGGGCTCCATGTTGGCTGGAAATGTTTCCGCCATCTCCTCAGAGGCCACCTCAATTATAGTCTTTGCACTCTTTTTGGAGGATGTACTATTAGCAGTGTCTGGTAAGATTGTGTTTATGTATACACTGACTCAGTGATTGGGTTCATTAGGACTTGCATAGACTATGTTGTTCCCCTGTGGCGATTAAAATAAAAAAATGTGGATAGATGGCAGCATTTGCCCCCAAAACTAAAAGTGCAAACCATCGTATTTTACCATGGCAAGGTGACTGGAAACATGGACGTGTACAAACAGACTAGCTACGACCTCCGTAAAGCAATCAAGACGCAAAACGACAGTACAGGGACAAAGTGGACTCGCAATTCAATGGCTCAGACACGAGACATATGTGGCAGGGACTCCAGACAATAACGGATTATGAAGAGAAAGCCAGCCACCGATGCCTCACTCCCTGACAAACTAAAATCTTTCTTCACTTTTCTTTGAGGAAAACAACATTGAGCCGCCGAGATGGGCCCCCACGCTTGCGAGGACTTTGTGTTCTCGTTCTCCGTGGCCAAAGTGAGTAAGTAATGTAACCATGCTGACCCCTGCAAGGCTGCCAGCCCAAACTGCATCCCAAGCCATGTCCTCGGAGCATGTGCAGAGCAGCTGGCTGGAGTGTTTTACGTACATATTCAATCTCTCCATATGCCAGTATGTTGTCCACACTTTCTTCAATATGTCCACCAATGTTTCTGTACCCAAGAAAGCGAAAGTAACTGAAATAAATGACTCACCCCGTAGCACTGACTTCTGTCATCATAAAGTGCTTTGAGAGGCCAGTTATGGACCATTTCACCTTCACCTTACCCACCACAATTTGCATATTGCCCCAACAGTCGCCTTTGCACTGCACATTGGCCTATTCCACTTGGACAAGAGAAAAACCTAAACGAAGAATGCTGTTCATCGACTACAGCTCAGCCTTCAACACCATAGGTCCCTCCAAGCTCATCACTAAGCTCAGGGCCGTGGGTCTGAACCCCTCCTGGATTTCCTCACATAAAACGTGCAAAAACATGATAAAGTACAGAATAATAATAGACAAGAACAAGGAGGTGAGAGCCCTGTAAAATAACTTCTCCTTCAACGTCAACAAAATTAAGGAGCTGATTGTGTACTACAGGAGACAGCAGAGAAAGCACGCCCCCATCCACATCAACGGGGCCGCAGTGTAGAGGGTCAAAGGCTTCAAGTTCCTCTGCGTGAAATGTTCCCTTCTCACCTCAGGAGGCTGAATAAATTTGTCTTGGCCCCTAAGAACAAACTTCTACAGATACACTAGTGACAGCATCCTGTCGGGCTGTATCACCGCCTGGTATGTCATTTGCACCCTCCGAAACAACAGGGCTCTCCAGAGGCTGGTGCAGTCTGCCCACCGCATCACGGTGGGCACGCGATGTCCAAGTCCAAGTCCAAGTCCAGGAAGATCATCAAGGACCTCAGCCAACCAAGCTAAGTCCTGTTCACCCTGCTACCATCTAGAAGGTGGAAACAGCACACTTACATCAGCGCTGGGACCGAGAGACTGAGAAAAAGCTTCTATCTCCAGGCCATCAGATTGTTAAACATAAAACACTGTACAGCCTCCGCCCAGTACCCTGCCCTGAACCTGAGTCACTGTTCTAGCTGGCTTACCTCCTGGTACTCCACCATGCACCGTAGAGACTGCTGCACTATGTACAGAGTCATTCAACTCTAGTCACTTTAATAATGTTTACATACTGTTTCACCGACTTTATATGGGCCTTCAGAACGTATTCACACGCTTGACTTTTTCCTAAAAACATTAAGGAGTAAAAATGTGCTTAACAAGTCATAATAAGTTGCATGGACTCACTTGGTGTGCAATAGTAGTGGTTAACATGATTTTTGAATGATAGAATTAGAAGATGGGTGAAGTTATACATTACACTTTGGATGGTATCAATATACTCAGTCACTCTACAAAGATACAGGTGTCCTTCTTAACTCAGTTGCAGGAGACGAAGGAGACCGCTCAGGGATTTCACCTTGAGGCCAATGGTGACTTTAAAACAGTCACAGAGTTAAATTAATGGCTGTCATAGGAGAAAACTGAGGATGGATCAACAACAATACTAACCTAATTAGCAGGGTCAAAAAAAAGGAAGCCTGTACAGAATAACAATATTCCAAAATATGCAACAAGGCATGAAATTAATATCGCAAAAAAAATTGGCAAATCAATTATCTTTTTGTCCTGAATACAAAGTGTTATTGTCACGCCCTGCCTTTAGAGAGCTGTTTTATTTCTCTATTTGGTTAGGACAGGGTGTGACGTGGGGTGGGCATTCTATGTTTTGTATTTCTGCGTGTTTGGCCGAGTGTGGTTCGAGGCAGCTGTCTATCGTTGCCTCTGATTGGGAATCATACTTAGGCAGCCTGTTTTGCCACCTTAGTTGTGGGTAGTTGTCTGTGTTATAGTGGCCTGTATAGCACTAGTCAGCTTCACGGTCATTTTTTTTTTGTTGTTTCTTGTTTTGTTGGCGACATTTATAACATTAAAAGAAAATGTACGCTCACAACGCTGCACCTTGGTCCGGTCATTTCCCTGACGACGTTCGTGACAGTTATGTTTGGGGCAAATCGAATACCAGACATTACTGAGTAACACTACATATCTTCAACCATAGTGGTGGCTGCATCATATTATAGGTATGCTTGTAATCGTTTATCGTCTTTCAGGATAAAAAATAAACCTAATCATTAAGCTTTCCACTAGACACTGGGAGATGTATTCACCTTTCAGCTAGACAATAACCTAAAACACTGGAGATGCTTACCAAGAAGACGGTGAATGTTCCTGAGTGGCCGAGATACAGTTTTGTAATGTTGCACAATCCAGGTTTGGAAAGCTCTTAGAGACTTACCCACAAAGGTGCTTCTACAAAGCAACGACTCAGGGGTGTGAATACTTATGTGCATTTGGGGGTGCATTTGTCAGGCCGTAGGGCATTACCCTGTATTCGTAGTGCCCGGTGCTGATGCTGAAGGCGGTCTTCCATTCTTTTTTATTTCACCTTTATTTAACCAGGTAGGCCAGTTGAGAAGAAGTTCTCATTTACAACTGTGACCTAGCCAAGATAAAGCAAAGCAGTGCAACAAAAACTACAACACAGAGTTACACATGGGATAAACAAACGTACAGTCAAAAACACAATAGACAAATCTATGTACAGTGTGTGCAAATGTAGTAAGGTCAGGGAGGTAAGGCAATAAATAGACCATAGTGGCGAAATAATTACAATTTAGCATTAACACTGGAGTGATGGATGTGCCTCTCTGATGCGCACCAGGTTGTAGGCACTGTGTGAATCCAATTTGGTAAAGTACTGAGCACCGTGCATCTGTTGATCACAGTGAGTATGAGAGGCAGGGATAACTGAATTTAACAGTAGCCTTATTCAGTATCCGGTAATCGATACAGGGGTGGAGACCTCCCTCCTTCTGGACGGATGGAGGAATCCTTGGGCCAGCGCCTCCTGGACGTGGGCCTCCATGACTTCGGACTCTGCATGCGAGAGAGAGTAGATGTGCCCCCACGGGAGGGTAGAATCAGACAGTAGGTTGATAGTGCAATGGCATGGGTAATGAGGGGTCAGGCACGTGGCAAGAGTCTTCGAAAAGGCCACCTGTACTCCTCTTTATGGCCTGGTCCAGACTTTCCACGAAGGTGGCACAGATTTACACAGAGAGACACCTCCCCGGACACTCCTGCGACCAACCCAACAACCTCCTCTCTGTCCACGATATACTAGGATTATTCAACTGTAGCCAAGGGAAACCTAAAACTGCAGGGCGTGCAGGAAAGTGTAAGATGATGAAAGTGATCCATTCATGGTGGTTGTGAGTAACTGTGAGGGATATGGGAATTGTGGTCTGGCGTACCAGTCCTGTTCCTAGGGGACAGTTGTCTAGGGCAAGGACTGGGATAGGGGGTTGTAAAGTGACAAGAGGAATGTGTAATGATAAGGCCACTGACCGGTCTAGGAAATTGCCTGTAGCACCTGAGTCCACCTGAGGGCAGGAATCAGTTGGGGTCCCGGATAGTCAGGGAAGGTGATAGGGAGAAGGACGGGCTGAGTGGACAGAGAGGAGCAAGGCACATCCACGCCTACCTGGGAAGGTGCAGGAGCGCTCCTCGGACTGTCACTTCCTCTCCTGGTTCTCCTTCTGGGACAGGTGTTCCAGGGGTGGTCTGACTCCCTGCAGTAGGAGCAGAGACCGTTTTGATGGTGGGATTGACGTTCCTCAGGGGGAAGGTGCATCGTGCCCATCTCCATGGGCTCAGTCTCGCTGGAGGTTCCTGGGAGGGACCCAAACCACCGGAATGGGCGATGACAGGCACACATGAGATTATGCAGGTGGATGACCACGGCGATGAGCTGCGCCAGAGGGTATACTGTGGGAAAGAGGGCAAGCAAAGTTATTGAGAGGCCCTTCAAGAAATCTGGCCATGCTCCAAGGAAAAACGAGCTTTCAATTGAAGAACTTAAGTAGCCTATGTAAACAGAAACATTAAATAATCTCTGCACAGTAAGCATGCATTTGTGTGTGTGTGTGTGTGTGTGTGTGTGTGTGTGTGTGTGTGTGTGTGTGTGTGTGTGTGTGTGTGTGTGTGTGTGTGTGTGTGTGTGTGTGTGTGTGTGTGTGTGTGTGTGTGTGTGTGTGTGTGTGTGTGTGTGTGTGTGTGTGTGTGTGTGTGTGTGTGTGTGTGTGTGTTTGTTTGTGTATAATCTATAAATGGCTTGTATTTCAAGGGTCTTAATAACACAAACCATAGGTGTACCTTGAGGATTAATTCTGGATATAATATTATATAATTATACACTGCAAATGAGAGGTGGGAGGGAAATAATCAGGTGTGATAGGGGCTTAGAGACTCCCACCTTCCATGATTTTCATTTGAAAGCAAACACTTGTGTCAAATCTCCAAGGACAGCGGGCAGATCTTGAAAGGTTTTGTTATGAGCATGCATTTACATCACACTGACAGAATTCCTCACATCAACTGTGTCCTTGCATTAGTACTTAGCAGGAGGACAGGGGCAGAAAAATGCAGCATGATTCATAGGCTCATATGTAAAAATTATATTAATAATGTCTATTCTCATAAATTAGTACCTTGAGCCTTCCTGATATGCTGAATGAGAGTGCTAATTTTAAGGGAGGATTTATTTTGTGTTTTTATAGCATTTTGGCTTCATTTTTAGCAGATAGAGGGCCACCATTTTCATGTTATGCCCTAAACAAATTAATTGATATACTTCTCCTAACTGAATCAATTTCACTCGCTTTAAATCAGATGCCAATTTTTGGGACTCTTTCAAAAAAGCTGGCTTAAGTCACAGAGGGAATGTTAAAGACACAGCTATACCAGATGGAAAACAATCAGTGAGCTTTAAAATGAGAAGAGTGCATGGCGTTCGTCCTGAAGAGATGTCTCCAAGGAAAGTCTAGGTTTGCTAGATGTTTACTTTTCTATCACTTTTCAGTGACAAATTTGGGTCCTACTTTACATTCCAGCAAGCTAGCAAGCAGGTAATAACATGGAAATAACTATGTATTTACTAGGTAATTAGGTAGTAATTGCCATTAGTTACAAGTAAAAGTTACCATGTTGTTTCCCCCCAAATGTTTTGTATTTCTTTGTGTTTTTGGCTGAGTATGGTTCCCAATCAGAGGCAGCTGTCTATCGTTGTCTCTGATTGGGGATCATATATAGGTTGTCATTTTCCTTTTGGGTTTTGTGGGATCTTGTTTTCTGTATAGTTTGTTTTGCCTTTGTCACGACTTGGTCATTGTATTTTGTGTTTTCGTTATATATTTGGTCAGGCCAGGGTGTGACATGGGTTTATGTTATTGTATTTTCATATTGGGGTTTGTAGTATTTGGGATCGCGGCTGATTAGGGGTGTTGTATAGGCTTGGCTGCCTGAGGCGGTTCTCAATCAGAGTCAGGTGATTTTCGTTGTCTCTGATTGGGAACCGTATTTAGGTAGCCTGGTTTCGCTTTGTATTTCGTGGGTGATTGTTCCTGTCTCTGTGTAGTTTCACCAGATAGGCTGTATTTAGGTTTCACGTTCCGTTTGTTGTTTTGTATTTTGTAATAGTTATTTCATGTATCGCTTTCTTTATTAAAGACATGAGTAACCACCACGCTGCATTTCGGTCCGACTCTCTTTCTACAAACGAAGAACGACGTTACAGCCTTACAGAACTGTGCGCTTTTGTTTTTGTCGTTGTTATTTTGCTTTTGGTGTCATCAATAAAAAGAACGATGTACATCTATCACGCTGCACCTTGGTCCGGTCATTCCAAAAATGAGATCCGTAACAATAATAATACTAATAATAATAGATGTGGCCTAAAGACCAGATTAAATTGACAATAGTCTGATGGGTGATAATATTATCAGAGAATGAAGAGACTGTTAACCTGCACAGTGTGCACTGACAGCGTGCATTGACAAAGACATGCAGAGCTTACCAACTAGCACTTCTTCCATATCATCCTACAGAGGTCCATGCAGGCCAGATGTTTTGAATGCAATACCCGATCAGTAAGAGCAGATTCCAAGGTTTCTAATGAACCAATTTTTTACCAAACAACTGTCCAAATGCGTGGATTGTGATTGTTAAAAATATTACTTTTTTATAGAATAACCATGGCTCAGTACATTCTTCATGTGAGTAAGCTACTGGTGACAATCAGCAATAGCCATGTTGGATATTCCATTATAGTCTTACTGTAAATATGTGTGTTGACTGTGGTAGGGCAGGGCCTGTGATGTCTGCTCAACGAACAAGTTGATTTTATTGGTATGGTGCAGCCAAAGATTGGCATGGCACAGCCATAGCCTTGGCTACTAGCCACAGATAAATAAATACATTGCCTTGTATCATATTTTTTATGAGCTTCCTAAATTAAATATTAATGGATTTATTTATGATTGTGGGTATCAACACTAGAAAGGCAGAGATTCATAATGACAAAACTAATTTAAATGTTTAAGTACTGCCATTTTAAAAGTTATTCCCGCCTTGTCCTTGACTTTTCCTTCATAACTCTACATAACACACTGTAGATGTTAGAATCTTATTATCTCATCCATAACTGGAGTAATAACCAGTTTAATGTTTTCCCCGGCCTGCTCTGCTCCTTCTCCGATAGTTGAATGTGCCATGCCCAGTTGATAATCACCTCAATTATTGCCTCAAATGTCACGACTTCCGCCGAAGTTGGTCCCTCTCCTTGTTCAGGCGGTGGTCGAAGTCACCGACCTTCTAGCCATCGCTGATCCTCTTTTCATTTTCCTTTGGTGTTGTCTTGTCTTCCATCACACCTGGTTCCAATCCCATCAATTACATTTTATGTATTTAACCCTCTGTTCCCCCTCATGTCCTTGTCGGTGATTGTTTGTTGTAAGTGCTTGTGCACGTCTGTCCTGGTGTGCGGCAGGTTATGTACCCATTATTTTGATTGTTCTGTTTTTCCGGTGGGTTCTTTGTTATTAAACTGCGCCTTTTGGAAACACAGTTTTTGCTCTCCTGCGTCTCACTTCTCTGCCGCCAGTACGCACCTCTTACATCAAAACTGATCTTAAACTATACCAAAACCAAATTCACCCATATAACAACGGATTAAATAATTGAAGTGTAGTGTGATGGGAGAGAAAATGGGATATTGGGTGAGTTGAGTGAGAGGAAACAAAGGATGAATAATTATGTATTCACCATTTGTGAATGAAAAACAGGACGGGCCATTCTATTGTATTCATCTATTCTAACTACCCTATATCAGTCCACCGAATGCAAGAAGTCTTATTAGTCTACTGTAGGCTAACTTGGAGTAGTGAGAGCTTGGCTACACAGTGAGAGCGCATGTAATTATCAATTACAAGACCAAGATGAATGATGAGATAGCGTTGCTACAAGATCTGAATGAAAACGACTCAGATAGCAGGGAAGGATCATGACATCTCTGATGATTATTATTCTGATTCATGCTGAACGGCTTTCTGGGAAAGGATCCATAGTGGGCAGCAGGTTATGCTTTCGATCAGATGGAACTGCTGTACTAGGTGAAAGGAGGAACTTGCTGTCTACCTGTTGCTGTGTTCAACAACATCCTAGTCTCACTTCATCATGAGTCTACATGTGGGTAAAGATTCTATGTGAGCAGCAGCAAAGATTCTATGTGAGCCATTGAGCGAGCCAAATTGCACACAGCTCCCAGGGAGGAGAAACTGCAAGGGGTGCAGATGCACTCAGAACAGAACCCATGACACCTGTTTCAGCTGCAAGCGACTTGTTTGTGTGAAGTGTTGCAATCAAGTGAAAGTGACAAAGATTTGTTGAGACCGTTAGAACAAGCAAAATAAGTGCAACTGTTGCACACCATATTGTATGTGCAAGCGACGCCACAAATAATGTGTCCAAAAAAATGGACAATAATAGACTGCTTTTGACGCAGTCATATTGCGCTGATTTTCACTATTCACAAGAACGCTTGGCGCCTATACTGATGTTTACGCTACTGATATTTTCTTAATTGACCACGTGTCTTGCAGTTTGGGTATGTTATTTTTTTTCATTTTTACATATAGCCTGCAGTCACAAAAATGAATGAAAATGTTATGTTATTTCAAATATTTATAGTTCATATTCTAATGTTACAGTACACCTTCCTAAACACAACCAAATGACTTTGGCACGAAGGGGGGGTTCAATGAGGCTGTCACGCCTTGGTCATAGTATTTTGTGTTTTCGTTATATATTTGGTCAGGCCAGGGTGTGACATGGGTTTTGCGGCTGAGTAGGGGTGTAGCATAGGTTTGGCTGCCTGAGGCGGTTCTCAATCAGAGCCAGGTGATTCTCGTTGTCTCTGATTGGGAACCGTATTTAGGTAGCTGGGGTTTCACTGTGTATTTTGTGGGTGATTGTTCCTGTCTCTGTGTAGTGTTCACCAGATAGGCTGTAATTAGGTTTTCACGTTCCGTATGTTGTTTTGTATTTGTATAGTTATTTCATGTATTCGCTATTCGTCATTAAAGAACATGAGTAACCACCACGCTGCATTTTGGTCCGCTTCTCCTTCAACAGACGAACTCCGTTACAGAGGCCAGGCGTTTCTAGATAAATTTATTTATTAGACTGGTGGCTATTGGTACTCCTCGAGTCCCAGCTATTCTATCCTACTGTTAAATATGCATATCATGGCGATTTGAGGATGAAATGCTCAGAAAGCTTTTTGTCTTTTATGATGTTTGTCGGAAAGTACTGCAACAGTGTAAAATACATATATTTAGAAGAGTAAACGATAGGTGGGTTCAAGGTTTTTATTGAAATTAAGTTACTGAAATGACAAATTTGAAAACCGTCAGATTGACCATCTTGGCGGTTCTAAAACAAGTATAAAATACTTTACAACTGATCAACTTTAAAGGGATAGAATCCCTTTATCTACTTCCCTAAGGTCATATGAACTTGTGGATACCATTCATAGCTAATGTTGTGATAGCTAATGTTAGTGGAATGAATGGAAGAGCATGGGAACAGCTAGCATGCTTGCTGTAGACATCCAGTCATCAATCTAACACTAATTCGCAATGGCTCCTGCAACTACCTCGAACTTCCTTCATACTGGACACAGTGCATTCCACACTGTGTTAAGTTACAGTTAAGTTAAGTTACAGCCGTATTCTAAAATTGATTAAATGAAGAAAAAAAATCCCCCTCAATCTACACACAACACCCCTAATGACAATGCGAAAACAGATTTATAGAAATATTTACACATTTATTAAAGATAAAATACAGAAATAGTATTCAAACCATTTGCTATGAGACTCAAAATGAAGCTTATGTGTATCCAAAAAATGTCTGCAGCATTGAAGATCCCCAAGAACACAGTGGCCTCCATCATTCTTAAATGGAAGAAGTCTGGAACCACCAAGACTCTTCCTAGAGCTGGCCGCCCAGCCAAACTGAGTACTCAGTGGAGAAGGGCGGGTTGGTGACCAAGAACCCGAATGGTCACTCTGACTGATCTCCAGAGTTCCTTCTGTGGATATGGGAGAACCTTCCAGAAGGACAACCATCTCTGTAGCACTCCACCAATCAGGCCTTTATCGTAGAGTGGCCAGACGGAAGTCTCTCATCTGATGAAACCAAGATTGAACACTTTGGCCTGAGTGCCAAGTGTCACGTCTGGAGGAAACCTGGCACCATCCCTACGGTGAAGCATGGTGGTGGCAGCATCATGCTGGGGGGATGTTTTTCAGCAGCAGGGACTGGGAGACCAGTCAGGATCTAGGGATAGATAGAGGAAAGTACAGAAAGATCATTGATGAAAACATTCTCCAGAACGGACCTCAGAGTAGGGGCGAAGGATCACCTTACAAAGGACAAGACAATTCAGGAGTGGCTTTAGGACAAGTCGCTGAATGTCCTTGAGTTGCCGAGCCAAAGCCAGGACATGAACCCGATGTAACATCTCTTGAGAAAGCTGAAAATAGCTGTCCATCAACACTCCCCATCCAACCTGACAGAGCTTGAGTGGATCAGAGAAGAATGAGAGAAATCACTAAATACAGGGCTGTAATCACTGCCAAAGTTGCTTCAACAAAGTACTGAGTAAAGGTTCTGAATACTTATGTCAATGTGATATTTCATAGTTTTTTTTATACATTTTCAGAAATGTCTTAAAACCTGTTTTTGCTTTGTCATTATAGGGTATTGTGTTTAGATGGACGAGGGAGAAAAACTATTTAATGAATTTTAGAATAAGGCTGTAACGTAACATAATGTGGAAAATGTCAAGGGGTCTGAACACTTTCCAATTGCACTCTACATAAAAATAGTATCCACAAGCTCATGTGAAGTAGATAAATTGGGCCGACCAACCAGTGCTTCCGCACATTGGCTAACTGGGCTATCTACATTGTGTCCCGCCACCCGTCACCCACCAACCCCTCTTTTACGCTACTGCTACTCTGTTCATCATATATGCATAGTCACTTTAACCCTATCTACATGTACATACTCCTACCTCAATCAGCTTGACTAATCCCCCAACGTTTTTACATACCATGACATCAGCAATATGATAGCTAATGTTAACCCTGTGTTTAACCCCTTTCATCTATGTTAATGCCAAGGGCTAAAAGTAGCTGCCTAGGTTTTAGCTACAAGTTAGCCGGTTAACTAGCTAGCAAGCTAACTATCTTACAGGGTTGTGTAGTTTACTTTCTAAATGTAATCTGTTAGTTACTAGTCACCTCTCAAATTGTAATCAGTAATGTAACTTTTTGATTAGTCAAACTCAGTAACGTAATCTGATTACTTCAGTTACTTTTAGATTACTCTTCTCTTGAGAGGCGCAGGTTAGTAGCTGGCACAGCCACAAAGTCATAAAATAAGCTTTTAAACCTAACCCTAACCACACTGCTAACCTAACCTTCAATTAAGTCCAAAAAATAAAAAAAATGTTTTCATTCATTTTTAAAATAGGCTATAACCAATTTGACATCTACTGCAGGATAATTCAATGTTATAATTTACATAGCTGGTCCTAAAAGGATGAGGCATTTTACTTTGTTAAATAGGCTTTTTCTAACCCATTGCTTTTTACTACAGATCAAATCAAATTTTATTTGTCACATGTTCCGAATACAACAGGTGTCGACCTTACCATGAAATGCTTACTTACAAGCCCCTAACCAACAATGCCATTCAAGAAATAGACTTAAGAAAGTATTTACTAAATAAACTAAAGTAAAACATTTTATAAAATGTGGCGGGGGGCAATGTAAATAATCCGGGTAGCCATTTGATTAATTGTTAAGCAGTCTTATAGCTTGGGGGTAGAAACTGGTAAGGATCCTTTTGGACCTAGACTTGGCACTCCGGTCCCGCTTGCCTTGCGGTAGCAGCGAGAATAGTCTACGACTTGGGTGACTGGAGTTTTTGGTAGAAAATTACAACATTATGTTTTAATACTGTTTATTAATTGAATAGCTTTGATGAGTACTGTACTCTCTCATCTGTGTCTCTGTGGACTGAGTTGGGCCTCTGGGGCTTGGAGCTTGGCGCTGGCAATTGATTTATGATGGATTTGTGATAAAACCTACAGCCTGCATTCCATAGAATGAGTTGGTGTTTGTGACCTGAGATAGAGATAGTCTGGAGGAGTTAAACAACACCTGGTGGACATAACTCACAAGATGAACCAAAGATTGCTTGTGATGCCCCGAGCTGAAGGGGAGGAGTGGAACCAACTATGACTGAGTATTTTCAGGTCTACTATATAAGACCTCTGTATTGTCTTGTAGGGTTGAGCTCTCAGTCCCATACTCCAGAGTGTGTGACTGACCAGCTTCATTATTGCAATTCTTAATATAAAATAAAGATTGATTGTTTGAATAAATAACAAAGACTCTCTCACTTAATAAAGAATTTTCCACAAAAAGTCTTTGACAATTTTTTGGGCCTTCCTCTGACACCGCCTAGTATGCAGGTTCTGGATGGCAGGAAGCTTGGCCCCAGTAATGTATTGGGCCGTACGCACTATCCTCTGTAGCGCCTTAAGGCTGAATGCCGAGCAGTTGCCATACCAGGTGGTGATGCAACTGGTCAGGATGCTCTTGATAGTGCAGCTGTAGAACTTTTTGAGGATCTGGGGACCCATGCCAAATCTCTTGGGGGGGAAAAGCTGTTGTCGTGCCCTCTTACCGACTGTCTTGGTGTGTTTGGACCATGATAGTTTGTTGGTGATGTGGACTCCAAGGAACTTCAAATTCTCAACCAACTCCACTACAGCCCTGTTGATGTTAACGGGGGCCTCTTCAGCCCTCCTTTTCCTATAGTCCACAATCATCTCATTTGTCTTGTTCACATTGAGCTTGTTGTGGAAAATTATTAAGTGAGAGAGACTTTGTTATTTCTTCAAACAATCGATCTTTACCTGTTGAGTGTAGGGGGCAGTATTTTGATGTTTGGATAAACAACGTACCCAAATGAAACTTCCTATTTCTCAGGCCCAGAATCTAGAATTTGCATAAATGATCAGATTAGGATAGATAGCACTCTAAAGTTTCCAAAACTGTCAGAATATCGTCTGTGAGTATTACAGAACTGATACTGCAGGCGAAAACCTGAGGAAAATCCAACCCGGAAGTGCTGTTTTTCCTGAAAGCTCTCTGTTCCATTGCCTGCCTTCGCTCCATTTAAAGGCATATCAACCAGATTCCTTTTCCTTTTCCTATGGCTTCCACATGTTGTGAACAGTCTAGACATAGTTTCAGGCTTTTATTTTGAAAAATAAGCGAGAAAGATCACATCGCGTCATTGGATGTCTGGGCGCCAGCAGCGTTTTGCATGCGCAACAGCTTGGAGCAGACATTTTCTCTCTCTCTCCTATTGAAGAAGCTATCGTCCGGTTGAAATATTATTGATTATATATTGTAAAAACAACCTGATGATTGATTATAAAAAATGTTTGACATGTTTCTACGAACTTTACGGATGCTATTTGGAATTTTTGTCTGCCCGGTCGTGACCACTCGAGCCTGTGGATTACTGAACATAACGCACCAACCAAATGGAGGTATTTTGGATATAAAAATAATATTTTTGGAACAAAAGGAACATTTATTGTGTAACTGGGAGTCTCGTGAGTGCAAACACCGAAGATTATCAAAGGTAAGAGATTTAATTTATTGCTTTTCTGACTTTCGTGACCAATCTACTTTGCTGCTAGCTGTTTGTAATATTTTGTCTGCTGAGAGAGCTGTCCTAACATAAATGCTTGGATAGCTTTCGCTGTAAAGCTTTTTTGAAATCTTAGACGCCAGGTGGATTAAAACCTGTTGAGGCTCCACTCGAGTCCCCCCCCCCGTTCAGCTGAAAAGGTGGCGCAGGGAATGCAAAAATATTGAACTTCCACACATTGACAAGTCCAATACCGGAAATGAAAGATAAACACCTTGTTCATCTACCCATCATGTCAGATTTTTTAAATGTTTTACAGCGAAAACACAACATGTATTTATGTTAGACCACCACCAAACCAAAGAAAAAATGTAGCCATTTTTTCCAGCCAAAGATGAAATCACAAAAGCAGGATTAGAAATAAAATCAATCACTAACCTCTTGAAAATCTTCATCAGATGACAGTCATATGACATGTTATACAGTACATTTATGTTTTGTTCGATAATATGCATTTTATATCCACAAATCTCGGTTTACATTGACGCCATGTTCAGAAATCCGGAGGAATTATAGAAAGCTTTGACTAAAGATACATGTTCTAAATATAATTAAAGATACAGTGGTTCTTAATGCAACCGCTGTGTCAGATTTTTTTTAAACGTTACGGAAAAAGACTAACATTGCAATAATCTGAGACGGCGCTCAGACGTAACAATATTTCTCCGCCATGTTGAAGTCAACAGAAATATAAAATAACATAAATATTCCCTTACCTTTGATCTTTCATCAGAATGTAGTGCAAGGAGTCCTAGTTCCACAATAAATCGTTTTGTTCCATACTGTCCAATACTTGTGTCCAAGTAGCTGCATTTGCTATCACTTTCAGCTCACATGCCCAAAAACTGACCAGGATAACTTGGTCCAGGATAACTTGCATGAAAACTTCCAAAAGATATATTCCAGGTCGAAAAAACTGGTCAAACTAGGTACAGAATTCATCTTCAGGATGTTATCATCATATGTATCCAATAAAGTTCCAACCGGATCATTCGTTTTCATCTGGGGCTGATTGGAACAGCCGTAGCACTCACAGAGAAATGCACCACAGCAAAATGGCATTCTCTTGCGACACCGACTATTTTCCCTTACATTAGGTCAAAGTTCACAGCAAATGCTCCATTACACTTTCTACTGAATGAGGACATTAGTGGAAGGCGTAGGAAGTGTTTCCAGATCCATAACTTGTTGGGAAGGGAGGGGGCGATGACGTCAAAGTTGCCCCAACTTTCAGAATTTCAAAACTTGTTTGGAAGATTGCCTGCCCTATGAGTTCAGTTATACTCACAGACATCATTCAAACGGTTTTAGAAACTTCAGAGTGTTTTCTATCCAATAGCAATAATAATATGCATATATTAGCAATTTTAGGACCGAGTTTGATGCAGTTCACTATGGGCACGCAATTCATCCAAAGTGAAAATACTGCCCACTATCCTCAACAGGTTTAACAACAAGCAAGCTAAGCTGTGTTTTGATATATTGTACTTGTGATTTCATGAAAATGTAATATTTTTTGTAATTTATTTTGAATTTGGCGCTCTGCAATTCAGCGGATGTTGACAAATGATCCCGCTAACGGGATGGGTGCATCAAGAAGTTAAGAATTGCAATAATGAAGCTAGTCGGTCACACACTAGAGTGTGGAACTGAGAGCTCAACTGTGGCAGACCAGGGGGTTGGGTCAAAATGTATAAACAGATGAGACACGGACAGAGTAGGATTAGCTCAGTTTCAAAGGTGTTTATTAAAATAATAGTCCAAAAGAAAATGATAGGTCTTCCCAAGCGACCCTCACCGGGATACCGTCTTCTGGGCTCCGGGTATTGCTGTATCCTGTGGGGATCAAAAACTGAACTCCCTCCTGTTACCTCTTGTACCATCCCCAACTATACGGGAGTCCTTTCCTCCCCCAGGCTCTCCCCTGTGTGCTGCCCAACTGGCAGCTTTATGGGACTTGTACTGCTGGTGAGCAATCAGCGCTTGATTACTCACCACAATCCCCAATCAGCCCCAATTAGTTCTGGCCGGAGAGCCCATCGAGACGTGGCACATCTAGCAGATGGAGCCATCGCCTCGTGATGTATACTCCATCTGTCACCAGGCCTCGACTAGTCTCTCCCTGGTGGCTGACCTGCTGTGCGCCACACAACCTTACAAGACAATACAGAGGTCTTATAAAGTAGACCTGAAAATACTTTGTGAAGACCCTCCCACACTGTCTGCCGAAATCTTTCTCTTTGCTCTTGTTTTCCTTAATAGGATGTTGGTGGGCGGGGATGGCAGGGTCCTCAGTGAAATGGGACACACCTGGGCTCCATGCATCCATTTTGGTTGTGGCATTTTTGTGGCTATTTGGTTTGTTTGTTTGAGTGAGAGTGAGAGTGAGAGTGAGAGTGAGAGTGAGAGTGAGAGTGAGAGTGAGAGTGAGAGTGAGAGAGAGCGAGAGAGAGAGAGAGAAAGAGAGAGAGAAAATGACATTCTAGCTATTTTTTTAATTATTTCAGTGTTCATAGAAATCTTTGTGCCTACTTTAGCACCCATGAAAACACTCAGCAATGTTCTCTCCTGCGGGGACAAATAAGACAACAGCTACTGGAGAGAATGAGAACAAGGCTAAGCACTGTAGTCAACAACGAGCCAGTGGACCTTGAACTTACATTGGCAAGAGCAGCTACAGACTATGTTGACATTCCTCTGGAATTTATTTCTGGCCTACAGATGACCGGAAATCCTCCACATCCTTCAGAAACTGTCAGTCATTTGGGGTCATCATGGGCGGCCACGCCTCGAAATGGACCATGATAGAGTTTTCTAGGCGCATCACTGGCCATCAGATGTCTATCCTAGCTCCAAGGAGTTTGAATGAGAACACTTTACAGACAAATGGAAGAACACAACCTCTCTGTCTGATCACGCCATTCACAAATGTCAAATGAGGTGCTTGATCAGCGTGTGTGTCATGTTTTGTCTTATATCATCTTGTCATTTTGCTTTTCCTTCTGTTCGTTTCCCCCTGCTGGTCTTATTAGGTTGTTCCCTTTTTCTATCCTCTCTCCCCTCCCTCTCTCTCCTCTCTCTATCGTTCCGTTCCTGCTCCCAGCTGTTCCTATTCCCCTAATCATCATTTAGTCTTCCCACACCTGTTCCCGATCCTTTCCCTGATTAGAGTCCCTATTTATTCCTTTGTGTTCCGTTCCTGTCCCGTCGGTTCCTTGTTTTGTATTCACCATGCTGTGATTGTGTTTCGCCCTGTCCTGTCGTGTTTTTTGCCTTCATCAGATGCTGCGTGTGAGCAGGTGTCTCTGTCTACTACGGCCTGCGCCTACCAGGTGGCGACCTGCAGTCTGTGGCCGCTTCTCCAGTTATTCCCTCTACAGACTAGAGGATTTCTGTTATTCCCTGTTTGGACTTAAATAAACTCTGTTTCTGTTAAGTCGCTTTTGGGTCCTCTTTCACCTGCATGACAGAAGGAACCGACCAAGTAATGGACCCAGCGACTTCAGACGCCGTTACACCCGTCGAGATCCAAGGAGCCATGCTCGGCAGACACGAGCAGGAATTGTCTGCTGCTCGCCATGCCGTGTGAGAACCTGGCCGCTCAGGTTTCCGACCTCTCTGGACAGTTCCAGAGTCAACGTCTCGTGCCACCTGTTACTTCCTGGCCTGCCGAGCCTCCAGAACCTAGGGTTAATAACCCACCTTGCTACTCCGGGCAGCCCACTGAGTGCCGCTCCTTTCTCACGCAGTGTGAGATTGTGTTCTCTCTCCAACCCAACACATACTCTAGAGAAGAGCTCGGGTTGCTTACGTCATTTCACTCCTTACTGGCCGGGCTCGAGAATGGGGCACAGCTATCTGGGAGGCAAGGGCTGATTGCTCTAACAAGTTCCAGAACTTTAAAGAGGAGATGATTCGGGTTTTTGACCGTTCAGTTTTTGGTAGGGAGGCTTCTAGGGCCCTGGCTTCCTTATGCCAAGGTGAACGGTCCATAACGGATTATTCTATTGAGTTTCGCACTCTTGCTGCCTCTAGTGAGTGGACGAGCCGGCGCTGCTCGCTCGTTTTCTGGAGGGACTCCACGCAGTGGTTAAGGATGAGATTCTCTCCCGGGAGGTTCCTTCAGATGTGGACTCTTTGATTGCTCTCGCCATCCGCATAGAACGACGGGTAGATCTTCGTCACCGGGCTCGTGGAAGAGAGCTCGCATCAACGGTGTTTCCCTGCTCCGCATCGCAACCATCTCCCTCCTCTGGCTTTGAGACTGAGCCCATGCAGCTGGGAGGGATTCGCATCTCGACTAAGGAGAGGGAACGGAGGATCACCAACCGCCTGTGCCTCTATTGCGGAGTTGCTGGACATTTTGTTAATTCATGTCCAGTAAGAGGCCAGAGCCCATCAGTAAGCGGAGGGCTACTGGTGAGCGCTACTACTCTGGTCTCTTCATCTAGATCTTGTACTACTATGTCGGTCCATCTACGCTGGACCGGTTCGGGTGCTACATGCAGTGCCTTGATTGACTCTGGGGCTGAGGGTTGTTTCATGGACGAAGCATGGGTTCGGAAACATAACATTCCTTTCAGACCGTTAGACAAGCCTACGCCCATGTTTGCCTTAGATGGTAGTCATCTTCCCAGTATCAGATTTGAGACACTACCTTTAACCCTCACAGTATCTGGTAACCACAGTGAGACTATTTCTTTTTTGATTTTCCGTTCACCGTTTACACCTGTTGTTTTGGGTCATCCCTGGCTAGTATGTCATAATCCTTCTATTAATTGGTCTAGTAATTCTATCCTATCCTGGAACGTTTCTTGTCATGTGAAGTGTTTAATGTCTGCCATCCCTCCCGTTTCTTCTGTCCCTACTTCCCAGGAGGAACCTGGCGATTTGACAGGAGTGCCGGAGGAATATCATGATCTGCACACGGTCTTCAGTCGGTCCCGAGCCAACTCCTTCCTCCTCACCGGTCGTATGATTGTAGTATTGATCTCCTTCCGGGGACCACTCCTCCTCGAGGTAGACTATACTCTCTGTCGGCTCCCGAAGATAAGGCTCTCGAGGATTATTTGTCTGTGTCTCTTGACGCCGGTACCATAGTGCCTTCTTCTTCTCCGGCCGGGGCGGGGTTCTTTTTGTTAAGAAGAAGGACGGTACTCTGCGCCCCTGCGTATTTATCGAGGGCTGAATGACATAACGGTTAAGAATCGTTATCCGCTTCCCCTTGTGTCATCAGCCTTCGAGATTCTGCAGGGAGCCAGGTGCTTTACTAAGTTGGACCTTCGTAACGCTTACCATCTCGTGCGCATCAGAGAGGGGACGAGTGGAAAACGGCGTTTAACACCGTTAGGGCATTTTGAGTACCGGGTTCTGCCGTTCGGTCTCGCCAATGCGCCAGCTGTTTTTCAGGCATTAGTTAATGATGTTCTGAGAGACATGCTGAACATTTTTGTTTTTGTCTATCTTGACGATATCCTGATTTTTCTCCGTCACTCGAGATTCATGTTCAGCACGTTCGACGTGTTCTACAGCGCCTTTTAGAGAATTGTCTCTACGTAAAGGCTGAGAAGTGCTCTTTTCATGTCTCCTCCGTTACTTTTCTCGGTTCCGTTATTTCCGCTGAAGGCATTCAGATGGATTCCGCTAAGGTCCAAGCTGTCAGTGATTGGCCCGTTCCAAGGTCACGTGTCGAGTTGCAGCGCTTTTTAGGTTTCGCTAATTTCTATCGGCGTTTCATTCGTAATTTCGGTCAAGTTGCTGCCCCTCTCACAGCTCTTACTTCTGTCAAGACGTGTTTTAAGTGGTCCGGTTCCGCCCAGGGAGCTTTTGATCTTCTAAAAGCAACAGGTTTAACAACAAGCAAGCTAACGTTTTACGTCCGCTCCTATCCTCGTTACTCCTGACGTCACTAGACAATTCATTGTCGAGGTTTAACGCTTCAGAGGTAGGCGTGGGAGCCATTCTATCCCAGCGATTCCATGAAAAGGTTCATCCTTGCGCTTATTTTTCTCATCGCCTGTCGCCATCTGAGCGCAACTATGATGTGGGTAACCGTGAACTGCTCGCCATCCGCTTAGCCCTAGGCGAATGGCGACAGTGGTTGGAGGGGGCGACCGTTCCTTTTGTCGTTTGGACAGACCATAAGAACCTTGAGGACATCCGTTCTGCCAAACGACTTAATGCCCGTCAAGCTCGTTGGGCGTTGTTTTTCGCTCGTTTCGAGTTTGTGATTTCTTACCGTCCGGGTAGCAAGAACACCAAGCCTGATGCCTTATCCCGTCTGTTTAGTTCTTCTGTGGCTTCTACTGATCTCGAGGGGATTCTTCCTTATGGGCGTGTTGTCGGGTTGACAGTCTGGGGAATTGCCCAACTGGCGGAAAGACAGGTTAAGCAAGCACTCACGCACACTGCGTCGCCGCGCGCTTGTCCTAGTAACCTCCTTTTCGTTCCTGTTTCCACTCGTCTGGCTGTTCTTCAGTGGGCTCACTCTGCCAAGTTAGCTGGTCATCCCGGTGTTCGAGGCACTCTTGCGTCTATTCGCCAGCGCTTTTGGTGGCCGACTCAGGAGCGTGACACGCGCGTTTCGTGGCTGCGTGTTCAGACTGCGCGCAGAAGAAGTCTGGTAATTTTTTTCTGCTTCTGCTCCTGGTCTTGCTGGGTCTCAGTCTGTTCCCTGCCATCGCATCTCTCCTGTTCTTGTTCCTGCCCTTGCTGTGTCTCAGTCTGTCCCTAGTTCTCATTTTTTTTAGAGTAGTACCCTAGTTTCCCTTTTTATCGTTTTTCGTTACGGTCCTGAGGAGAGGAGTTGGGTTCTTTCTCGGGACGTGCTGGACCGTTTGATCTATGATTTCCTCCGTTGCCGCCAGTGTTCCTCCTGAGCGAGAGCGCCAGGAGCGCTCGGTGAGTGGGGGGTACTGTCATGTTTTGTCTTATATCATCTTGTCATTTTGCTTTTCCTTCTGTTCGTTTCCCCCTGCTGGTCTTATTAGGTTCGTTTTTTCTATCCCTCTCTCTCCCCCTCCCTCTCTCTCCTCTCTCTATCGTTCGTTCCTGCTCCCAGCTGTTCCTATTCCCCTAATCATCATTTAGTCTTCCCACACCTGTTCCCGATCCTTTCCCCTGATTAGAGTCCCTATTTATTCCTTTGTGTTCCGTTCCTGTCCCGTCGGTTCCTTGTTTTGTATTCACCATGCTGTGATTGTGTTTCGCCCTGTCCTGTCGTTTTTTTGCCTTCATCAGATGCTGCGTGTGAGCAGGTGTCTCTGTCTACTACGGCCTGCGCCTACCCGAAATGCGACCTGCAGTCTGTGGCCGCTTCTCCAGTTATTCCCTCTACAGACTAGAGGATTTCTGTTATTCCCTGTTTGGACTTAAATAAACTCTGTTTCTGTTAAGTCGCTTTTGGGTCCTCTTTCACCTGCATGACAGTGTGAGGTCCATCAAAGCCAGGATGCCCTATGCTGGGTACAGATTGGTGAAAAGTCCATATTCTATCAATGGGGCACCCTGTGTAATGCCATAGAGTGAAATCATCAATGCATCGGGAGGAATTTTTATCAAGGATGATCCACCTTTTGACCAATCTTATTAGCACTGAAAAAAATCTGACGTGAAAAGATCTGATGTGATTGGACAAAAGGCCAATTAGTGGAAAAACGCTGCCATAGACACCAACCATAAACTGATGAGTTGAGCCCCTCCCAACTCTCATTTCGTCCCTCACAGATTCCCCATAGGCTAAATCTTGTTTCTCAACATAAACTTGTATTAGCTTTTTCTCTCCTTAGATTCAACATTGTTATATTTGGGGGAATCAAGGGTTTCTCTAGGAGGGTAAGTGTAAGTAATCTATTGTCAACCAAACCTAATTGCTTATTTTTGTCTAGGTCCTGTATCTCAACACTGCTGCCAACAACAACGCTGCAACTGCATTTTATGTTTTATTGGAGGGGGTCACCAGATCTGGATGGCTATCAAGGTAAAAAATGATTTCCGTAGGGTGGCCAACAATAAAATCCTATATTTCCCATATGGAACACTTTATCTGGGTTTGAGATTTTATTCTCTGCTACCCAGCCCCTGCTCTGTCTCTCAACTAGAACTTATATTTACAAAAAACTTTGTACCAGAAGTCCAGGATTTGCAAGAACGTATGGATTAACTTTATTAAGTAGATTGGATATGATACTTTTTTGTCCAAATAATTAAATTGAATGATATTTAGCCAATTAAAACAGGTACAGTGGGGCAAAAAAATATTTAGTCAGCCACCAAGTTCTCCCACTTAAAAAGATGAGAGAGGCCTGTAATTTTCATCATAGGTACACTTCAACTAAAAAATCCAGAAAATCAGATTGAAGGATTTTTAATGAATTTATTTGCAAATTATGGTGGAGAATAAGTATTTGGTCACCTACAAAAGTTTATCTCAATACTTTGTCATTGCCAACAAAGAGTATATAACAGAGGTCAACCGTTTTCTGTAAGTCTTCACAAGGTTTTCACACACTGTTGCTGGTATTTTGGTACAAATTAGACTGGCAGTAGACGTCAGTTGGCAAGCGTCAATTAGGTGACAATGGCTGTGTTTACACAGGCAGCCTAATTCAGATCTTTTTTCCACTAATTGTCCTTTTGACCAGTCACATCAGAATGTTGCACATCAGATTTTTTTAAAGAGCTGACGTGATTGGGCAAAAGACCAATTGGGCTGAATTGGGCTGCCTGTCTAAACACACCCAAATTAGTAATCCGTTTTAGAGTGAAACATTTAAAAGAGCCGGATTCTGCCCAGGCGTTCTCTGATAAATGTAATGTATGATGCTGAACAGGGCTATACACTGACCTTTTTACAAGGAGCACGTTTGGGACTAAGTTGAAAAATGTAGACGCACACAAATTTAGGAGCACAATTAAAAATAATTAAGATAATAAAGCTAGAATCCTTCATTTTTCCGGGCACACTGGTGCTCTGAAATAAAAATTATAGGTCGCACAGCAAACTATGTATGTGTATATATATGAGTAAAATTATTGAACTGTAGAGCCCTGCTAAAGAGACAAATTTGAATAAACTACTCAGACCTATCCATTGTTTAATGTTAATTTTGAATCTACTCTCAATCCATCACTACAAAAATGACCAATTATAGAATATTTAAGTTTGTTTGTGCCCCAGCACGGATAAGATGTTATCTAGCCTCTAGAAATCCATTTAAACACAAAAATATGGGTGGCTTTAGAAAGTTGTCTGTCAGAAGTTGTACAATATCAATTTACTATCTGTATATCCCAACACATGGCATTTGAGGGGGCCATCAATTATATAAAACTTTTTAAAAAGTGTTCAAAAACTGGAAATCAAGGGAATCAAATGCACTATTATCTGAATATTGAAAGGGTGTGGGTGAAAGAGAAGAGTGGTGCAGTTGAACCCTTTGATGCATACCAACACACGGGTGTGATCATTCTACAGTGGTACCTGCAACATACGCTCAAACCGATATTAATAGAATGCTTATTTTGAACGTCCAATTTCGATTGATGCAATAGTCAGCGTTTGAGCTGGCAACACTGTTTTTTTCTTCTTCACGTAAACATTTTTCACAAACACAGTCCTTACATCATTATGTCCGGAATGTGACCAGTTTAATTTTGGAAGCAATGTTCAGATATTTACAGAAGTGGCGACAGCATAACACAATCATCCAAAATGGAAAATATAGGCTACATTAGTCCTAGGGCTAACTGAGGAAATATTGACAAAACACAAGCGGTCATATGTAGCTAACTCTCAGTTGACAGAAACCATAATATGAATTAGCTAATAAAAATTACAATTTACAATTCATCACATCACGGGTGAGCTCACCATTGATCGAAATAAAAACACTTGCTAAAAATCAAAAGTAATCCGACGATACGTAGTTTATGCGTGCCGCTATGGTTGTTTTTTTAGGTCAATCAAAGATAAGAAGATGAGACATGCATGCATGTTGAAGGGGGTGTGTCGTTTAGCATCATTCATTTCCCTTCATTCACTTCCGGAAATGTACTCAAAGATGAGTGATTCAGTCCCTTTTTCAGGACCCTGTCTTTCAAAGATAATTCCTAAACATCGAAATAACTTCAAAGACCTTCATTGTAAAAGTTTAAACGACCGTTCCACAGGTGCATGTTCATTAATTGTTTACGGTTCGTTGAACAAGCATGGGAAACCGTGTTAAAACCTCTTATGACTCCCCATCCCGGATCCAGAATCGTGACTACGGCTCAAGCTCATTACCATAACGCACAATGCGAAAAAATATTCCTAAAAATATTTAACCTCCACACATTAACAAGTCCAATAGCTCAAATGAAAGATAAACATCTTGTTAATCTACCCAGCAAGTCAGATTTCTAAAATGTTTTACGGCGAAAACATAGCTCATATTTATATTAGATCACCACCGAAACAAAAGGAAAGCGGCGGCCATTCTGTCCCAGAAAAAAATCTAATTTAAAAGTAGGATTAAAAAATAAATAATTCACTAACCTTTTGAAAATCTTCATCAGATGACAGTAATATTACATGTTACACAGTACATTTTTTTTTTCAATAATATGCCATTTATATCCGTAAATCTCAGTTTACAATGACGACATTTCAAAAAATGCTACTCAAATGTCCGGAGAAATGATGATAGCTCTGACAGATAACGTCAGATAACAAGCAATAAACATGACTAAATATACATGTTCTACATATATTTACAAAGATACACTTCTTCTTAATGCAACCACTGTATTACATTTATTTTTAACGTTACAGACATCGTTCACTGGGCTATACTATGAGTCGGCGCTCAGAAAGTAGCATTATGGCTCCTCTATCTTGAAGTCCACAGAAACCCAAATTTACCACATAAATATTCCCTTACCTTTGCTGTTCTTCCATCAGAAGACCTGGAAGGAATTATACTTACCAAAAACAGCGTTTAGTTTTGCAGTCTGTGTCTTTCGGTTCTCAAACACGACACATTTCGGTTGAAATGCAGCCAAAAGTCAAGTGGATGCCCACCAAAACGTCAAAATTACATATTATATGTCGACTAAACTTGTCAAACTATGTTCATAATCAAGCTTTAACATGTTATAAAGGTGTACAGCAATCGTGAGGACGAACAGAAACACATGCATCATTTAATCGATCTTGGAAAAAAGACAGGACCCGAGCAGAGCGCGCATGAGAGTAACCTGTTTTTTTGCGTGACCGAAAGGTTTCGGCCCGCCAAAACTCTTGTGAGCGCGCGATTCTCACAATGAGAAGCCCCATTGGAAGCAGACATCGCGCTGAAGACAAAGAGACTGTTCCCAGACCTGTAAGTGCTTGGGCAGGGTGGGGGTGAAGACGTCAAAGTTGGGCCAACTTTTATGATGACAAGAGAGAGTTTGGGAGAATGACTGCCCTGAGAGTTCTGCTTTACATACAGACATAATTTAAATGGTTTTAGAAGCTTTAGAGTGTTTTCTATTCAATAATATTTTTTATTTGCATATATTAGCAACTTTTGACAAAAAAAAAATCTGTTTACTATGGGCACGCAATTCCTCCAGAGGGGGCAGTAAACAGCCCTATCCCCAACAGGTTTTAAGACACGAACAGCTTACAGATGGTAGGCAATTAAGATCACAGTTATGTGTACTTGTTTTCATAACTGTGACCTTAATTGCCTACCGTCTGTAAGCTAGTACAGTTATGAAAACTAGTAAGCCAGTACACTAAAGAGTTATTTCTACTGACTCTGAAAAATACCAAGAGAAAGAAGCCCAGGGTCTCTGCTCATCTGCGTGAACGTGTTTTAGGCATGCTGCAAGGAGACATCAGGACTGCAGATGTAGCCAGGGCAAAAATTGCAATGTCCGTACTGTGATGTCCGTACATCATCGGACTGAGCATGTTGTCATTGCAGGCATCTCAAAGCTGTGCGTTACAGGGAAGACATCCTCCTCCCTCATTTGGTACTCTTCCTGCAGGCTCATCCTGACATGGCCCTCCAGCATGACAATGCCACCAGTCATACTGCTCGTTCTGTGCGTGATTTCCTGCAAGACAGGAATGTCAGTGTTCTGCCATGGCCAGCGAAGAGCCTGGATCGGAATCCCATTGAGCACGTCTGGGACCTATTGGATCAGAGGGTGAGAGCTAGGGCCATTGCCCACAGAAATCGCTGGGAACTTGCAGGTTCCTTGGTGGAAGAGTGGGGTAACATCTCACAGCAAGAACTGTCAAATCTGGTGCAGTCCACGAGGAGAAGATGCACTGCAGTACTTAATGCAGCTGGTGGCCACACCAAATATTGACTGTTAATTTTATTTTTACCCCCCTTTGTACAGGGATACATTATTCAATTTCTGTTAGTCACATGTCTGTAGACCTAGTTCAGTTTGTCTCAGTTGTTGAATCTTATATTCATACAAATATTTTTTAAAGTTTGCTGAAAAGTAAACGAAGTTGACAGTGAGAGGACATTTATTTTTTTTGCTGAGTTTAGCTTAGCATTAGCTCATCATAATCAGTACAACCTTCAAAAAAGTATTTTATACACATCATGTGTCCATTACCATCTATGCAAAAATTGAAATGAGTGATTTGTCACCAGTACTTGAAAACGTGCTTAAAAACAGTAAATACATTATTCTCCATACATACATATGGCATGCCACAGTAGAAACAACAACACAATATACAGAAAATAAGGCATTTACTTTGACTGGAACGCACACGTCTGAAGTTATTATTTGTAAAGAAAACAACAATGATGGCAATGCAAGCACCAGCCAGGAAATGTGCCATGGGGAAAAATGTTGTGCTACACTGAGCAAATGTCTGCATACTTGATCTGGGGAAACACTAGGGAGGTGCTTGGGCTCTCATCAAAGAGAGAAGTTTCTACAGACAAATTGCTCACAAAAGTGAAATGAGCTACCGTAATTTCTGCACTATAAGCCGCTACTTTATTCCCACACATTGAACCTCACGGTTTATACAATGACGCGGCTAATTTATGGATTTTTCCCGCTTTCACAAGATTCATGCCGCCAAAAAACTGAGCACCGTCACATAAATGTGACGTAAATCGAGCGCGCTCAAACTTCCCATCATTCTGATTACGGTAGTAATTTTGTCACCCTCATCATGGCAAGTTGAAGGCGATAAATCTGGCTGTTGGAAAAGGAAATAGAGCTGCTGCATGGGAGCTTGGCCTTAATGAGTCGATGATAAGACGTTGGAAACAGCAGCGTGAGGAACTGACTCAGTGCAGAAAGACAACAAAAGCTTTCAGAGGGAAGAAAAGCAGATGGCCCAAAGTATTTGCAGCCACTCGACATCAGTAAATCGTGCATTTAAGCTGGCGCTCCTTGTTCAGTGGGAGGCTTGGATGACAAGTGGGGAGAAATCCTTCACTAAAACGGGCCGCAGGCGAAGAGCATCTTATGGTCAAGTCTGCCAGTGGGTCCTGACAGCGTGGAGCATTGTCAAAAAATCTACTATCATCAACGGGTTTTGAAAGGCTGGACTGCTGCGTGTTGAAGGGGCATAATGAGCTCAGCGGGGTATTTGCCTCCGGATGAAAGTGACGGCGACAATGAAAACGATCCAACATCGGATGAAGCAATTGTTAGGCTATTCAACTCCGACACCGAAGGATATGACTTCAGTGGTTTCAGTGCACAGGAGGAGGAAGATAGTGACCAATGACTTTCTTGGTAGGCTACGGTTTTAATTTTTGTTACAAGCCGTGTTTCGTTAAAGCCTATTTATTTTTGAGGGCGTTGTTTTTCGCTCGTTTCGAGTTCGTTATTTCTTATTGCCCGGGTACTAAGAACACCAAGCCTCATGCTTTATCCCGTCTCTTTAGTTCTTCTGTGGCTTCTACTGTTCCCGAGGGGATCCTTCCTGTTGGGCGTGTTGTCGGGTTGACTGTCTGGGGAATTGAGAGACAGGTTAAGCAAGCACTCACGCACACTGCGTCGCCGCGCGCTTGTCCTAGTAACCTTCTTTTCGTTCCTGTTTCTACTCGTCTGGCTGTTCTTCAGTGGGCTCACTCTGCCAAGTTAGCTGGCCATCCCGGCGTTCGGGTACGCTTGCTTCTATTCGCCAGAGGTTTTGGTGGCCTACTCAGGAGCGTGACACGCGCCGTTTCGTGGCTGCGTGTTCGGACTGCGCGCAGAATAAGTCTGGTATTTTTTTTTCTGCTTCTGCTCCTGGTCTTGCTGGGTCTCAGTCTGTTCCCTGCCATCGCATCTCTCCTGTTCTTGTTCCTGCCCTTGCTGTGTCTCAGTCTGTCCCTAGTTGTTACTCTCCTGGCCTGTTTGGTCCTGTTTGCTCTAAAGCTTTCAGTTCTCTACCCGTGTCTCATTTTTTTTTTTTGAGTAGTACCCTAGTTTCCCTTTTTTTCGTTTTCCGTTACGGTCCTGAGGAGAGGAGTTGGGTTCTTTCTCGGGACGTGCTGGACCGTTTGTGATCTATGATTTCCTCCGTTGCCGCCAGTGTTCCTCCTCGAGAGCGCCAGGAGGCGCTCGGTGAGTGGGGGGGTACTGTCATGTTTTGTCTTATATTGTCTTGTCATTTTGCTTTCCCTTCTGTTCGTTTTCCCCCTGCTGGTCTTATTAGGTTTGTTCCCTTTTTTCTCTCTCCCTCCCTCTCTCTCTTCTCTCTATCGTTCCGTTCCCGCTCCCTGCTGTTCCTATTCCCCTATCAATCATCTAATCTTTTCACACCTGTTCCGTATCTTGCCCTCTGATTAGAGTCCCTATTTCTCCCCTTGTCTTCCGTTTCTGTCCTGTCGGATCCTTGTATATTGTTCACCGTGCTGTGTCTTTGTATCGCCCTGTCGTGTCGTGTTTCCCTCACGTGGTGAGCAGGTGTCTGAGTCTGCTACGGTCAAGTGCCTTCCCGAGGCAACCTACAGTTTATGATCGAGTCTCCAGTCTGTTCTCGTCATTACGAGTGGAATTGTTTTTTATGCTTTATTTACCGCTCCGATTTGTCTAGGAGTATTGCATATTTCCTTTACTGGATTAAAGACTCTGTTTTCGCCAAGTCGCTTTTGGGTCCTCATTCACCTGCATAACAGCAACTCCCCTCCAAGTCTCCTTTTTGATACTGTGGCAAAGCTAACTAAAAAGCAGCATTCCCCAAGAGAGGATGACTTGCACTTTAGCAGTGATAAATTCATGAACTTCTTTGAGGAAAAGATTATGATTATTAGAAAGCAAATTACGGACTCCTCTTTAAACCTGCGTATTCCTCCAAACCTCAGTTGTCCTGAGTCTGCACAACTCTGCCAGGACCTAGGATCAAGAGAGACGCTCAAGTGTTTTAGTACTATATCTCTTGACACAATGATGAAAATAATCATGGCCTCTAAACCTTCAAGCTGTATACTGGACCCTATTCCAACTAAACTACTGAAAGAGCTGCTTCCTGTGCTTGGCCCTCCTATGTTGAACATAATAAACGGCTCTCTATCCACTGGATGTGTACCAAACTCACTAAAAGTGGCAGTAATAAAGCCTCTCTTGAAAAAGCCAAACCTTGACCCAGAAAATATAAAAAACTATCGGCCTATATCGAATCTTCCATTCCTCTCAAAGATTTTAGAGAAGGCTGTTGCGCAGCAACTCACTGCCTTCCTGAAGACAAACAATGTATACGAAATGCTTCAGTCTGGTTTTAGACCCCATCATAGCACTGAGACGGCACTTGTGAAGGTGGTAAATGACATTTTGATGGCATCGGACCGAGGCTCTGCATCTGTCCTCGTGCTCCTAGACCTTAGTGCTGCTTTTGATACCATCGATCACCACATTCTTTTGGAGAGATTGGAAACCCAAATTGGTCTACACGGACATGTTCTGGCCTGGTTTAGGTCTTATCTGTCGGAAAGATATCAGTTTGTCTCTGTGAATGGTTTGTCCTCTGACAAATCAACTGTACATTTCGGTGTTCCTCAAGGTTCTGTTTTAGGACCACTATTGTTTTCACTATATATTTTACCTCTTGGGGATGTTATTCGAAAACATAATGTAAACTTTCACTGCTATGCGGATGACACACAGCTGTACATTTCAATGAAACATGGTGAAGCACCAAAATTGCCCTCGCTAGAAGCATGTGTTTCAGACATAAGGAAGTGGATGGCTGCAAACTTTCTACTATTAAACTCGGACAAAACAGAGATGCTTGTTCTAGGTCCCAAGAAACAAAGAGATCTTCTGTTGAATCTGACAATTAATCTTAATGGTTGTACAGTCGTCTCAAATAAAACTGTGAAGGACCTCGGCGTTACTCTGGACCCTGATCTCTCTTTTGAAGAACATATCAAGACCATTTCGAGGACAGCTTTTTCCATCTACGTAACATTGCAAAAATCAGAAACTTTCTGTCCAAAAATGATGCAGAAAAATTAATCCATGCTTTTGTCACTTCTAGGTTAGACTACTGCAATGCTCTATTTTCCAGCTACCCGGATAAAGCACTAAATAAACTTCAGTTAGTGCTAAATACGGCTGCTAGAATCCTGACTAGAACCAAAAAATTTGATCATATTACTCCAGTGCTAGCCTCTCTACACTGGCTTCCTGTCAAAGCAAGGGCTGATTTCAAGGTTTTACTGCTAACCTACAAAGCATTACATGGGCTTGCTCCTACCTACCTCTCTGATTTGGTCCTGCCGTACATACCTATACGTACGCTACGGTCACAAGACGCAGGCCTCCTAATTGTCCCTAGAATTTCTAAGCAAACAGCTGGAGGCAGGGCTTTCTCCTATAGAGCTCCATTTTTATGGAACGGTCTGCCTACCCATGTCAGAGACGCAAACTCGGTCTCAACCTTTAAGTCTTTACTGAAGACTCATCTCTTCAGTGGGTCATATGATTGAGTGTAGTCTGGCCCAGGAGTGGGAAGGTGAACGGAAAGGCTCTGGAGCAACGAACCGCCCTTGCTGTCTCTGCCTGGCCGGTTCCCCTTTTTCCACTGGGATTCTCTGCCTCTAACCCTGTTACGGGGGCTGAGTCACTGGCTTGCTGGGGCTCTCTCGTGCCGTCCCTGGGGGGGGGGATGCGTCACCTGGGTGGGTTGATTCACTGTTGTCGGCCTGTCTGGGTTCCCCCCCCCCCCTTGGGTTGTACCGTGTCGGAGATCTTTGTGGGCTATACTCGGCCTTGTCTCAGGATAGTAAGTTGGTGGTTGAAGATTTCCCTCTAGTGGTGTGGGGGCTGTGCTTTGGCAAAGTGGGTGGGGTTATATCCTTCCTGTTTGGCCCTGTCCGGGGGTGTCCTCGGATGGGGCCACAGTGTCTCCTGACCCCTCCTGTCTCAGCCTCCAGTATTTATGCTGCAGTAGTTTATGTGTCGGGGGGCTAGGGTCAGTTTGTTTATCTGGAGTACTTCTCCTGTCCTATTCGGTGTCCTGTGTAAATCTAAGTGTGCGTTCTCTAATTCTCTCCTTCTCTCTTTCTTTCTCTCTCTCGGAGGACCTGAGCCCTAGAACCATGCCCCAGGACTACCTGACATGATGACTCCTTGCTGTCCCCAGTCCACCTGGCCATGCTGCTGCTCCAGTTTCAACTGGCCTGGGCCCTAGGACCATGTCCCAGGACTACCTGACATGAGGACTCCTTGCTGTCCCCAGTCCACCTGGCCATGCTCCTGCTCCAGTTTCAACTGTTCTGCCTTACTATTATTCAACCATGCTGGTCATTTATGAACATTTGAACATCTTGGCCACGTTCTGTTATAATCTCCACCCGGCACAGCCAGAAGAGGACTGGCCACCCCACATATGCTCTCTCTAATTCTCTCTTTCTTTCTCTCTCTCGGAGGACCTGAGCCCTAGGACCGTGCCCCAGGACTACCTGACATGATGGCTCCTTGCTGTCCCCAGTCCAACTGACTGTGCTGCTGCTCCAGTTTCAACTGTTCTGCCTTATTATTATTTGACCATTTATGAACATTTGAACATCTTGGTCATGTTCTGTTATAATCTCTACCCGGCACAGCCAGAAGAGGACTGGCCACCCCACATAGCCCGGTTCCTCTCTAGGTTTCTTCCTAGGTTTTGGCCTTTCTAGGGAGTTTTTCCTAGCCACCGTGCTTTTACACCTGCATTGTTTGCTGTTTGGGGTTTTAGGCTGGGTTTCTGTACAGCACTTTGAGATATCAGCTGATGTACGAAGGGCTATATAAATAAATTTGATTTGATTTGATTTGATTTGCCCACTACCTTGTATCCTTTTCCCTCTCGCTCTCATCCAACACCTCCCACACTGCCCCTACTCGGATGGTATCGCGCCGTCCCAACCTTCGCTCTCTCTCCCCCGCTACTCTCTCCTCTTCCATCCTATCATCTCTTCCCTCCGCTCAAACCTTCTCCAACCTATCTCCTGATTCTGCCTCCTCAACCCTCCTCTCCTCCCTCTCTGCATCCTTTGACTCTCTATGTCCCCTATCCTCCAGGCCGGCTCGGTCCTCCCCTCCCGCTCCGTGGCTCGATGACTCATTGCGAGCTCACAGAACAGGGCTCCGGGCAGCCGAGCGGAAATGGAGGAAAACTCGCCTCCCTGCGGACCTGGCATCCTTTCACTCCCTCCTCTCTACATTTTCCTCCTCTGTCTCTGCTGCTAAAGCCACTTTCTACCACGCTAAATTCCAAGCATCTGCCTCTAACCCTAGGAAGCTCTTTGCCACCTTCTCCTCCCTCCTGAATCCCCCCTCCTCCCTCTCTGCAGATGACTTCGTCAACCATTTTGAAAAGAAGGTCGACGACATCCGATCCTCGTTTGCTAAGTCAAACGACACCGCTGGTTCTGCTCACACTGCCCTACCCTGTGCTCTGACCTCTTTCTCCCCTCTCTCTCCAGATGAAATCTCGCGTCTTGTGACGGCCGGCCGCCCAACAACCTGCCCGCTTGACCCTATACCCTCCTCTCTTCTCCAGACCATTTCCAGAGACCTTCTCCCTTACCTCACCTCGCTCATCAACTCATCCCTGACCGCTGGCTACGTCCCTTCCGTCTTCAAGAGAGCGAGAGTTGCACCCCTTCTGAAAAAACCTACACTCGATCCCTCCGATGTCAACAATTACAGACCAGTATCCCTTCTTTCTTTTCTCTCCAAAACTCTTGAACGTGCCGTCCTTGGCCAGCTCTCCCGCTATCTCTCTCTGAATGACCTTCTTGATCCAAATCAGTCAGGTTTCAAGACTAGTCATTCAACTGAGACTGCTCTCCTCTGTATCATGGAGGCGCTCCGCACTGCTAAAGCTAACTCTCTCTCCTCTGCTCTCATCCTTCTAGATCTATCGGCTGCCTTCGATACTGTGAACCATCAGATCCTCCTCTCCACCCTCTCCGAGTTGGGCATCTCCGGCGCGGCCCACGCTTGGATTGCGTCCTACCTGACAGGTCGCTCCTACCAGGTGGCGTGGCGAGAATCTGTCTCCTCACCACGCGCTCTCACCACTGGTGTCCCCCAGGGCTCTGTTCTTGGCCCTCTCCTATTCTCGCTATACACCAAGTCACTTGGCTCTGTCATAACCTCACATGGTCTCTCCTATCATTGCTATGCAGACAACACACCTTTAATCTTCTCCTTTCCCCCTTCTGATGACCAGGTGGCGAATCGCATCTCTGCATGTCTGGCAGACATATCAGTGTGGATGACGGATCACCACCTCAAGCTGAACCTCGGCAAGACGGAGCTGCTCTTCCTCCCGGGGAAGGACTGCCCGTTCCATGATCTCGCCATCACGGTTGACAACTCCATTGTGTCCTCCTCCCAGAGCGCCAAGAACCTTGGCGTGATCCTGGACAACACCCTGTCTTTCTCAACCAACATCAAGGCGGTGGCCCGTTCCTGTAGGTTCATGCTCTACAACATCCACAGAGTACGACCCTGCCTCACACAGGAAGCGGCGCAGGTCCTAATCCAGGCACTTGTCATCTCCCGTCTGGATTACTGCAACTCGCTGTTGGCTGGGCTCCCTGCCTGTGCCATTAAACCCCTTCATCTCATCCAGAACGCCGCAGCCCGTCTGGTGTTCAACCTTCCCAAGTTCTCTCACGTCACCCCGCTCCTCCGTTCTCTCCACTGGCTTCCAGTTGAAGCTCGCATCCGCTACAAGACCATGGTGCTTGCCTACGGAGCTGTGAGGGGAACGGCACCTCAGTACCTCCAGGCTCTGATCAGGCCCTACACCCAAACAAGGGCACTGCGTTCATCCACCTCTGGCCTGCTCGCCTCCCTACCACTGAGGAAGTACAGCTCCCGCTCAGCCCAGTCAAAACTGTTCGCTGCTCTGGCCCCCCAATGGTGGAACAAACTCCCTCACGACGCCAGGACAGCGGAGTCAATCACCACCTTCTGGAGACACCTGAAACCCCACCTCTTTAAGGAATACCTAGGATAGGATAAGTAATCCCTCTCACCCCCCCCCTTAAGATTTAGATGCACTATTGTAAAGTGACTGTTCCACTGGATGTCATAAGGTGAATGCACCAATTTGTAAGTCGCTCTGGATAAGAGCGTCTGCTAAATGACTTAAATGTAAAATGTAATGTAAATGTTTTCAGTTCTTTCCACAGATTCTCGATTGGATTCAGGTCTGGACTTTGACTTGGCCATTCTAACACCTGGATATGTTTATTTTTGAACCATTCCATTGTAGATTTTGCTTTATGTTTTGGATCATTGTCTTGTTGTTCCATCAGGTTTTCTTCCAGAATGGTCCTGTATTTGGCTCCATCCATCTTCCCATCAATTTTAACCATCTTCCCTGTCCCTGCTGAAGAAAAGCAGGCCCAAACCATGATGCTGCCACCACCATGTTTGACAGTGGGGATGGTGTGTTCAGGGTGATGAGCTGTGTTGCTTTTACGCCAAACATAACGTTTTGCATTGTTGCCAAAAAGTTCAATTTTGGTTTCATCTGACCAGAGCACCTTCTTCCACATGTTTGGTGTGTCTCCCAGGTGGCTTGTGGCAAACTTTAAACTACACTTTTTATGGATATCTTTAAGAAATGGCTTTCTTCTTGCCACTCTTCCATAAAGGCCAGATATGTTTAATATACGACTGATTGTTGTCCTATGGACAGAGTCTCCCACCTCAGCTGTAGATCTCTGCAGTTCATCCAGAGTGATCATGGGCCTCTTGGCTGCATCTCTGATCAGTCTTCTCCTTGTATGAGCTGAAAGTTTAGAGGGACGGCCAGGTCTTGGTAGATTTGCAGTGGTCTGATACTCCTTCCATTTCAATATTATCGCTTGCACAGTGCTCCTTGGGATGTTTAAAGCTTGGGAAATATTTTTGTATCCAAATCCGGCTTTAAACTTCTTCCCAACAGTATCTCGGACCTGCCTGGTGTGTTCCTTGTTCTTCATGATGCTCTCTGAGCTTTTAACGGACCTCTGAGACTATCACAGTGCAGGTGCATTTATACGGAGACTTGATTACACACAGGTGGATTGTATTTATCATCATTAGTCATTTAGGTCAATATTGAATCATTCAGAGATCCTCACTGAACTTCTGGAGAGAGTTTACTGCACTGAATGTAAAGGGGCTGAATAATTTTGCACGCCCAATTTTTACGTTTTTGATTTGTTAAAAAGGTTTGAAATATCCAATAAATGTCGTTCCACTTGATGATTGTGTCCGACTTGTTGTTGATTCTTCACAAAAAAATACAGTTTTATATCTCTATGTTTGAAGCCTGAAATGTGGCAGAAGGTCGCAAAGTTCAAGGGGGCCGAATACTTTCGCAAGGCACTGTATACCATTTGGGTCCTGTAATAATGATATCAGACCTTTTTCTTGCGTGTCTGATAATCTACCATTTATATAGGAGTGGTTAAAACATGCTAATAATGTTACTCTGAGTATATCAAAACAGTTTGGTATACTTCCACTGGTATGCCATCCAGCCCTGGAGTTTTCCCACCCTTAAAGGCCCCAATTGCATCAAGAAATTCCTCCTCTGTAATTTGGCCTTCACATGAGTCTTTCTGTAGAGATGTTAATTTTTTCATTAGTCTTTGGAAAAAAATCCATACAATTATTTTCAGTTAGTGGAGATTAGGGAGACTGAAATGAAAACATTTTCTTGAAGTACTTTACTTCCTCTTTCAAAATATAATTCGGTGAATCATGCGTGACTCCATCATTTGTAACAAGTTTTAATACATTTTTTGGGTAGCATTTCTATATTGAAGATTGAAAAATAATTTGGTGTATTTTCCACCATATTCCATCCAGTTCGCTTTATTTTTATAATATTTTACACTGGATCTTTCTTGAATAAGTTCCTCCATTTCTTTTTGTTTTTCCTCTAACTTATTCTGTGCCTCTATGGTACAGTTTTTATTGCTAACCTAACTGTACTGTTAGTCCTAAAATTTAGTTTATTTATATGGACTCTTTTGATCTAAAATACTTTTGTTTTATAGATGAGTACGGAATTGCATGGCCTCTAAAGACACTTAAGTGTCCCATACAATAAGGGGATCTGCCGTACCTATGTTATGTCTGAAAAAGTCAGTTATATATTATTCTGTCCTAGTTCTAAATGATTTATCATCTAGTAGGCTTTGATTACATTTCCAATATCCTCGCCCACGTGGAAATTCTGTAAGAGTAATATATATACCAATTATGTGATGATCCGACTGCATTCTGTCCCCTATCAACACTTGTTTAACATTTGGTGCCAGAGAGAATGGCATAATAAAGTAGTCAAGACGACTAGCTTGATTATGCCTCCGCCATGTAGATCTCACTAGATCAGGGTATTTAAGTCTCCATATATCCACTAATCCAGTATATCCATGACATTCATGATTTCCTTAAGTGCCTGAGGGTGATAGTTTGTAGTAGTGTGATTTCCTTTCCGGACCGTATTGAAATCTCACACCATAATAATATAGTCTAGTGTATTCCTTGTAGAGTTGATAAATTCTTATATATATTTTCAAAGAAGCTTGGATCATCATTTTTAGGACCGTATAGGTTAATAAGCCATATCTGTTTATTGTCCAGTAATATATTTAAAATAATGCATCTACCTTGATGATCCGATTGGATAATTTGCATATCTGGATCGAAATTACTGTTAATTAAAACCATCACCCCTTTTGAATTTCTTTGCCCATGGGACAAATATATTTCACCCCCCAGTACTTTTTCCACAAGACGTCATCTAAAATTGTTGAATGGGTTTCCCTTTTAGCCAACTGATCGCCTTTTCCTACTATCTGCTAGGCCATGACAATTGTAACTGGCTATACTTATTACTTATTTCACCATTTACCATAATGAGACAACTTTCAATTCTATTTATCAAAATATATGTTTATAAACGTACCATTAAAAAGTAACATGATGATTGAGTGTCTATATAGCTGTACCATGACATTTGCATTGCTACTAATTAAACCTCCAATTGGTCCCCACTATTCCTCCCTCTAAAAGCCCTCCTCATCCTGAGTTGGGTTGTCATCCCAATGCCCGGCAGACCACCCCCGACCCCCCGTATCCCATAGCCCTGAAAAGACTGGGATCCATCCTTCGAAAAGAGCACACACTGCCATTTACAGAACAGAAGTAGTATATATATATATATATTTTAACAATCCTGTTTCTTATTTTCCATAATTAGCTACTAATATTTGTAGTAATGTAGGCAATTTATGAGAAGGATTTTACCTCTCACTAGTCTAGGCGTTATCAAAATTACAATATTACAAGCAATTGTTATATTAGCAAACAGTTGTTGTGAATTATCCTCTACTGTCCCTAACATATTTTACTCCTTCGCAACAGTTGTGGGATACACACATACACTCATACACACTCAACCCTTTCCCCCCACACAACCATAGACTCACATTCTCAACAGTTGCACCATCCAAGAGCCCAACTCAAGAAAGGTCTTGATTTACAAACGCATTTACAGTTGCAGCTGTATGAGAAGGCCTGCAAGACCGTGCAAAAAAATGGGCAGAAATGGAGAGATTTTATGAACCATTGTCACATCCTAGATGTGGCAGGTCAAATGTACACCTTTTCCCTGAAACACCCACAACACAGTCCCCCGTATTGACCATGTTCCCAAGCATCTCCATGCAGTCAGACTTTTGATTTTGTGCAACCAGGGCCACAATAATATACCCCCTCTCTGAATGTCCGAGTGTGATCCCCACCCCATGGGTTAGTGCAGCAAGTGTTGCCAGCACTGCCACTGCCTGGGTGGGGGCACCCCACCGGAATCCCCACTGGCTAGGTACAAGGTCGTCAAGGTTCTAATTAGCAGCTTTGAGAATTCCCTTGTATAGTATGCTCTCCCTTTAGGGGGCTTTGGCTTTGCAGGACCAACCCTACCAAGCAGGCTCAGAATCTTGAGGGGAGGCAGTGCTGCTCTCGGTCTCTGATCGCATTTTGGCTGCATACAGACCGCTTACAGCAGGCCCATAAACAGTTAGTGACTTCTTCTTAGTATCTGAGTCATTCAGGTGGGTGTCTAGGGTAAAGGGTTGTGGACCGTTCCATCAATATAAGATCATAAATAACTCAATTAGATATGATTTATTTTTAAAATGTAGTTCCCCATGATAGGACAATAAATTAAATGTATAATAAAAAATAGAAAAAAAACTGTTCCACCATGATAGGACAATAACATTATAAAAAGTATATCCATCATCTGAACAACATTGAAAGCTCTCTCACACCCCCGCTCACAGCAATACATTGGTTCTGGGATATGCAACCATTTCATTTCTCACTCAATGCACACTTTCCACCAAATAAAATAAATAAATAAAACACACCACCCACACATACTGTGCCTTCTGCTTACTGAGTTTTTATCTTCACCATGTTGAATAAGTGCTTGTGTGTTCCAATTAGCAATTAGTTATATTTGAAGATATGTAGAAAATCTATATTTTTTTATTGTGTTTCATTATTTTCCTCGTCTATGAGAACTTTGTAATTTTTAGTGGTCTGTGTCTCTAAACAACTGGTTATCAATATATAGTTTGACGACGAGAGATACTCGTTTCCCTTTTAATCTATTTTCTTTGAAAATTGGATACAGAACTATTCGCCGTTCTACAATTTCCTTCGGGAACTGATCATTCATGCCAATTTTGGTCCCAGCAAGTCTTTTAACCATTATTTTATCTTTAAAGGAAGCAGATTTGGCAACGATTGGGCGTTCATACCTCTGCCCTCTCTGTCCTAAGCGGTGTACACGTTCTAGTTGGATTTTGTTGATAGCTTCGCGTGGAATCTGAAGCGCTGTAAGGAGGAACTCTAACTACAGATTCAGGAACTTCTTCATCTTTCTCTTGGATACCTGTAAGTACAAGATTCTCTCTCGTGGATCTAGTCTGTATGTCAGGTAAGGCTTCTCTCAGAACGGTGTTCTCCTTTTTAAAGGTCTTTCACTTCGGTTTCAATCTTATTGACTGTCCCTTTTAGCTTCTGTGTTTCCTTCTCCAATGTCGCAGCTTTTTCATCACTCATCTCGAGGCTTGCCTTCAACTCTTTTATATCGTTACTGACTAATTCAAGTATACCCAGTTTGTGATTTATTGACTTTAACAGATCGGTTTCGACCTTTACCATTCCCGGTGGTAAAAATATTAAATTGTCTGTGTCTGTAGAAGAGTCACGTTTTCGTTTAGAAATCGGTTCCCCCGTCTTACTCTCCATCATGTTTGTGTGTTGCTTGTTTTCGTAATATTTGTCGATAAATGTCTCTAGTCCTTAGATTTGTTTTGTGTTATTATCGAGATTGAAGGTTATTACCCACCAGATTGTGTAGTGTTTATTCTAACTTGCCGATATTCAATATTACGTTTTTATCTTGAGGTGCTCTACATAACTTTGTTCAGTCCGCCATTACCTGTCTCAGTCCCGCCTTCTACCTTCCTCCCAGTAAGACTCTAGGGTTAGAGAAAACACAGTAAAAGAGACCAAACAAATTCACAGTGGATGGTAACACCACCAGAATCAGAATCATTTATGAACATGAAAATAAACTTGTTCATTCCATCAGTCCTGGAAGAAAGAAAATAAACATGTATTTAGTTTTCACTATGCTACATTTGAATCAGTCCTAAAAATTCTTAAATCATTAGTCAGGTTTACTGCATCTTGGGCAGAAAATCTTAATAAACACATGCGTATACATACGTATACAATGTTCTGCTTTCCCCTATTGCAAGGATTACAGTATTTTTCTATTACTAATCTCTGTTGGATATTCACTTTCTGCTTCAATATTTATTAAATGTCTATTATTTTAGGATTCGTATGTAATGCTTTGGAGGGATCAATATGTATTAACTGGGTTCTCATTCCCCAGTAGATGTCACACTCAGTCCATAATAAGTCTGGCACCTGAGACAGCATAGAGGGAAAAGATGCAGTCTCCATTTTGCCTACATACAAAATTGGTTTAGAACATCATCATTTGGGATATCAACGAAAATGCCATCGGGAGTACAATGTTTTGTTAACAGAAAATCATATTCAACATTCATTGGTTCTATTTAACAGGGTATGGGCTTATTTCTAAATGCATTACCAGGGTGAATGAAATCTCCTAAGCTTAGTTCTATAGTTCTATTGGTTAGGGGTAACTCAAGTGCTGTACAACTCTTATCATACAAATGATCCATAAAGGGACCACTCTGAACATTCCTCAGAATACCTTATCACCTCTCACGTACGTCTACGTGTGGGTGTGCTAGTTGTATTTTATTATTATTTGTTTTCTATTCTTCATCAAATCATCACAATAAACCATTATACTCAATATTACATTACTTTATCTCGAGTAAACCATTATACATGTGTTACATCACAAATTCCTCCTCTAGACTAGTTATATTCATACAGGGTATTAGATATTTACACTAGTTCTATTTATTTAACAGCATATTTGAAAATGGTTCTCTTTCATATCTCCATATGTAAATGTTATACATCAAACTCCACTGATCCGCCACGTTATCCTCATACAATCTATAGTCATGTTATCCTCAGAGACATGTTATCCTCATTACCAATAAGATATGTTATCCTCTGAGATTTATGACACATGTTATACTCTACCTGTAGATCCAATGACGGTGTATGAGAGACCCATAGATAATGTTACCAGTCAGCTCACGCAGAACTGGAAAACTCAGGTTGTGGCATTCATTCACCTCTTTCACAAGTTAGCTCGTCCCCTGACAGCTCTCATTTACTCAATACTTAATAGCTTATTATCCAAATTCCAATCTTAATAGTAATAATTTCAATCTATTTGTTATGCAAATTTCAAATCAACCACATTTCAATCAGCTTAACATGTCATATCTCACAACTTTCATATCCACATTCCCTCAGTACTATTCCCAAACACACTCTGTAATCTCCTCATTACCCACTTAAAAAATACCTTATTTTTTTAGTGGCTGCAGACCAAAAGGACATTTCTTCTAAATGCCTATAGACAGCTGTCAGCAGGGCATTACATGGTACCATTACACTACCCACAAAACACAGATGGGAAAAGGCTACCTAAGTATGGTTCTCAATCAGAGACAACGATAGACAGCTGCCTCTGATTGAGAACCACTCCCGGCCAAACACACAGAAATAGAAAACATAGAACACAAAACATAGAATGCCCACCACAACTCACGCCCTGACCAAACCAAAATAAAGACATAAAAAGGATCTCTAAGGTCAGGGCGTGACAACTTCCGTCGTCTTTCCTTCTCATTCACACCCTTTTTTCTGTCGTCACTAGTTACCACACCCACAAAGTCATAAACCCTGCCCATTTAAAAAAAAAATGTATCTACTTAAAATGTCACTTTAAACTTAACCTAATGCTTAACCTTAAATGAAGATCAAAAAGCTTTTGCTTCCATTAATTTTTACGATAACCAATTTCAACTTGTGGCTGTGCTATCTAGTGGAAACCCCTTGCTCTTCTTCTTCGTTGGGGTTTTACAGTGGACTAAGTCCAAAGAATTTGATTGCCGCCCGATACTGTGTGGGATAAAAAATGTAATAGTGGATAATAAAACAAATCTCATTAACTACCCTAAAATCCCTAATCCAACTGCTCCCTCCTGTCAATTATCCATGTCTGGTCCCTACACAGGAGCCTGGGAAGGCGTCACATCTTCTGTCGCCAATAACCCTTGCAAATCTTCTGCTGTGAATTCCTGAAGCACCAGATACTTTTCTGCTGCATCCACAATAGAGCTTGTCAACTTGTGGTCCTAAAAAACGGAAATTTGTTTCCCTGGTTCGTTCAGCCATTCCTAGGGGGGAAATTCATTGGGAAAGAATGGGGTTTTGGGATAAAGGCCAAAAATAAAGTCTGAGGTTAACACAAGCTTAGGAGATCTGAGTTGGTCATTTTACATGACATTTAAATATTATGAAGCACTTATGTGCTTGTTTTGATTAAATAAATGCTTCAAAATTCACACAAAGTGACATTAGCTGATGAAGGTTACCTCATAGATCTTATACATTTTGTTCTCAAGACTGTGTTTACCACAGACCTTATTTCTGGCATTTATCCCAAAATCCTCAAAAAAACCTACTAAAAAACCTAGCTAATGAGCCATGGTGGAGTTAGTGCCTACAAAAAGAAACCATTGCTATTGCTCTCTATCAGAGATCTGTAAGATTCTCAAGATTCTCATGTCTCTGCCCTAACAATGGGAGTCGTTGTCCCAAAGGCTGGAAGGCAGGCAACAAGCTTAAATCCAAAATATGCCCATAGAAATGCATTGGAATTATTGTTGACAGATTTTAGCAAAACCTATCGCTTTGCCTCTTCCTCTCTGTCTCTATGATGACCAATTTCTTTGACATGAGCAATACAGTTTTTCGCTGATGCAATGAACGCCACAAAATCCACTTTCTTTAGATTGACAAATATTCACTATGGGCTGTGGTGCATCCAATACCATGTCTTCAACACTAATGTCACTAGCTCCCTCAACTATTTTAATTGCCTCCGCATAGGAAAGCCTTTATCTTCTTCGGTGAAAATCTACAAAGGGTGAAATCCAAAACTGAAATGGAAAAAACTAAAACTTTGAACCTCCTCAAACATCTGAGAAACTAAATACAAAACAAAAAAGTCATCCTCAGTCATTCAAAATTCACTTAGAGCCCTATACAGACCTGGGGACCTGAGAGGATGAAACTGCTTCAGCCAGTACTCTGTGAAGTTCCTCTCCTGTGACATCCTTCAATCCCAACAAGCGTTCAGCTGCAGATATGATGATATCAAAATGATTGAGATCTTATCCACTCCGGCAGTGCAGTTTATCACCATAGCAATACATGCCAGAATGTTAACCATTTTTACCACAAGAGTATCTCGATAATGCACCTGGCGAATGGCACCCACAGCACTAGACTGTGGTGTCTCCTCCATTGCAAATGATGTGGCAACCGATATACACCATGGCAACACTTTATTTTACTCTTTTCGCCGCCTCGGCATAAAGAGACAAGATAGACAGTCCTTACCCTGTCAATCGCAGCCTCCTTCTCCCTTACAGGGCACTCACAGTGCATGTTTCCCACCATAATTCCAACATTCGTTATCCTCCACTACTGCATATCCAATGTTCTACAAACACTCAACACATGCCTCCACTGGATAATTCCCAATAACCCATCTTGACATGTGAAGGGAGAGACTCCTCATCAAAAAACTGTAGCACAGACAGACTATCCTCCTTTTTTCCAGAGACCATACAGACAATCAACGAACACCAACTACTTCAGGAATGTTCTGCTGAAATCATCTCAAGCTCAACTTCCCGAGAGACCCCAGCAATAACGCCCTTAATTGGTGCCCGGCTCCAGAAATTGAAGAAAGTCACCTCTTTCTCCTTTGATACTGGAGAGGTGCAACGCATGCTCCCTTTGCTGTTCCAACACACAGAACATCAAAACAATTCCACTTCTGGTCACCCAAACGGACTCAACATTACACAACGTTTTCTTCACCATCTTGGAAACCACATACGGATCTCCCGGGTACATATTCTTATCAATAGCGATCAAACTACATACTGTGAAGCAGTAGTCTTATCAATTGACTTGTTTTCCATGGTTATTTTAGCTCTCTTTGTCCATCCTAGTTCTCATCAACTTCTTCACTATCATCTTTGCTCAGTGCTCTACTCTGGAGTTCGAAGCATGACACTTCAGATTTACAACTCTTGCGATGCCCACGGCCTCCTTCCTCTGTTCCACAGACACACAATTAATCAGGACAAGCCCACTCCTGGTCACTCTAATTCAGGGGTTCCAAACCTTTTTTGGCCCACAACCCCATTTTGATATTTGAAAATTCTCCCAACCCGAACCATATGAAAAAAATGTATACTTTTTTATTTGGGGCTATGGCAGTCAGTTGAAAAACATTATAATATGTCTAATCGTCTTCTCAACTCCCCATCACATACTTTTTAAAAAAGGGCTATGAAAGTCAATTATAAATTAGTCTGAGATACACATCTAACCTGGATCGATATTTGATTTTAATGCAGACGAGAGCACCTAAATCCAGCTTCACACAGATATGAGCTGGCAAAGCCAGAGGGATAACTGTGCACAAAATCTGTTTTCTCCAGCAGGTGTTTTTTTCTGGGGGTTTTTGCTCACCAACCAAGGAGTTTTTGTATGGAGGTCAATGAGTGTCGAAATGTAATGGCTTAACGTTTTGTAATGCTTAGGTTGTTCCAAGTGTAATGATATAAGTAGGACACGTGACATTCTGGCAACTTAGAGAAAAAACTATTTGCATGGTCGTCACTAATTATCACAACCACAAAGTCATACATCCTGTTTATTTCAACAATTTATTTTCTTAAAATGTGATTTGAAACCTAAACCTAACCTTAACCACACTGCTAACCTTATGTCTAACCCTAACCTTAAATCATTTTCTCGGAATATCTGAATTCATTTTCATTCATTTTTACGAAATGGTGCTGACGCTGTGGGACAGCTTGGAAGGAAGGACGTCACTAAATCATGAACTAATTGATCTGATATAAGGCAGAGCCAAGAGTACAGGCATGTCTTGTTAGGGGAGCTGTGCTTTGAAGAACATTGTGCTTGTAGCCTTTGCAAGTATGCTCATCAGGTTGTCGTTCTCTGCTGGGTAGGGCAGTCGGTGACAAAGACAGGTATTGAGGTGGAATTTGTGGAACCAGATAACATAGTGGGATTGCTTGGAGTAAGAGCCATCTCCATATTTTTTGGGAAAAGACCGTGCTGCACGTTGTAGTGTGTTCTTGGACATGTGAATCAATTAGCTAAGCTTTATCGGTGTTTGTAAGCAGAGCAAGCTGCAAGGGTAGTGCGCTCCTATATTCTGTGTAACTAAAACCTACAGTGATTCCGAGTATAGCCTAGTTGTTGTTCCTGTACTGTTTGTAGCCTATTCAGTGCATGTGTGGGTCTCTGGACCGTATGTAGACTATTATGCACTTGTGCAGTGAATTTGAATGTTGTACAGTTGCATTTCATTGGGCTAGGTCCAGTTTGCAGCGAAGTAGTAGTAGTAGTACAACCTTGGATGTTCAGGCCTCCTTAACCATATACGTCACTAGTGTGTGTAGTGTCACTTTTAGCACTTTATCACACTTAATAGCCTGTGTCCCTTCTTACACTGAACCCAAACTGGCTGCGTGCGTGTGCCATCGTACAAACATTTATTTTGTCCCCCTACACCAAACGCGATCACAACACGCAGGTTAAAATATCAAAACAAACTCTGAACCAATTACATTAATTTGGGGACAGGTTGAAAAGCATTAAACACATATGGCAATTTAGCTTGCACTTGCTAGCTAATATGTCCTATTTAGCTAGCTTGCTGTTGCTAGCTAATTTGTCCTGGGATATAAACATTGAGTTATTTTACCTGAAATGCACAAGGTCCTCTACTACGACAATTAATCCACACATAAAACGGTCAACCGAATCGTTTCTAGTCATCTCTCCTCCCAGTTGTTTTCATCTTTGAACTTATATGGTGATTGGCATCTACACTTTCAACCGGCAAAACAGTTAGTCTTTCAATCACCCACGTGGGTATAACCAATGAGGAGATGGCACATGGGTACCTGCTTCTATAAACCAATGAGGGGATGGGAGAGGCAGGACTTGCAGCACGATATGCGTCAGAAATAAGAATGAATTCTAATTTAGCCCTTGGCAACGCAGACGCTCGTTGGTGGGTGCAATAATTGAATAACAGATTGTTACATTTATTTTGCAACGCTCGCACACGTGGAGCGAGCGGTGTAGTCAGGGTATTAGGGTCATTGCAGCACTGATGATTGGTTTACAGAGACTGCAGAAATGTAGTAGGTCACCTAGCATTTCATGCATGCTGTCTTATGAAATTCTGTAGTTAATAAATAAAGGTAATGGTTTTCTATATTTGTGTTGAGTATTGGTGTCCTGTGCTTTGTTGGTGCACCATACTTTTAAAACAAAGGTTGTGGCAGCGTCACACTACTCTGCTCAATCCAGCACTTTCCCCACCTCTCGGGTGGCCTAGCGAGCTGTATTATACATTTTGCCAATTTTGATTTGTAGCTGTGGTAACTAGTGGAAACCGATGTGCCTGTTGTTGACATGAATATCTGCCCTCTCATTGGCTAGAACGGTCCCACTTGCCTCCTCCCAACTGCCTTCGATTTTTGAAGACATTTATTTGCATTGTTAGAGCGCCACTAGAGTATCTGGTCAATATAATGGATAATCTGTGCTATTCTCAAGAACAACCAGGCTCCTATCTGAGAAGCATGTCAAGGTAATTATCTATACCATCAGGCAATTTTTTTTTCATGTATTTTTTAATTGAACCTTTATTTAACTAGGCAAGTCAGTTAAGAACAAATTCTTATTTACAATGACGGCCTAGGAACAGTACCTTGTTCAGGGGCAGAACTTGTTATGCAGGTGAATGAGGACCCAAAAGCGACTTGGCGAAAACAGAGTCTTTAATCCAGTTTAAGGAAATAGCAATACTCCTAGACAAATCGGAGCGGTAAATAAAGCATAAAAAACAATTTCACTCGTAATCACGAGAACTGACTGGAGACTCGATAATAAACTGCAGGTTGCCTCGGGAAGGCACTTGACCGTAGCAGACTCAGACACCTGCTCACCACGCAGCATCTGAGGGAAACACGACACGACAGGGCGATACAAAGACACAGCACGGTGAACAATATACAAGGATCCGACAGGACAGAAACGGAAAACAAGGGGAGAAATAGGGACTCTAATCAGGGGAAAAGATAGGGAACAGGTGTGGGAAGACTAAATGATTGATTAGGGGAATAGGAACAGCTGGGAGCAGGAACGGAACGATAGAGAGAAGAGAGAGAGAGAGGGAGAGAGAAAAAGGGAACGAACCTAAAAAGACCAGCAGGGGGAAAACGAACAGAAGGAAAAGCAAAATGACAAGACAATATAAGACAAAACATGACAGTACCCCCACTCACCGAGCGCCTCCTGGCGCACTCGAGGAGGAATCCTGGCGGCAACGGAGGAAATCATCAATCAGTGAACGGTCCAGTACGTCCCGAGACGGAACCCAACTCCTCTCCTCAGGACCGTAACCCTCCCAATCCACTAAGTATTGGTGACCCCGTCCCCGAGAACGCATGTCCATGATCCTACGTACCTTGTAAATAGGTGCGCTCTCGACAAGGACGGGAGGGGGAGGGAAGACGAACGGGGTGCGAAGAAAGGGCTTGACACAGGAGACATGGAAGACAGGATGGACGCGACGAAGATGTCGCGGAAGAAGCAGTCGCACAGCGACAGGATTGACGACCTGGGAGACACGGAACGGACCAATGAACCGCGGAGTCAACTTACGAGAAGCTGTCGTAAGAGGAAGGTTGCGAGTGGAAAGCCACACTCTCTGGCCGCAACAATACCTTGGACTCTTAATCCTACGTTTATTGGCGGCTCTCACAGTCTGTGCCCTGTAACGGCAAAGTGCAGACCTCACCCTCCTCCAGGTGCGCTCACAACGTTGGACAAACGCTTGAGCGGAGGGAACGCTGGACTTGGCAAGCTGGGATGAGAACAGAGGAGGCTGGTAACCCAGACTACTCTGAAACGGAGATAACCCGGTAGCAGACGAAGGAAGCGAGTTGTGAGCGTATTCTGCCCAGGGGAGCTGTTCTGCCCAAGACGCAGGGTTTCTGAAAGAAAGGCTGCGTAGTATGCGACCAATCGTCTGATTGGCCCTCTCTGCTTGACCGTTAGACTGGGGATGAAACCCGGAAGAGAGACTGACGGACGCACCAATCAAACGACAGAACTCCCTCCAAAACTGTGACGTGAATTGCGGACCTCTGTCTGAAACGGCGTCTAACGGGAGGCCATGAATTCTGAACACATTCTCGATGATGATTTGTGCCGTCTCCTTAGCGGAAGGAAGTTTAGCGAGAGGAATGAAATGTGCCACCTTAGAGAACCTATCGACAACCGTAAGAATCACAGTCTTCCCCGCAGACAAAGGCAGACCGGTAATGAAGTCTAGGGCGATGTGAGACCATGGTCGAGAAGGAATGGGGAGCGGTCTGAGACGACCGGCAGGAGGAGAGTTACCTGACTTAGTCTGCGCGCAGTCCGAACAAGCAGCCACGAAACGGCGCGTGTCACGCTCCTGAGTCGGCCACCAAAAGCGCTGGCGAATAGAAGCAAGAGTGCCTCGAACACCGGGATGACCAGCTAACTTGGCAGAGTGAGCCCACTGAAGAACAGCCAGACGAGTGGAAACAGGAACGAAAAGAAGGTTACTAGGACAAGCGCGCGGCGACGCAGTGTGCGTGAGTGCTTGCTTAACCTGTCTTTCAATTCCCCAGACTGTCAACCCGACAACACGCCCATAAGGAAGAATCCCTCGGGATCAGTAGAAGCCACAGAAGAACTAAAAAGACGGGATAAGGCATCAGGCTTGGTGTTCTTGCTACCCGGACGGTAAGAAATCACAAACTCGAAACGAGCGAAAAATAACGCCCAACAAGCTTGACGAGCATTAAGTCGTTTGGCAGAACGGATGTACTCAAGGTTCTTATGGTCTGTCCAAACGACAAAAGGAACGGTCGCCCCTCCAACCACTGTCGCCATTCGCCTAGGGCTAAGCGGATGGCGAGCAGTTCGCGGTTACCCACATCATAGTTGCGTTCAGATGGCGACAGGCGATGAGAAAAATAAGCGCAAGGATGAACCTTATCGTCAGACTGGAAGCGCTGGGATAGAATGGCTCCCACGCCTACCTCTGAAGCGTCAACCTCGACAATGAATTGTCTAGTGACGTCAGGAGTAACGAGGATAGGAGCGGACGTAAAACGTTCTTTTAGAAGATCAAAAGCTCCCTGGGCGGAACCGGACCACTTAAAACACGTCTTGACAGAAGTAAGAGCTGTGAGAGGGGCAGCAACTTGACCGAAATTACGAATGAAACGCCGATAGAAATTAGCGAAACCTAGAAAGCGCTGCAACTCGACACGTGACCTTGGAACGGGCCACTCACTGACAGCTTGGACCTTAGCGGAATCCATCTGAATGCCTTCAGCGGAAATAACGGAACCGAGAAAAGTAACGGAGGAGACATGAAAAGAGCACTTCTCAGCCTTCACGTAGAGACAATTCTCTAAAAGGCGCTGGAGAACACGTCGAACGTGCTGAACATGAATCTCGAGTGACGGTGAAAAAATCAGGATATCGTCAAGGTAGACAAAAACAAAGATGTTCAGCATGTCTCTCAGAACATCATTAACTAATGCCTGAAAAACAGCTGGCGCATTGGCGAGACCAAACGGCAGAACCCGGTACTCAAAATGCCCTAACAGAGTGTTAAACACCGTTTTCCACTCGTCCCCCTCTCTGATGCGCACGAGATGGTAAGCGTTACGAAGGTCCAACTTAGTAAAGCACCTGGCTCCCTGCAGAATCTCGAAGGCTGATGACATAAGGGGAAGCGGATAACGATTCTTAACCGTTATGTCATTCAGCCCTCGATAATCCACGCAGGGGCGTAGAGTACCGTCCTTTTTCTTAACAAAAAAACCCCGCCCCGGCCGGAGAGGAAGAAGGCACTATGGTACCGGCGTCAAGAGACACAGACAAATAATCCTCGAGAGCCTTACGTTCGGGAGCCGACAGAGAGTATAGTCTACCCCGAGGAGGAGTGGTCCCCGGAAGGAGATCAATACTACAATCATACGACCGGTGAGGAGGAAGGGAGTTGGCTCGGGACCGACTGAAGACCGTGCGCAGATCATGATATTCCTCCGGCACTCCTGTCAAATCGCCAGGTTCCTCCTGAGAAGTGGGGACAGAAGAAATGGGAGGGATGGCAGACATTAAACACTTCACATGACAAGAAACGTTCCAGGATAGGATAGAATTACTAGACCAATTAATAGAAGGATTATGACATACTAGCCAGGGATGACCCAAAACAACAGGTGTAAAAGGTGAACGAAAAATCAAAAAAGAAATAGTCTCACTGTGGTTACCAGATACTGTGAGGGTTAAAGGTAGTGTCTCAAATCTGATACTGGGAAGATGACTACCATCTAAGGCGAACATGGGCGTAGGCTTGTCTAACTGTCTGAAAGGAATGTCATGTTTCCGAGCCCATGCTTCGTCCATGAAACAACCCTCAGCCCCAGAGTCTATCAAGGCACTGCATGTAGCACCCGAACCGGTCCAGCGTAGATGGACCGACATAGTAGTACAGGATCTAGATGGAGAGACCTGAGTAGTAGCGCTCACCAGTAGCCCTCCGCTTACTGATGAGCTCTGGCTTTACTGGACATGAATTGACAAAATGTCCATCAAATCCGCAATAGAGGCACAGGCGGTTGGTGATCCTCCGTTCCCTCTCCTTAGTCGAGATGCGAATACCTCCCAGCTGCATGGGCTCAGTCTCTGAGCCAGAGGAGGGAGATGGTTGCGATGCGGAGCAGGGAAACACCGTTGACGCGAGCTCTCTTCCACGAGCTTGGTGACGAAGATCTACCCGTCGTTCTATGCGGATGGCGAGAGCAATCAAAGAGTCCACACTGGAAGGAACCTCCCGGGAGAGAATCTCATCTTTAACCACTGCGTGGAGTCCCTCCAGAAAACGAGCGAGCAGCGCCGGCTCGTTCCAGTCACTAGAGGCAGCAAGAGTGCGAAACTCTATAGAGTAATCCGTTATGGATCGATCACCTTGGCATAGGGAAGCCAGGGCCCTAGAAGCCTCCCTACCAAAAACTGAACGGTCAAAAACCTGAATCATCTCCTCTTTAAAGTTCTGGTAATTGTTTGAACAATCAGCCCTTGCCTCCCAGATAGCTGTGCCCCACTCTCGAGCCCGGCCAGTAAGGAGTGAAATGACGTAAGCAACCCGAGCTCTCTCTCTAGAGTATGTGTTGGGTTGGAGAGAGAACACAATATCACACTGGGTGAGAAAGGAGCGGCACTCCTTGGGCTGCCCGGAGTAGCAAGGTGGGTTATTAACCCTAGGTTCCGGAGGCTCGGCAGACCAGGAAGTAACAGGTGGCACGAGACGAAGACTCTGGAACTGTCCAGAGAGGTCGGAAAACTGAGCGGGCAGGTTCTCCATGGCATGACGAGCAGCAGACAATTCCTGCTCGTGTCTGCCGAGCATGGCTCCTTGGATCTCGACGGCAGTGTTACGAGCGTCTGTAGTCGCTGGGTCCATTCTTTGGTCGGATCCTTCTGTTATGCAGGTGAATGAGGACCCAAAAGCGACTTGGCGAAAACAGAGTCTTTAATCCAGTTTAAGGAAATAGCAATACTCCTAGACAAATCGGAGCGGTAAATAAAGCATAAGAAACAATTTCACTCGTAATCACGAGAACTGACTGGAGACTCGATAATGAACTGCAGGTTGCCTCGGGAAGGCACTTGACCGTAGCAGACTCAGACACCTGCTCACCACGCAGCATCTGAGGGAAACACGACACGACAGGGCGATACAAAGACACAGCACGGTGAACAGTATACAAGGATCCGACAGGACAGAAACGGAAAACAAGGGGAGAAATAGGGACTCTAATCAGGGGAAAAGATAGGGAACAGGTGTGGGAAGACTAAATGATTGATTAGGGGAATAGGAACAGCTGGGAGCAGGAACGGAACGATAGAGAGAAGAGAGAGAGAGAGGGAGAGAGAAAAAAGGGAACGAACCTAAAAAGACCAGCAGGGGGAAAACGAACAGAAGGAAAAGCAAAATGACAAGACAATATAAGACAAAACATGACACCTAAAGCCCATTCTGGTGGGAAGCTACAATAAGCTACCAAGTGCTAACAGTCAGTATCTGGATAATATGTGTGAAATGCTTGATAGTATATGTGATATCAACAGAGAAGTATATTTTATGGGTGCTTTAAATAGCCAGTCTATCATCAAGCTGTCCACTCAGGAGAAAACTTCAAACTGTAGCCAGTGCCTGCAACCTGGACCAGGTTGTCAGTCACCCTACCAGGGTATTTACAAACAGCTCAGGAATGAAATCATCAACATGTATTGATCACATTTTTACTAATGCTGCAGATATTTGCTTAAAAGCAGTATCCAGACCCATAGAATGTAGTGATCACAATATAGTAGCCATATCTAGGAAAACCAAAGTTCCAAAGACTGGGCCTAATATAGTGTATAAGAGGTCATAGCAGAAGTTTAGTAGTGATTCATATGTTGATGTAAATAATATTTGCTGGTCTGTGGTGTGTAATGAAGAGCAACCAGACGCTACACATTTATGAAACTACTTATTCCAGTTACTAATAAGCACGCACCCATATTGATAAAATAAATGTATAATTTTTGATAATGATATCATAAATAGGACTGGTGGAGTAATGTCGCACATGCAGCTAACACAGACATATGGAAATGTCTGCTCTACCCAAAATGTCAACCAATTAATTGCAGCATTACCACAAAAATGGAAGAGGCAAGTAGAAGGGGAAAAAAGTAAGGAACTTGTATGTCGGCCCTGTATTAAAGAACATAAATGGTTAAAGAAAAGTGTGATAAATAAAAACATATACTCAATTTAAGCCTACTAGAGAGCGTGTGCCCTCAGGCCTGGAGGGAAGCTAAAGTAATTCCGCTACCCAAGAAAGTCGAATCAAATCCAATTTTATTGGTCACATATACATGGTTAGCAGATGTTAATGCGAGTGTAGCAAAATGCTTGTGCTTCTAGTTCCGACCATGCAGTGATATCTAACAAGTAATCTAACAATTTCACAACTACTACCTTTTACACACAAGTGTAAAGGAATGAATAAGAATATGTACATATAAATATGGATGTGCGATGGCCGAACGGCATAAGCAAGAAGCAGTAGATGGCATAGAGTACAGTATATCCATATGAGATGAGTAATGTAGGGGTCGACCCAGTTGCACAGGGCGGGGTCGAGACCCAGGGTCGAGCTTAATGAAGAGTTTGGAGGGTACTATGGCGTTAAATGCTGAGCTGTAGTCAATGAACATCATTCTTACATAGGTATTCCTCTCGTCCAGATGGGTTAGGGCAGTGTGCAGTGTGATTGCGTCGTCTATGGACCTATTGGCGCGGTAAGCAAATTGGAGTGGGTCTAGGGTGTCAGGTAGGGTGGAGGTGATATAATCCTTGTCTAGTTTCTCAAAGCACTTCATGATGATGGAAGTGAGTGCAACGGGGCGATAGTCGTTTAGCTCAGTTACCTTAGCTTTCTTGGAAACAGGAACAATGGTGGCCCTCTTGAAGCATGTGGGAACAGCAGACTGGGATAGGGATTGATTGAATATGTCCGTAAACACACCAGCCAGCTGGTCTGCACATGCTCTGAGGACGTGGCTAGGAATGCCGTCTGGGCTGGCAGCCTTGCGAGGGTTAACATGTTTAAATGTTTTACTCACATTGGCTGCGGTGAAGGAGAGTCCACAGGTTTTGGTAGCGGGCTGTGTCGGTGGCACTGTATTGTCCTCAAAGCGAGCAAATAAGTTGTTTTAGTTTGTCTGGGAACAAGACATCGGGGGCTGCGACGGGGCTGGTTTTATTTTTGTAGTCCGTGATTGACTGTAGACACTGCCACATAGCTGACCAATCAGCCTGTTACCAACCCTTAGTAAACTTCTGGAAAATTATATTGTTTGACCAGATACAATGCTTACTCACAGTTTTTTTTTAAAATACAGATTTCAGCATGCTTAAAGTGAAGGACACTCAACAAGCACAGCACTTACACAAATGACTAATGATTGGCTGAGGGAAATTGATGATAACATAATTGTGGGGGCTGTCTTGTTAGATTTCAGTGCAGCTTTTGACAATATCGATCATAGTCTGCTGCTGGAAAAACTTGCGTTATGGCTTTACACCCCTGCTATAATGTGGATAAAGAGGTACTTGTCTAACAGAACACAGAGGGTGTTCTTTAATGGTAGCCTCTCTAATATAATTTCCCAGGGTAGCTGTTTAGGCCCCTTGCTTTTTTTCAATTTTTACTAACGACATGCCACTGACTTTGAGTAAAGCCAGAGTTTCTATGTATGCGGATGGCTCAACACTATACACATCAGCTACTACAGCGACACTCAACAAAGAGCTGCAGTTAGTTTCAGAGTGGGTGGCAAGGAATAAGTTAGCCCTAAATATTTATAAAACTAAAGGAATTGTATTTGGAACAAAACCCTAACTAAACCCTAAACCTCAACTAAATATTGTAATAAATAATGTGGAAATTGAGCAAGTTGAGATGATTAAAATGCTTGAAGTAACCCTAGATTGTAAACTTTCATGGTCAAAACATATTGATGCAGTAGTAGCTAAGATGGGGTCTGTCTATAATAAAGCGATACTCTGCCTTCTTAACAACACTATCAACGAGGCAGGTCCTACAGGCCCTAGTTTTGTCACATCTTGACTACTGTTCAGTTGTGTGGTCAGCACTGCTGGCCCTTGAATGTACACAGAGAGCTAATATTAATAATATGCATGTCACTCTCTCCTGGCTGAAAGTGGAAGAGAGATCGACTTCATCACTACTTTTTTTTTACGAGAGGTATTGAAATGTTGAATACACCCAGCTGTCTGTCTAAACTACTGGCACACAGCTCGGACCCCACAAGACATGCCACAAGAGGTCTCTTCACAGTCCCCAAGTCCAGAACAGACTACGGGAGGCACACAGTACTACATAGAGCCATGACTACATGGAACTGTATTCCATATCAAGTAACTGACGCAGGCAGTAAAATTAGATTTAAAAAACAGAAGAAAAGAAAACCTATTGGAACAGCGGGGACTGTGAAGCAACAAACACTGGCAGAGATACATGCACGCACACACTCACGCACGCACACACACACACACACACACACACACACACACACACACACACACACACACACACAGACACACAGACACACACACACACACACACACACACACACACACATTTAGTACTGTAGATATGTAGTAGTGGTGGAGTAGGGGCCTGAGGGCACACAGTGTGTTGGGAAATCTGTGAATGTAGTGTAATGTTTTTTTTAAAATGTATAAACTGCCTTAATTTTGCTGGACCCCAGGAAGAGTAGTTGCTGCTTTGGATCCATAATAAATACATATACTGGTTGTTACGGCTTTCTTCTGTCGAAGGAGAGTCGGACCAAAATGCAGCGTGGTTAGTTCGATACATCTTTAATAAAGAAAAAAAACACGAACAATACAAAAACAACAACCGGAATGTGAAAACCTATACAGCCTATCTGGTGACAACTAAACACAGAGACAGGAACAATCACCCACGACATACTCAAAGAATATGGCTGCCTAAATATGGTTCCCAATCAGAGACAACGATTAATCACCTGACTCTGATTGAGAACCGCCTCAGGCAGCCATAGACTATGCTCGACATCCCACAAAAACCCCATGACAAAAACACACCACAATAACCCATGTCACACCCTTGCCTGACCAAATAAATGAAGACAAACATACATTACTTCGACCAGGGCGTGACACTGGTGATGTACTGTACTGTCACGCCTTGCTCATTGTATTTTGTGTTTTTGTTATATGTTTGGGTAGGCCAGGGTGTGACATGGGTTTATATGTTGTGTTTCGTATTGGGGTTTGTATTATTTGGGATTGCGGCTGATTAGGGGTGTGGTATAGGTTTGGCTGCCTGAGGCGATTCTCAATTAGAGTCAGGTGCTTATCGTTGTCTCCGATTGGGAACCGTATTTAGGCAGCCTCAGTTTCGCTTTGTATTTCGTGGGTGTTTGTTCCTGTCTCTGTGTTGTAGTCACCAGATAGTCTGTAATTAGTTTCACGGTCCGTTCTGTTGTTTTTGTAATTTCAGTTATTTCATGTACCGCTATTCTGTTCATTAAAGTCATGAGTAACCTACACGCTGCATTTCGGTCCGACTTTCTTCATTCAACAGACGAACGCCGTTACATGTACCAGTAAAAAGTTTGGAAACACCTACTCATTCAAGGGTAAATATTTATTTGGACTATTTTCTACATTGTAGAATAATAATGAAATGACATATTGAATCACACAGTAACCAAAAACAAGTGTGAAACAAATCAAAATATATTTTTTAGATTCTTCAAAGTAGCCAGCCTTTGCTTTTGACAGCTTTGCATACTCTTGGCATTACCTCAACCAGCTTCACCTGGAATGCTTTTCCAACAGCCTTGAAGGAGTTCCCACATATGCCGAGCACTTGTTGGCTGCTTTTCCTTCACTCGCAGTCCAACTCATCCCAAACCATCTCAGTTGGGTTGAGGTCGGGTGTTGAGGCCAGGTCATCTGATGCAGCACTCAATCACCCTCGTACTTGGTCAAATAGCCCTTACACCACCTGGAGGTGAGTTGGGTCATTGTCCTGTAGAAAGACAAATGATAGTCCCACTAATCACAAACCAGATGGGATGGCGTACCGCTGCAGAATGCAAGTGTGCCTTGAATTCTAAATAAATCACTGACAGTGTCACCAGCAAGCAACCCCACACCATTACATCTCCTCTTCCTGCTTCACGGTGGGAACCACATATGCGGAGATCATCCGCTTACCTACTCTGCGTCTGAAAAGGACATGGAGGTTGGAAGCAAAAATCTCAAATTTTGACTATAGGACGGACTTCCACCGGTCTAAAAATGTGGTGTTCATCTGCCCAAATGTATTTCTGCAGGCATGGATGTGCTATGGCACCTGGCATCAGCAGCATAATATTGTGTAGAGGACTGAGGGTCTTCCAAATATTGAAAGTGTTATTTTGTAAATGTGTGTTTTTTTTCATGTTTTTTCTCCATTTTTTGGGGGGGAGGGGGTGTTAGAATACCATTTTGGTATTTTGTATATAGTTATTCCATTCGAAATGTATAACTTCACCAATTTGGCCACTTGGGTACATTTGGGATACTTGTGTGGGACACCTGGGTGACTTCATGATAAATGGCATGTAAACACACTTTTTTTGGAAGTTATCATTCTGAAACTTTGCACAAGTACTGGAGGCAGGGCTTTCTCCTATAGAGCTCCATTTTTATGGAACGGTCTGCCTACCCATGTCAGAGACGCAAACTCTGTCTCAACCTTTAAGTCTTTACTGAAGACTCATCTCTTCAGTGGGTCATATGATTGAGTGTAGTCTGGCCCAGGAGTGGGAAGGTGAACGGAAAGGCTCTGGAGCAACGAACTGCCCTTGCTGTCTCTGCCTGGCCGGTTCCCCTCTTTTCACTGGGATTCTTTGCCTCTAACCCTGTTACGGGGGCTGAGTCACTGGCTTGCTGGGGCTCTCTCGTGCCGTCCCTGGGGGGGGTGCGTCACCTGGGTTGGTTGATTCACTGTTGTGGTCGGCCTGTCTGGGTTCCCCCCCTGGGTTGTACCGTGTCGGAGATCTTTGTGGGCTATACTCGGCCTTGTCTCAGGATGGTAAGTTGGTGGTTGAAGATTTCCCTCTAGTGGTGTGGGGGCTGTGCTTTGGCAAAGTGGGTGGGGTTATATCCTTCCTGTTTGGCCCTGTCCGGGGGTGTCCTCGGATGGGGCCACAGTGTCTCCTGACCCCTCCTGTCTCAGCCTCCAGTATTTATGCTGCAGTAGTTTGTGTCGGGGGCTAGGGTCAGTTTGTTTATCTGGAGTACTTCTCCTGTCCTATTCAGGTGTCCTGTGTGAATCTAAGTGTGCGTTCTCTAATTCTCTCCTTCTCTCTTTCTTTCTCTCTCTCAGAGGACCTGAGCCCTAGGACCATGCCCCAGGACTACCTGACATGATGACTCCTTGCTGTCCCCAGTCCACCTGGCCATGCTGCTGCTCCAGTTTCAACTGGCCTGGGCCCTAGGACCATGTCCCAGGACTACCTGACATGAGGACTCCTTGCTGTCCCCAGTCCACCTGGCCATGCTCCTGCTCCAGTTTCAACTGACCTGAGCCCTATGACCGTGCCCCAGGACTACCTGACATGATGGCTCCTTGCTGTCCCCAGTCCACCTGACTGTGCTGCTGCTCCAGTTTCAACTGTTCTGCCTTATTATTATTTGACCATGCTGGTCATTTATGAACATTTGAACATCTTGGTCATGTTCTGTTATAATCTCTACCCGGCACAGCCAGAAGAGGACTGGCCACCCCACATAGCCCGGTTCCTCTCTAGGTTTCTTCCTAGGTTTTGGCCTTTCTAGGGAGTTTTTCCTAGCCACCGTGCTTTTACACCTGCATTGTTTGCTGTTTGGGGTTTTAGGCTGGGTTTCTGTACAGCACTTTGAGATATCAGCTGATGTACGAAGGGCTATATAAATAAATTTGATTTGATTTGATTACTGTTGCCCTCTTATGTTTTTCACAGAAATTTCCCCATCATCGTATCTGAATGTTTGTTTTATCTTGTTCATTTTAAAGATGATACAACAATAAAAAAAAATGTATGTTTTGTTTTATTTTCATTGTATCTAAACCAGATCTATTGTGTTATTCTCCTACATTCAATTCACATTTACACAAACTTCAGTGTTTTCTTTCAAATGGTACCAAGAATATGCATATCCTTGGTTCTGTGCCTGAGCTCCAGGCAGTTATGTCTTCAGGCGGAAATTGAAAAAAGTAGAGAGGTAGCTCTAAGAGGTTTTAACTGACTTCCCTCGTTAAATAAAATATACCACCACTACCTTGTCACACCACAACTGATTGGCTCAAATGCATTAAGGAAGGAAGGACATTCCAAACTAACAAGGCACACTTCATTGAAATGCATTACAGGTGACTACCTTATGAAGCTGGTAGAGAGAATAGTGTGTCATCAAGGCAAAGGGTGGCTACTTTGAAAAATCTAAACTATATTTTTGTTTCTTTAACACTTTCTTTCATCATATTCCCAGTGGGTCAGAAGTTTACATACACTCAATTAGTATTTGGTAGCATTGCCTTTAAATTGTTTAACATGGGTCAAACGTGTTGGGAAGCCTTCCACAAGCTTCCCAAAATAAGTTGGGTGAATTTTGGCCCTTTCCTCCTGACAGAGCCTCCTTGCTCGCACACGCTTTTTCAGTTCTGCTCACAAATTTTCTATAGGATTGAGGTCAGGGCTTTGTGATGGCCACTCCAATACCTTGACTTTGTTGTCCTTAGGCCATTTTGCCACAACTTTGGAAATATGTGTTGTGTCTTTGGCTATTTTTATTTTATTTCACCTTTATTTAACCAGGTAGGCTAGTTGAGAACAAGTTCTCATTTGCAACTGCGACCTGGCCAAGATAAAGCATAGCAGTGTGAACAGACAACACAGAGTTACACATGGAGTAAACAATTAGCAAGTCAATAACACAGTAGAAAAAATGGTCAGTCTATATACAATGTGTGCAAAAGGCATGAGGTAGGCGAATAATACAATTTTGCAGATTAACACTGGAGTGATAAATGATCAGATGGTCATGTACAGGTAGAGATATTGGTGTGCAAAAGAGCAGAAAAGTAAATAAATAAAAACAGTATAAAAACAGTATGGGAATGAGGTAGGTGAAAATGGGTAGGCTATTTACCTATTGAATATGTACAGCTGCAGCGATCGGTTAGCTGCTCGGATAGCTGATGTTTGAAGTTGGTGAGGGAGATAAAAGTCTCCAACTTCAGCGATTTTTGCAATTCATTCCAGTCACAGGCAGCAGAGTACTGGAACGAAAGGCGGCCAAATGAGGTGTTGGCTTTAGGGATGATCAGTGAGATACACCTGCTGGAGCGCGTGCTACGGATGGGTGTTGCCATCGTGACCAGTGAACTGAGATAAGGCGGAGCTTTACCTAGCATGGACTTGTAGATGACCTGGAGCCAGTGGGTCTGGCGACAAATATGTAGTGAGGGCCAGCCGACTAGAGCATACAAGTCGCAGTGGTGGGTGGTATAAGGTGCTTTAGTGACAAAACGGATGGCACTGTGATAGACTGCATCCAGATTGCTGAGTAGAGTGTTGGAAGCCATTTTGTAGATGACATCGCCGAAGTCGAGGATCGGTAGGATAGTCAGTTTTACTAGGGTAAGCTTGGCAGCGTGAGTGAAGGAGGCTTTGTTGCGGAATAGAAAGCCGACTCTTGATTTGATTTTCGATTGGAGATGTTTGATGTGAGTCTGGAAGGAGAGTTTGCAGTCTAGCCAGACACCTAGGTACTTATAGATGTCCACATATTCAAGGTCGGAACCATCCAGGGTGGTGATGCTAGTCGGGCATGCGGGTGCAGGCAGCGATCGGTTGAAAAGCATGCATTTGGTTTTACTCACGTTTAAGAGCAGTTGGAGGCCATGGAAGGAGTGCTGTATGGCATTGAAGCTCGTTTGGAGGTTTGATAGCACAGTGTCCAATGACGGGCTGAAAGTATATAGAATGGTGTCGTCTGCGTAGAGGTGGATCAGGGAATCGCCCGCAGCAAGAGCAACATCATTGATATATACAGAGAAAAGAGTCGGCCCGAGAATTGAACCCTGTGGCACCCCCATAGAGACTGCCAGAGGACCGGACAGCATGCCCTCCGATTTGACACACTGAACTCTGTCTGCAAAGTAATTGGTGAACCAGGCAAGGCAGTCATCCGAAAAACCGAGGCTGTTGAGTCTGCCGATAAGAATATGGTGATTGACAGAGTCGAAAGCCTTGGCGAGGTCGATGAAGACGGCTGCACAGTACTGTCTTTTGTCGATGGCGGTTATGATATCGTTTAGTACCTTGTGTGTGGCTGAGGTGCACCCGTGACCGGCTCGGAAATCAGATTGTACAGCGGAGAAGGTACGGTGGGATTTGAGATGGTCAGTGACCTGTTTGTTGACTTGGCTTTCGAAGACCTTAGATAGGCAGGGCAGGATGGATATAGGTCTATAACAGTTTGGGTCCAGGGTGTCTCCCCCTTTGAAGAGGGGGATGACTGCGGCAGCTATGCCGGATTAAGTGATATGATTTTATAGAATAGCATGTTATTTCTCTGTAATTAATATTACCTGATTAAGCTAATCCTGTAACTGTAATTAACTAGGAAGTCGGGGCACCACAAAATAATATTTATAGAGCTGTTATCTTCCGAATAAACTCTTAAAGACCTAGTAATATCTTACATCAATATCAGTCAATATTAATCGTCACCTTATTTCAGTCTTATCTGAAAGTTGTAAATTCGTGGTTATCTTCATGAACCTTGGCTAACAAGTTGAATCAGCAATACAAACTTTGGTTTAATTATTTATTTACTAAATACCTAAATAATCACACAGAATTACATATACACAGAATGCAAATTATGTCATACAGAAAACGTTCCTGGTGGACGGAGCCGACATGACGGCTGGTTACACAAAGGAAAGGGGGTTGCGTTTGAGTGAAAGAGCGGGAAGACTGAGGAACAAAGGGAGAAGCTATGCTATCGTAAATATAGTATCTTATGCATTCTAAATTACAGCCCCTTTGGAAAAGGAAAATGCAATATTTACGCTTCGGTAGGTTGGTCGTAGATGCTGGTCGTGCTGCCCAACAGAGATCTTCCTGTCCTTGGAAGAATGCCTCTGGTAGTAAACTGAATACGTTGCAGTATCGTCGTTGTGTGTTAGACTGGACCCGTCGTCCGTCCTTTCCTAGCCTACGTTTAGAGCAGCCGCTGCTAGCTCAACAGCTAGGAGGTATCACTTCTGTAGTGAATAAGAGTTCAAAGTTCATACCATTCGCAACCAAAGTTCACGCTGGGGTTGGCTTACCTCTGTAGTTGACATGTTAGTACTTTTAACGTGGGACCGTCGTCCTCAGAACAGGTTATTATCTGAATCCTTCTGACATCGGACCGTCGCTCTAATGTACCCGGAACAAAAAGTTATATTTTTGTAAAGGGCTTATATAGTGGAGGGAAAGAAGGGTGTGTTTCATAGTTTATAACCAATGTCTCTTCACAGGGGCGGGCCACTGATTGAGCAGAGCTTTAACCTTATGAAAACCCAATTATTTAATTTGGAAGCTAAAATTACATTTAATCTTTTCACAAATAGTTTCATATTTATACATTTATATTGCACAACAATTCCATGTGAATCTGATAACTATAATGTGTAGACTTTCCAGGATACAGTTTGTTATTCTATCATTAATAAGAATGTCTCAGATGACAACCGAACTGACATCATATTCATTAAGAACCAACACATATTTTCAACTGGTTGGATTACCGAAATATGGTTACTTTCCCCCCAACTTTTGATGTTCCCCAGCTCGCTATGTTTAACAAAGGCTTTTCAAGAGGCCTTCAGTAGAGTCAAGAGAGGAAAGGGAGAAAGGGATTTATGGGGGGAGTCATAAACCTTGTCCACAGGCCAACATCATGACATATGCTTGTGGTCATTGTCCATTTGGAAGACCCATTTGCGACCAAGCTTTCACTTCCTGATTGATGTCTTGAGATGTCACTTCAATATATCCACATAATTTCCCACCCTCATGATGCCATCTATTTTGTGAGGTGCACCAGTCCCTCATGCAGCAAAGCACCCCCAAGCTTCACGGTTGGGATGGTGTTCTTCGGCTTGCAAGCATCACCCTTTATCCTCCAAACATAACGATGGTCATTATGGCCAAACAGTTCTATTTTTGTTTCATCAGACCAGAGGATATTTCTCCAAAAAGTACGATATTTGTCCCCATGTGCAGTTGCAAACCATAGTCTGGCTTTATATGGCGGTTTTGGAGCAGTGGCTTGTTCCTTGCTGAGCGGCCTTTCAGGTTATGTCGATATAGGACTCGTTTTACTGTCGATATAGATATTTTTGTACCATTTCCTCCAACATCTTCACAAGGTCCTTTGATGCTGTTCTGGGATAGATTTGCACTTTTCGCACCAAAGTACGTTCATCTCTAGGAGACAGGACGCATCTCCTTCCTGAGCGATATGACGGCTGCGTGGTCCCATAGTGTTTATACTTACGTACTATTGTTTGTACAGATGAACCTTCAGGCGTTTGGAAATTCCTCCCAAGCATGAACCAGATGTCTTGGCTGATTTATTTTGATTTCCCATGATGTCAAGCAAAGAGGAACTGAGTTTGAAGGTAGGCCTTGAAATACATCCACAGGTAAACCTCCAATTGACTCAAATTATGTCAATTAGCCTATTAGAAGCTTCTAAAGCCATGACATAATCTTCTGGAATTTTCCAAGCTGTTTAAATACACAGTCAATTTAGTGTATGTAAACTTCTGACCCACTGGAATTGTGATACAGTGAATGATAAGTGAAATAATCTGTCTGTAAACAATTGTTGGAAATATTACTTGTGTCATGCACAAAGTAGATGTCCTAACCGACTTACCAAAACTATAGTTTGTTAACTAGAAATGTGTGGAGTGGTTGAAAAACGAGTTTTGATGACTCCAACCTAAGTGTATGTTTACTTCTGACTTCAACTGTATGTGTCCAAACTTTTGACTGGTACTGTATGTAAATAAGATATGTTCTTCTTTTCAGTTTTCGTCTTGTCATTATGGAGTGTTGTGTTTTTTATTTAATCAATTTGAGAATAAGGCTGTAATGTATCAACATGTGTATAAAGGGAAGGGGTCTGAATACTTTCCGAACGCACTGTGTAGCAAACAAAGGGTCAATGCACGGGCATCTCGGCCCTCACAGCTAAGGTCCATGTGGAGAGCATAAGCTGGGAAGTTTAAGTTCTTCAGTCAGTTTCCTTTTGATTGCTAGCAATAGCATAAATTAGTTTAACAGTTATCTGACAAAAGTTATTGATGATGTGAGTTTCTGTGCCTCTGCCTCCCCACACACTGTTTTCACCATATCAATTACAGCTGGTAATATCGATCTCTGCTATAGTGTGGTTTCATAGCGTAGTGGGCCTAGCCATTCACCGTGGGAATGATTCCAGTGCAATGGTCAAATGACTCCTTTTCCCCTGATCTAAGGGAATGTCTGGTTGAAATTCATCTTTCAGATTTGAATAACTTTCATTTAGATTTTTAAGGTTAACCACATAACGATTGAGATAAAGCCAATATTATATTTTTTTGTATACATTTATTTTGAGGATTTAGGAAATTCTCCTGTGACTCACATATTGCCGCGATCCATAGCTCGGGAACAGGTTTGCTAATTTCTCCAGGTACAGTCTGTCAGTTACGTGTCCTCGGAACACTGTTTTACCATTTGTGTTCACTTGTAGCAGACAAAGGAAAAGTATCTCTGCCTGTCGTCCATGATAATTTTTTGTGAAGTGTCCGAGTGTTGGGTTACGGTTGCTGAGCTTTGATTGGACAATCACTGTTCAGGAGCGGAGATTAGCAAAGGGTAAATTAAGTAGTTTACTGTGATTGTTTTCAATTAAATGCAGTGCATTCATAACCTAACCATTATGAAACTTCCATTTGATAAAATAAGCCTCACATGGCAAATTAGCCATTACATTTTTTAATGACCAAATTCAACACCGACCTCCATAGAAAAATTCCTCACGTCAGCTTATTTTCGTGGACAGATTTTGGACTGAGTAAAACCTCTTGCATCGCCTTTTCCTCTCTGGTTTAACTAGTAGCTAGCAGATGGTTGATCATATGGGCAATGCCTACTCCCGAGCTTCTCGCTTAAACTAGCTGCTGTTAGCAGTATGTTGAGAAATGAATACCCCTTCACTTGATGAAAGTTGAAAGTAATCTTTTATTGTACAATAAAAGATCACATACCATGTTCTGAGTTATGTGATTGGTCCACAAGGGAATATTGGAGCTAGTTCAACAATTATTTTTTATCCACAACTCTGTTAATGTAGCTTACATCAGCCAGTACTTTTCTTTTGAAGCATGATGTTCCCACCCACGGTGCACTTTGTTCAATGTAGCTTTACAGTAAACCCATTTAGTGAACACTGGCTTTGACTGTATGAGCTGAAAACGAAGGTCCTAATCTGTCAGTGGTCCTTATGCAAGCAGCTGTTGAACAGAAACTTGAAGCATGCATGCAGACACACACAGAGTGGTCTGCCATCTCTGCAACTTGGATTGTGGTCATTTTCATGGCCTATATATCCAGCATGTCCAGGCATGCAATCACAACACACATAGCATGGCATTGGAAAGCCAGAGCCTGCATCTTTCCTCTGACATGCAAATACATAACAGAATTGATGAATAGGGCCTGGCGCCTAGTGTCTGACCTGACTGCAGAAATAGGTTATAGTACAATTCAGTCCAAAGTTCAAAGAAACAATTGATCCCATCCCAATGACCCACAATCTATGGCACATGTTAAGTGCGTTATACCTTTTCAGGAAAAGTTATAACATTTATGTATTTTAAACTATTCTTGCCACAGGTGATGGCAAAAAAAATACAACAAACATTCTAAAATGTGAAAAGGGCCAGCAAGCCTTAGAAGCGTGACTGTCTTCCCTCTGAACCCTTTAACGTTACTACACACCAGGCATAAACATGAAAATGCTTAGACAAGACTTGTACAATAAATACATATGAGATACATGACTTGAAATCAATCTGACCGTTCCATAAATTATCAAAGACTAAATGAAAAGAAAACACAGTAAAATGATTTCATGAAGTGAAGACTGAATAAATATTAATTGACATTCAACCGTAGTCACATACTGCACCAATTAGTTGTTTTTCAAGTTTTCACATAAAAGCAAAGTAATAGAAAATTGGTGTGGGCTGGTGTCTTGAGTTCTAATAATCTACTTTATATTACTCAGCCAATGGTAGTGGAATATTGGATCCAACATGCAGAATAGGTCTACAATTGGATGAGCATTGGTTTTAACATCACATCCACTTCAGTTGTATACATACCATGCACCATTGAGGTGTATACGAAAACTGAAAGCCTGTTAAGTGAATATAAGCATGTGAAAAGCTTGTTGTTTGATTGAAACAAGGGGACCCTCAGACATGACCAATCAGGAATTGCATGGCACCCTTCACATTGATTACATTAGATATGATTGGAATAGGTTCAGGGATGTTTCTGCACTAGTACTTCAGCCTAGATGTAATAAATTATGTAAATCAAACCAAATCTCAGAGGCACTGATGAGAAAACAGGAATAATTCATTGTTCTCCATTGTGCTTTGGAAGATTGTTTGAGTCACTTCATGGAGTAAGTGAATTGGACCATAAAGATAACTTTGAAGAAAATCTTTCAATCACTGCAGTGACTGATACCAGCAAATGGCCAAATGCTGGTTTTGCACATTACCAAAATATGTACGCATACAACTGAAGGGGCATTTAAAACAAAATAAACAACATTATTTTGATATATAACTTCCAATATGGAGATGTAACAAAACATCTATATATCTATATAAATATATATATATATCTATATCTATATATATATCTATAAATATATATATATATATATAAATATATATATATATAATATATAACACTAGCTAAATAAGGCATTTTACTTTTAATATAATCAACTAAGTTTAAAGAAAAATGTCATATTTGGTGAAAGTTTGGCAAAACAAATTAATTGTATAGTCACAAGTTGTGACAAGGCAACAATAACATGTCTTCCAACAAAGAAAGATGACGCTAGAGCAAGAGATCAAAATACAGCTCTAGAACAAAACGTCACCCATGGGACAGGTTGTGCAAGTGTGCGCATGCATGTACGCACACACAAATAAAAGCTTAATAGACAGAATACAGGTAAACATTCACCAAAAGGACACTTTTCTAATATGATTTTTTTTTCACAAACAAAAAGAGAAGTCAAGTTGTTACACTTAGAAGCCAAGTCTAAAACATATACCCCAAAAAACAGACCCTGTTGTAAAATGGAGAATAAAATCAGCTTTTGCATCCATTTAGTGTAGTACATTATGTTAAATACAATAAACACTGGTACTGATTTTGCCATTTCCCCCCAACGTCAAGGGACATAATGGAGAAAACTAAACATGTGGTGTGCATGTAAACAAAAGGAACAGCAACATACAGCTAAATAGATTGACATTTTTTAACATTCTGAGTATGACCTAGTCTACAGGAGTTTTAAATGCTTATAAGGGAAGAAAAGGAGACCACGAAGCCTTTAAAACAATGAGGCACTCTGCCACTGCTTTACATACAGTATCTGTGATCAAACAACTAACTTTTCCCTAACACTGGAAAGGCGGATGGGAATGGACATATTATATTTATATTTTGCACATCCCCCACCACCCCTTTCTCTTAATGAAGTACCCTCTGTGTGCTTGTCCCTCACCAGTGAGGCACCGGCGCTCTCAACAGAGCCCTCTGTGACAGACTGTCTATGGTACCTCTTCACTGCTCCCACACTGACACAGATGATCACATCCCAAAGTGACTTTGTGAGATTATATATTTTAAAGCATTATCAAAACTCAGGATTAGTCTTTGCCTTTTTTTTTTTTTTTTAGTGGCTGTCGTACTGAATATGTGTTCTCTCGATTGGTTATACTAGCATCATTGTTTCTCTAAATCTGTTATACGCAGTGTTGTTTGTCTATTTTCCCTTTAAAAATGTTTTACATAGCAGTAACAAGACAAACAAAATAGGGATGGACAAAAGCTGTCCTATTCAGAACTTCTTAGCAGCAGTTATGCTACTAATCAAACTTGGGACTGCAAGTTACCTTGCATGAATTGATATAACAAGTACTATATTCAACACATTTTAAAGGACCTTCAAATAAAATTGCTATTAGTTTTAGGCTTTCGGGACATTAAACAACTTTAATGGGATATTCACATTCCTTAATTAACACCCATCAAGGAAACTGAGTGGACAGTAATCACTAAACGGCTACATCGTTCTTGGTTGTGATCATTAGGCACCAAATGGATAAAAAACGGACTGAAAAAGGGTGGGACTACTTGATAAGAAACACATTTTCATTTTCCATTGAAACTGTTTGACAATGTTCTCCATTGCATGCCCTAATGAACACAACCCACAATCTTTATCCTCTTCAGTCAAACAGGCTCCAGGCTTTACCTTTTTGCAACCAGGACATACCAGGCTTCTAAATGATGTAGCAGACCGTCAAGGATGCTTGAATTGTTATAACCATGTAACAACATTGAGTAATTCCTCCCTTCGCAAGTGTGTGTTTGCATCTCTTTCATGAAGTTCTTGAATGGAGCATGTGTGGGCATATATAAGATAATCACAAATTTGCTACAGGGCAGATCCATAAAAAGTGGATAACAAAAGTATTTACATACAAATGAAGGTACTTACACACCACAAACTTAAAACTGTTGCACAGTAAGAAAGCGGTGGGAGAAGAATTATTTTGTGAAGTCTACTCTGCCCCCATTGACACGCTCTCCTCCTCAGGCAGTTTTTCCTCCTCCATCAAGCTAATCTCCATTGTTCCTCTCTCCTCTTCAACGCTATTCTTGGGGTTTACCTCTGGAGGATCATGGGAGTCGTGTCCCGTGCCCTCCTCCTGAATGCTGTCCTCCGTCTGCTCCCTGTCCTCTGGCCCAGCCTGGCCAGCCGTTCTCTCCCCAGTCTGGCCATCACTGTGTTTTTTCGGAGGCCCACTGTCCGTCTGTAAGTGGCTGTGGCTGCCTGCGTCCACCACCACCACCCCTTCCTCCCTTGTTCTTTTCTTCTTCATATTTGGGCTGCTGGAGGAGTCTGCAGGCGGCATGCCTGGCAGCGCCATGACGCCCCCGTGCGGGAGGAACATGTGAGGGTACAGCAGTCCATGGGACATCCCCGGGATGAGGAAAGGGTTGAAGGCCTGGTGGCTGCCACTGCTGGTCGCTGTGGTGGTGGTGATGGCCGCAATGCTGTGGCTGCCCATCGCGCCCTGCTGCTTTTCCTCCCTCTTTCTCTCTGTGCCAGGCTGAATGCCGGAGCCCTCGGCCCCTGTGCTCGAAGATGCCTGGCCGGGGCCTCGAGAGGGGCTACTGGCCGCTGAGGAGGAGGCCGCAGTGGTGGTAACTGCAGCCGTGGAAGAGGAGGTGGAAGCGGAGCAGGTGGGCGGCAAACCCATCAGCCCCTGAACGCTGAACATGTGGGGGGCGCCATGTACGCCGTGGAGCATCATAGGCAGCATGCTCAGACCATTCTTTGATTCTTCACCGGCGGACACAGCAAAGCCATGGGGGAATCCCATCAAGCCTGTGAGTGGGATGCCCTGGACATTGCGGAGGTTCTGGAGGCTGACCAGGTCCATGCTGCCGATCAGGCCGCCGTTCATACAGAGCGGGCCCATGGGAGACTCGGAGAGGAGGGGCTTGGGCATCTCGCTGCGGGGACGACGGCCCCGGCGGCGGGGCCCCTGGTCGCGGCACACGGGCTCAGTGAGGATGCGGGTGAACTTGCCCTCAGGAAGAAAACCCTGGAAAAACAAGGCATTAGCTTAAGGAAAATGCAGGGATGTTTTTGAAGGACATCTGTAATCTGTGAGGCAGTAGGTTCTGACAACTGCACTATTCAAGATGAGTAAATGTCTAATTAAAAATGGAAACATTCTAATGAAACTATTTGATGGGGCATTTATGTGGATATGAGAGAGTGAAAATGCCATGCTACTCACAGAGTGTTTCACTACATCTGCCCAGTCAGGTGCCACGCAGTACTCAGTATTTGCATCCAGCCATCGTGAAAGCTCCTTGATTGCTGGAGCCATAGCACCCCCAAGCTACAGCACAGAAGAATACAACCCTCAATGAGTTCTTGTACACACACACACATAGCATAAATATAAATGATGCATTTGTGTATAATTCAGGCAAACGTTACATGTAATTCAAATTTTGTTAGGCTATGTCTTAAAGAATTGTATTCAATCAATGTGAAGGAGCACAGTTGGGTGGGGAGAAGCATCTTCATTCACCTGATAACCACTGCAAAGAAATGCCAGTAGCTAGGCTTTTAAACATTTGGCGAAATAATTAAGCGAATATTGTAATTGTAAGTACAAATAAAAAGCCCTTTGTCGTATAATAACTTTTCATTTACCCAATCATTTTTTTTATATTGCAGAAAGAATGTTGCTTCCAATGTAATTGTCTGCATCATTTCCAATCCCCCATATTTTTGGGGTAAATATATATATCCATACACGCATATATATATATATATATATATATATATATATATATATATATATATATATATATATATATATATATATATATATATATATATATATACACACACACACACATATATACATACACATATCTATATAGACATACATACTTTTTTAAAGAATATACCTTTATTATTATTCCCCGCAAACCCTACTGCCGATCCCCCAATTGAAGTAAACTAATAAACACTTCTGCTTCTACCTTCAATCCATACACATTCTACAGACACAGTCTACTTTACAATAGTTCTCTCTTGTTTGTTCTTAGTCCTTCCTCTATTTCTGATGTCCATCCAGTCTAATTTCTATTTGTAACTATCCTATTTCACAAAGTTCCGAACCTATATATATTTTACAGATCCCATATAATTTACATTGTTTATCTTGTTATTAGTCCCACCCTTCAGCTCCATTCAACACCTCCCATCTGTCTCTCAACAGCATCCATTTCGGATTTCTACTTGCCATATATTTTTCAACTGTGCTGTGATGCTTCACAAAAGAATTGAACCTTCCTATTCTCATTGCTTCTACAGATTGAAAAATAAAAATATTTTTTTAAACTAAAATAATTATTAAATTATTGATTGATTGACTATGGATTTTCAAATCACACAGTATTGCTATCTGTAGTGTTAGTTCCATCCCATTTTTACCTCTGTCGATGCTTTTGTCACAAAAATGATTGGGTTAAACAGCAAATACCCACGCATGGTGTAGCCAACAACTCACAGACAGCGTACAGTAGGTGAGATTATTGATAAGAACAAGATTTATTTGTCAACTGGCATTCATGGTCAAATTGCTGCAAAGAAACCACTACTAAAAGACACCAATAATAAGAAGAGACTTGCTTGGGCCAAGAAACACGAGCAATGTACATCGGTGGAAATGTCATTTGGTCTGATGAGTCCAAATTTGAGATTTTTGGTTCCAACCGCAGTGTCTTTCTGACATAGAGTAGGTGAACTCCGCATGTGTGGTTCCCACCGTGAAGCATGGAGGAGGAGGTGTGATGTTGTGGGGGTGCTTTGCTGGTAACACCATCAGTGATTAGTTTAGAATTCAAGGCACAGTTAACCAGCATGGCTACCACAGCATTCTGCAGCAATACACCATCTCATCTAGTTTGCGCTTAGTAGGACTATCATTTGTTTTTCAACAGGACAATGTCCCTACACACCTCCAGGCTGTGTAAGGGCTATTTTACCAAGGAGGAGAGTGATGGAGTGCTGCATCAGATGACCTGTCATGCACAATCACCTGACCTCAACCCAATTGAGATGGATTGGGATGAGGTGGACCGCAAGGTGAAGAAAAAGCAGCCAAGTGCTCAGCCTATGTGGGAACTCCTTCAAGACTGTTGGAAAAGCATTCCAAGTGAAGATGGTTGAGAGAAATACCAAAAGTGTGTAAAGGTGTCATCAATGCAAAGGGTGGCTACTTTGAATAATCTCAAATATATTTTGATTTGTTTAACAGTTTTTTGGTTACTACATGATTCCATGTGTTATTTCATAGTTTGGATGTCTTCACTATTATTCTATAATGTATAAAATAGTAAAAATAAAGAAAAAACCCTTGAATGAGTAGGCGTTTCCAAACTTTTGACTGGTACTGTATCTATTTCACCGACCCCAAATATTATCCACCAATCAAACATATTTTGTTTACAAAAAATATAAAAGTTTCCCCACAATTTGCAGTTTCCATCAGGTACAGTACTCTCATAAAAATGGTGGGATGGAAACATGGTTAATGTCAGTGATGTTATGTGTGCTTGTGCATCAGTGTTCGGTGTGTGCGTTTGAGTCAAAATAGTTACCCTGCGGCCAGTGCTCCTGTGGACCACTGGCACCCTCTCCTCCCCTGTTAGGGAGTTGACATCCAACTTGGTGGGGTCTTTACAGCGATGCCGCCTCTGCTTGGGCCGCTCCACAAAGCTGTGCAGAATCGCTGAGCCAGGAGACTGAAACCCCAGATTTGGCAAGAAAAGCACACTACTCCAAATGATATTCACTTACTTTAAAACATACTATAAAACCAAACTATAAAACCAGCTGGTGAGTTGAACCATTCGTAACAGAAACGTTCTCAAAGTTCACAAGTTTTTCAGAAATCCCAGTTTCCTCCTGCTTATTCCCTTTTGGATCCAGGAATCATCAAACTGGGATTTCACTAAAGTAAAGGGAATTTGAAGAATGGATAAGATGAATGTGCATGGAGGATCAACTCACCGGTGCGAAAGTGGGCACCTCCATGCTACAGTTGGGATTCTGTCGCAGCCATTCCATCAAGCCATTGTTGGCAGCCTCTCTGTCGATGGCCACCACCTCTGACAGGGTGGGGGTGGAGGTTCCCGGGGGGCGCTCAGGTGGGGAGGAGGTAGACGACACTGCAGAATGGCTGGTGACTTCTACCCTGCCCTGTAGAGGAAAAAAACACAGGGAAACAAATAGATGTATTTGATTCCCAACTCAACACTAGTATGAAGTGCTTGTGATTAGTGTTGCACAGTATAACGAAACTCGATACTAGAACAATACTAGAACATGAAAAACTGCTTGTTACTTTCAGTACTTCTGTCAAATATGTCTCATGTCGTGTACTGATTGAGAGGACCAAGTCTGTCTATCATTGCAGCTGATGTCCCGTACCTCATGCCTGCACCACTTACTCATTGCTAGAGCAGAGTGTCTAGGCAGCACCATGTTAGCTCTCCACTCAAGCTGCACAGAAGTTAACACACTTGAATTATTTTGAAACTAAAGATATCGGTAGCTTCCAGCTTTGTAGAATAACTTTCTATGCAAGTCACAGCTGAACTGACAACCATTCACAATCCTAATACTATGGGATATAAAAAATATAAAAACACAAAATATGCTGATTTCAAAACTTGTCAACAAAAACGTAATGAACTCACAACAATCTCTCACTCACGTCCAAAGATACTGTAGCAAACCTGACTTATAAAGCTGTGCTTTTGTAGCACAGTCGATTTCCGCAGGGCTAACGGCAAGAATGTTGAGGGTTCTTGCCGGATTCCCTGCCTGTTTCATTACATTGGTGTCAGAAGTGAAACTGCGAAACTCAAAAGATGCCCAACTATTGAACAGAGCAATCGCTGAGGTTATCTGTCTGGATTAAATGCCATTCTGTGACTATGGCTAATACGCCTTTTCTGCCATGGTATCGTTTTGGTATCAAGTACAACACTACTAGTGATACGCTATAGTACAACCTTTATTGCAAATTAATTGCCTCCAAGCACCAAACCACAAGAGTCAACTGTATTGTCCTTCCCCCTGAATTTGGTAAGGGGACAGGTCCACAGTAATTATCATCAAAACCAGGTGGTGCAGAAAGTAGTACCATTAAGCTGGCTCTTTTTCTGTTCACAAAACCAAAATAAATTTTGACTTGACAAACCTGTTTTTCCTGCACATGCATTCCTCTGCTCTTGACAAACCCGATATCAACCGCCTCCACGTTTCTCCGTCTGCCTCTCCTCCGGCGCATGATTGCGTCGTCACACCTCAGGTTGCCATTGACAATTTGGCCTGTGACGGGGTGGATGAGACCTGCCTGCAGGATCCCGGCCATGTCCTTCCCCACTGAACCGTGCATGGCACTCATGGCGGGCAGTTTTCGGGCAACGGGGTGGACCTGGTGACTCATGTGGCCTACAGTGGCTGCTGCGTCGCCCCCAATGCCCAGATCCCCGGCCTTGGAGAGGTCCATGGCCGCCTCCTGCCAGCCGTTGAGCAGCAGCGCCCCACCACTGTTCGACACGGTTACAGGCATATTCTCCCCTGTGTGGCACTGCTTACTGAGCACCTCTGCCTTGTATTCAAACGCACGCCTACTCCGCTTTAGGTCAGGCAAATAGGGCGGCGCCACCAGCCTCTCCTGTAAGAGAGGCAAGGATGTCAACCTCCAGCCTCCCTGGCTGCATTCTCCGGCATCTCTTGACTTGTACTGAACAGGATGGAAATGGAAGAGTGGAAAAATATTAATGAATACCGACAATAGACTGGCGAATATCCACAAAAACGTCACAAAAGAAGGATTTCAACACCGATGGTTATGAAGGCACAGAAGATGAACATGGGCTAGTCACCTTGGGAAGGCGGGTTACAGGAGGGGCTGGGATGTTGAAGTTAAGGCTCTGGGATGGCTGTACCCTGGCTGAAATGAAGCCAGCCCTCTGGTGCACAATGTTAGGCACACAGGTGTTTGCCAGAGAGCTAGGGGAGTCATACTGCTGGCTGGAGGAGGGCCACTTCCCCTTCAAGATGGCGTGACAGATGCTGTCCAGGCGGTTGATGATCACCCGATCCTGCAACGCAAAGGAGCACAAAAAAGTACCACGCATTATTCCCCTGGATCCCAGTATATGGCTTAGCTGCAAAGTCAAAATTGGCTATATCGTGAAAATGTATACTACATTATAATAGGTATGTGGACACGTGCTCGTTAAACGTCTCATTCCAAAACCCTTGGCATTAACATGGAGGTGGTCCCCACTTTGCTGCTAGAACATCCTCCATTCTTCTGGGAAGGCTCTTGTGGCTAAATGGAAGCATTAGTTAGGTCGGGAACTTATTTTGGGGGGTTATGCCTGGCTCAGTCGGCGTTCCAATTCATCCCAAAGGTGTTCGATGGGGTTGAGGTCAGGGCTCTGTACAGGCCAGTCAAGTTATTCCACACCGATCTCGACAAACCATTTATGTATGGACCTTGGTTTGGGCACGGCAGCATTGTCATGCTGAAATAGGAAAGGGCCTTCCCTAAACTGTTGCCACAAAACTGGATGCACAGAATTGTCTAGAATGTCATTGCATGCTGTAGCGTTAACACTTCCCTTCACTGGAACGAAGGGGCCTAGCCCAAACCATGAATAACAGCCCCAGACCACGATTCTACATCCACCAAACTTTACAGTTGGCACTATACATTTGGGCAGGTTGCGTTCTCCAGGCATCCCACAAACCTAGATTCGTCCATCAAACTGCCAGATGGTGAGGTAAAGACATCACTCCAGAGAATGCTTTCCACTGCTCCAGCCGACGCATGGAATTGCACTCGGCCATGGAAACCCATTTCATGAAGCACCCGACGAACAGTTCTTGTGCTGATGTTGCTTCCAGAGGCCGCTAGGAACTCGGTAGTGAGTGTTGCAACCCAGGACAGACCATTTTTACACGCTACGCACTGCAGCACTCGGCGGCCCGGTTCTGTGAGCTTGTGTGGCTCTAGCAGGGAAGACATTTGACAAACTGACTTGTTGGAAAGGTGGCTTCCGATGACTGTGCCATTCTTCTGTAAGGCCATTCTACTGCCAATGTTTGTCAATGGAGATTGCATGGATGTGTGCTCGATTTTATACACTTGTCAGCAACGGTGTGGCCGAAATAGCCAAATCTACGAATTTGAAGCGGTGTCAGCTTTTGGTCTTAATTAAACATAAGGTTATGGAAATGTGTCTAAGGATCCGTTTGAAAATCTGATTTTGGGAGAAATTGTTATACCCGAATCAGATAGTGTCAACCAATTCCCCTGGGCTAACATGAAATGGAAACTTTTCAAGGCAGTTGGCAGGTCAACTCGCCATGTACCATACCTTTGGCCACTCGGAGAAGGAGTAGAGGGCTTTTTCCTGCAGCAGCTGGGCGATGGTGGGCTCCCGCGCGTCCTGCAGACTGTCAGGCATCTCACACATGGACATGGGGACGGCAAACTGTGCCACCTCCACATAGCTGTCCACTACAGAGACTGTGGAGAGAGACAGTGACACAGTGCACAACACAAGATCTCAACTACAGGGCATCTGGAGAAGGTGGTAGAAACCAAAAGCCAAAGCAATTTTTTTTCATATTTTTTTTTTCTGTTATATGAGTCCATCTTAACAGCTGTCTACCTGTAGGCTACCTAGAGTTTTTTCCATATACATACAGTACCCATCAAAAGTCTGGACACACCTACTCATTCAAAGGGTTCTCTTTATTTTTGCTATTTTCTACATTGCAGACATCAACTATGAAATAACACATATGGAATCATGTAGTAACCAAAAAAGTTTAACAAATAAAAATATATTTGAGATTCTTCAGAGCAGCCACCCTTTGCCTTGATGAATACTCTTGGCATTCTCTCAACCAGCTTCATGAGGTAGTCACCTGGAATGCATTTCAATTAACAGGTGTGTCTTCTTAAAAGTTAATTTGTGGAATTTCTTTCTTTCTTAATGTGTTTGAGCGTCATTTGTGTTGTGACAAGGTAGGGGTGGTATACAGAAGGTATACAAAGACTAAGTCCATATTTTGGCAAGAACAGCTCAAATAACCAAAGAGAAACAGTCCATCATTACTTTAAGACATGAAGGTCAGTCAATGCGCAAACATTTCAAGAACTTTAAAAGTTTCTTCAAGTGCAGTCCCAAAAACCAAAAAGCGCTATGATGAAACTGGCTCTCAGGAAGATCGCCACAGGACAGGATATGTTCATTAGAATAACAGCACCTCAGATTGCAGCCCAATTAGGCCTCCGTGGTCGATTTGCTGCAAAGAAATCGCTACTAAACAACACCAATAAGAAGAGACTTGCGGCCAAGATACACGAGCAAAGGACATTAGACAAGTGGAAATCTGTCCTTTGGTATGATGAGTCCAAATTTGATATTTTTGTTCCAACCGCTGTGTCTTTGTGAGACGCACATGGGGTTCCCACCGTGAAGTTGTGATGGTGCTTTGCTGATGAATGTCAGTGATTTGTTTAGAATTCAAGGCACACTTAACCAGCATGGCTACCACAGCATTCTGCAGCGGTACGCCATCCCATCTGGTTTGGGCTTAGTGGGTCTATCATTTGTTTTCAGGAGAATGACCCGACACACCTCCGGGCTGTGTAAGGGCTATTTGACCAAGAAGGAGAGTGATGAACTGCTGCAGCAGATGACCTGGCCTCCACAATCACCCGACCTCAAACCAATTGAGATGGTTTGGGATGAGTTGGACCACAGAGTGAAGGAAAAGCAGCCAACAAGTACACAGCATATGTGGGAACTCCTTCAAGACTGTTGGAAAAGCATTCCAGGTGAAGCTGGTTGAGAGAATGCCAAGAGTGTGCAAAGCTGTCATCAAGGCGAAGGGTAGCTACTTTGAGGAATCTAAAATACATTTGATTTGTTTAACATTTTTTTGGTTACTACATGATTCCATAGGTGTTATTTCATAGTTTTGATGTCTTCAACACTATTCTACAATGTAGAAAATAGTTTTTTTTTAAATAAAGAAAAACCCTTGAATGAGAAGGTGTGTCCAAACCTTTGACATACGTACGTACAAGACAGACGTACAGACAGACGTACAGACAGACAGACAGAACCTTATTTTTGTCCAGTTCATATCACTATTTTGGATGCATGTAAAACTACCTTCATTACCTGGAGTTTGGGGCCTCTCCTCCTTGATCTTGTCCTTTACCTCCAGCAGCACCTCTGTCTGCTCCAGTTTGGGCGTGAGGACAGTCCTGTCAGGCTCCAGTATGTCTGACTTGCTCTCAGAGCTCTCTGGGTCCAGAGGGAACTCAAGTTTGATCTGTGACACTCCAGCCACACGTGGGGACAGTGGTGGCTCAGGCTGGGGCCTAGGGACTGAGGAGGATGGGGGCAGAGTATATGTAGCGTCAACAGTGGGGAGTGTGTGTTCGCTTAAAGTGCTCTCTGCTTCGGCCGGCCCCTCGAAGGCCGCTTCTGGATCTACGTCGTACTGCTCCAACGGCCCTGTGAATGGTCCTTCTGGTGCTTTGTCTTTACCGAAGTCTTCCAGAGAACCATCCACTGGGTCCTTCTCCTGGGAATCCATGGGCGATATCTCCAAGGGTTCTTCAGCCTGTCCCTCCACTAGCCCTAAGGGCGTGTCCCTTTCTAAAGTCTCTTCTCCTGGCCTCTCTAGAGCCACCTGACATGACTCCACTGGAGAGCCCATTCCCATCCCATAGCAGGGCTCCTCTTGGAGAGTGTCCTCGCATGGTATACATGAGGTGTCCAGGCCCTGCTCCAGCCCCACCAGACTAGGACTGTCCACAGACATCTCCTCTTTGTCAAACTCAAAGGACACATCCCTCTCTGCCTCCCTCTCGTCGGGGCTGGGCACGTGGGCGACAGTGTCAGAGTCACTCAAATTCTCTTCTGACTGCTCGACATCACCCTGGTTGTGGTGGTGGGGGTGCAAGGTCATATGGGACAGCGACAGGTGCGGAGGGGTGGTGTAGGAAGGAAGGGGGCTGGCGGAGAGGTTTGTGTGCTCTGCAGCAGGCTCCTCCTCGCTCACGTCAATGTTCTTGAACAGCATGAAACTGGAGGGCAGCGGCTCCCCTGGGTCGCTCCGGGATGAGGCTATACCTAGGCAGTCGTCAAGCACTCCCCCTGCTCCGTCCTCCCTTCCCCCGTCTCCTGGCTGCTCCTCTGTGTCCAGGAACTCTGTATCAAGGTCTGGTGCCCCCAGGATGGGGTCGGCCTCGTTGAACATGCCCACGACATCTGCTGTGCCTGTGTGGTCAGTGCTATCCCAGGGCACCTGCAGCTCCTGTTCCAGCTCCAGCAAGGGGGCCATAAGGCCATTCTCTTCCGAGGAGCCCACCAGCACGTCGCTGCGCAGCTTGCCTGAGATGATCGGGTCCATGTCGGCCGACTGCTCGCTGGTCAGCTCCCCCTGCACACCATACGAGTTGAGCATGCTCTGGCCGCCCTGCGCTGAGTTGAAGGGGAACCCATTGAAGGCCTCCTTGGTAGACTTACCATGGAGGGAATCTGAGGCCAGGCCCTCATGCTGCAGTGATGCCAGTTCCAATGACTCATCCAGAGGGGGGCAAACCAGGAAGCCCTCCCTTGGCCCAGACACCATACCTAGGCTGCCACCGGGGCCCGTGCCCACTATCTCTGGCGGGTGACCGTGAACGTTCGGGTGAGAATGGAAGTGGATCGAAGAGGGGATGGCTTGGTGACCGTACTCCGGCGGCTGGGGAGAGTGGCATTGGCTGAGGCCTGTCTCATAGATGCAGCAGGGGTGGTGGTGCGGTGAGGGGGCCATGCCTGCGTGGTGCACACTGGGTTGGTAGCCCTGGTGATTCTCGTTCTGGACGTAGTTGCGGTGGGCCTCCAGGAAAGATAGCTGCGGGTCGTTAAGGATGTAGTAGTCAGTGCGGCTGAGGCCGTGGCGGGCCGCTCCAATCAGGAGGTCGCGGTCGTGCTTGCCACACTCCCACCACACAGGCAGGTAGAGGCTGGGCCGACACAGCTGCAGCCGCGGGCCCAGCAGTGGGTGGCGCAGCACCTGCTCTCTGACCTTGCGCAGCAGCTCGATGCGGTAGAGGGTACGTGCTGCTCGCTCCTCTGTGATGGGCTCCACAAACAGGTTGTGGTCCAGAGGCCCTGACAGACAGATGGACGGCTTACTTTCGTATAAACAGTATAATTAAAATCACACCATTGCAATGTCACTACTACAGTATAAATAATACTAATCATGTCAAATCTACCACCATGCTTTTCAAAGCACAGCTAAAATAAGCTAAATAGTGAACTATCCCTTTAAGACACATTCCTTTGGCATAGATGATTGTTAAAGGCTGAGTAAGTCGTTTTAGAAGGTTGGGACGCATTACTAACCAACAACCGTTGCAAATCCCAATAAAAATACATCACGTAATTACTTTCCTTGCTTTGTCTAACTACACTATCTTGAATATAGTAAATACGTTTTGTGGTTCAGAGTGCAGTATTTATTTAGTTTCATAAAACAAAGTACGCAAGCAAGTTTCTCACTGGCTTTAGTCAGAGGGAGTAAGTATCAAGTGCAGGGTGGTTGCCAAGAAACACGTGCCACCGGAAGGGAGTACACGTCAGCATAGCACTACAAATCCAATGACTCCAAGCTAGATTTGGGACGAACAATTAGCGTGAAAATTGGTCCCTTTCAGCCCGAGTGGTGCAGTGGTCTAAGGCATTGCATCTCAGTGCTAGAGGGGTCACTGCAGGCCCTGGTTCAATTCCAGGCTGTATCACTACCGGCCGTGATTGGGAGTCCCATAGGGCGGTGCACAATTAGCCCTGCGTCTTCCGGTTTGGGTTTGGCCAGGATAGGCAGTCATTGTAAAATAAATATTTGTTCTTAACTGGCTTGCCTAGTTAAATAAAAGGTTTAAAAAAGTCCATTTCCAGTTTGCTTATTTTTTTGTGCAGTGCGAACCCAACTGAGACCAGGTACACTTGTCATTATCCCCACACCACTAGACTACTGCAACAACATAAACCCTCACATTGATGCCACAAAAGAGAGTGTGTGTAGTTTCTGGATATTGATTAGCGATGGTCAAGGACGCACAAAAATTCCAAAGTGTGGAGTTTTTAGTTCAGATGATTTGTTTATAATATATGTGATCGTACACTTGGGAGGCAGGCCCACCCACTGGGGAACCAGTCCCAGCCAACCAGAATTGAGTTTTCCCCACAAAATACCTTTATTACAAACAGAAATACTCCTCAGCACTTTACATGTTGCATTTATATTTTTGTTCAGTGTACATTATGGCATTCCCTAGGGTGACAGATTCTGGTAACTTTCCAAAAATTCTGAGGCTATCCAGAAATCCTGGTTGGAGGATTCCTAATTTCCGGTTATTCCCTTCTTATTGCACCTTTAAGGGCAAGCTCTCTTGCATTGCCTCTTGTTGCGTCGTTACCTTCGTCCTTCCTGGTGGGCAATCTGCAGGCGGTGCGGCACATGGACACAAAGCTACTGAAGTATCTCTCCAGGCTCTCGTCGGTCTTCCTCTCCAACCGGGCAAAGGAGCGGAAAGGACTCCAGTTGAATGCTTTCTTCTCCGGGTCGTACACCACACCGAACGACGACACGGTGCGGTAGAAATCTGCTTGCTCACGCCGTGTCCACCTGCTCACAAAAAAAAAGGCCTACCATTAACCTTTGATCAGGGGGGCATGCACTGACATGTGACTGCAGTACACGGAAGCCACAAGTCAGTTGTGGGTATCATACACAAAAGCAGTCTGGTTCCAGTAAATCATTTCCCCATTGAAGTCAAATATCTTAATCCAAATAATGTTACATTAGGTCTTTGACATGCACCATCTTTTAGGGGCATAGACAATGGAACCAGTCCAATTCCTCCTCTAGCCTCTTGAAGGATATGTTTTGTGAAAGGTAAATAGTGATAGTTCCACCTAGCTTATTGGAGAGCTAGCAGGAGACATCCTCGTATTGATATAACCATGCCTTACATATCGGTGAACATAGAGGGGGGGAAGGAGCTCGGAACCGAAAGGGAATGGGACCGAGCAGCACATAACGTAGGGGATCAATGGCATCACCCACCTTTGCTCTGACATCATCACCCACCTTCTCTGCCACTCCAGGAAGAGAGGGTCAGGTTCGGCGGCAGCCACCGTGCAACGCCTAATCTCTTCCCCCAGCTGCCAGGACATCGTCCCCAGGCCTGCCCTCAGCCCTTCAGGTAGCAGGAAGTCGTGGCGCAGTGGCTCGCGCCGCATGAAGCGCTGGTAGGCCGTGATGAGGCGACGTAGCCTGGCCGTAAGGGCAGGGCCGGCCGGCCACAGAGGGCGACCCTTTAGCTCCATGCCCTCCTGGCCAAAGGTCTCCTGGACCATCTCCACTGAGAGTGTGTCTGCAAAGTAACAGCATCAGATCTATGCTTGTTAATCATATGCTTTTTATGACAAATTCTTACAATTAGGTGAAAAATATATTTTTGACAAAATTACATTACCTTCCTCGTAGAATAACCCACAGGAACACTTGCAGAAAATGAACTAGGTGGAACTTGGAGTTGGCAAAACCACTATAATCTTATGCACTCACAGATTCTCCAGTTTGTAAGGTGTTTTATGCAAAAATGCAAGCTGAAAGGTAGATGAACACTCACCTTGACCAACACTGTCATGCTTGTCCATTGCATCATTACTGGAGCTGGTTTCATCCTTTTGGAGAAAAAAATAGACGATACATCACAACTCACCCTTTTTAGATATTAAATAATTGAATCCTTCATTTTCATTTAGCCGAGTCACTCGAGAGTCCATACCTTATTATCAACCTTTTCCACTCTTCCCTCCTCCTGATTGCATTCAGGATCATCTTTCACATCATCACTTTTGCAAGCACTAAACATTAACAATCAAGATAAAGACCACAAATTTAAATCACTTGCTCCATCACCAGACTCAGCATGACCACTCAGGATTTATTAATATATTTAGGGGAACTAGATCTAGGTATTGCTGATACATTCAATTTTGGGGCTTAAAGCCATTGGTTGACATTCACATTTGTACACAGCACCTGAGATTAGGTACTGTGGATATTACTGTATGCTGTTTTTTTGGGGTCAATCCTTTAAAATGAGAATTGTGCCCTACGGTAAGGCTGGGGGTGGTTTCTTGCCTGTCAGTGAGGTCAGCCACTACCTCTCCTCCACTCTGCTCGGCTGAGAGCGCCGTGACGTCAGGCATGCCCACCCGCTCCAAGAAGCATAGCTCTGAGTCGGCCCGCATGGCATTGTATCGCTCATACCCTGAGGAGACACACCAGGAGCCAGGGTTACTGAGCGCAGATGGTGATGATGGAAGTGGCTTTAGACTAAAATGTATGATCAATTAATCAATGACCAATAACTGATATATGGTAGGCCATTAATTACCAATCCTGATCCAAGATTTACAGAGCGAGCTTCAGGCTTAAAACCTGACTCGGCTAATCGACTGATCAGCAGGACTTTTAGTTGATTCAGGTGTTTTAGTGCTGGAACCAAACTTGCACACCCTGAGATTCTCTAGGACCAAGGTTGATGTAAGATCCTTTGGAATTGATCAAATGAGGGCCTTGATAAGCAGGAGACCCCAGACTAAAGGATTACCGTGTTTGTGCACTCCTAAGAGGAGAGACTTATCCGCCTCTGCATCCCACCAGCCTGCTGGGATCTCGATGTAGTCAATATCAGGGAGTGCCACCTCCAGTTTACTGCACAGATTACACACACAAACAAATCAGCAATTTACTTTGGGCTGGTTTCCCGCTGGTTTTCCGCACAATATTGTCCTACTTCTGGATTAAAAAGCATGCTCAATGGAGAATCTGCAATGAAAGTGCTTTTGAGTACAGGAATAGGCATCATCTGGGTTCAAGGAACTAGCCCTTCATGTATCAACAAGTTCATCAGTGTATATAGGAAGTGGCATGATTAATGGGTGCCCTCATGGTGCCCACTCTGTACCTGGCATGGATGCCCTCCAGGGACTGAGCAGCAGTTTCTCCCAGGACCTCCGCCTTGAGGTAGTACAGCATCCTCACCCTCAGAAGTACCCTTGGCACAACACAACACTCGTCGTTCTGTTATTGGACACAGCAACTGTTTTACCAGGTGCAAAGTTTGCACCAGTTTTTTCAGGAAGCTAAAACATAAAACTTTAAAAAAAGAGCAAATGCAAAGTAAATCTAGCATAAAACTCCCTTGGCTTCAGCACTTCAAATCATCATTTCAAACAATCTAGATTTTGTACGTTTCTTTTCAAGCTCGACTTGAAAAGTAGATTTAACAACCTTAGGAATCCTATTAGTCAGTGGAGAACATGACGAGGTTCACCAACAGCTGAAGGTAAATTGTGAGTAATGGGGACTCACTTGTTGCAGTGCTGCTTGAGGTGTTTCTTGTAGCTGTCATCCTGTAGCACTACCTCTGGGTTGCAGTTGACAAGCCAGTCTGCATGCTTCATCTCGGGCACGCTCAGCTGGTTCTTTAGCTTCTTACCCTTGCGTCCCCTGGGCACTGGGGCGGACAGGCCTGCTTGTGGAAAGATATTGTTTGAGCAATACCAAGCAATCATCGAACATCAAGCAATCATCAGTAGCACACCAGTCCACATTAAAGCACATATTTGGGGATCAGCGTTGGAGCTATGGCTACAGTTATTTGGAGTCATCAAAGCACTCAAATTAACAAAAGGTGAGGATTGCTTTTTGTTGTTGTTATTACTTCATTGTTAAGGGATAGATGGAGTCGATACAAGATGTAGTACGAGTAGTACAAGATGCTGAGCAAGGGTTCAAGCCCCTAGGGGCCATTCAGTCAGGAATCTGCTTTATAGACCACAATGAGAAACTCTGGCACTACGAGTTGCTTTTTAGACCTTGATTATTAATTTGAGTGTTGTCAACATAACTAGCCATTTTGCCAGTCCTCTTTCCTCCACACGGCCATATGAGTGAATGGCAGCTTGTTTGGAGGGGATTTAAGTGAATCTCTCACCAGAATGGTTCTGAAGGTCTTGTTTATGGCCATCTTTGGCAGGTGTGATGAGGTCCCAGATAAAGCTCTTGATCTTGTCATCGCCCATGTAGTGACGCACACAGTAGACCAGCAGTGCCCGGCAAAGCACCTCCATGTCATGCTCAGCCAGTTGCCACTTGAAGCGCCCGTGGGTTAGGATGTCCTTCCAGCGACCCCAGCTGTGTGGACACACGCAGAGATGGAGCGGGTGGCATGAGCACAGATACACCACAAAAAAGTGTCAAGAGTCGCTGGGATACAATAAATAAATCTGTACTCCAATGTAGCCTACTGCAGTAGGCTCTCATCGAGTCCCCACCTCTCCTTGAATACCCCCAGCCAGTGCCACATACAGTTGCAGCCAAACATATTGGCACCCTTGCACTTTTCTTAAAGAATTCCATATTTTTTTTTTTTTTAAGTTTTAAAAATTGCTTACAATTTTACTTTTGAAAATTAAGACAAATGGACAAAATGACTGGCACCCCGGAGCTAGTACCTGGCTGCAGAGCCTGCATTTCTGGCCCACTTTTAAGCAGCAAACTTCTCGAATTCCTCAATGTTTGAGAGGTGCCCTCCACCAACTGCTGTTTTCAGCTCTTGCCATAGGTTATGGATGTGATTCAGATCTGGACTCTTTGCTGGTCACTCAAGAACAGTCCAGTGCTTCTTCTTGAACCATTCAAGTGTGCTTCTAATGTGTGTTTAGTTTGTTTTGTCCTGCTAGAAGACCAACCTTCAACAGAGACCTAGTTTTTGGACACTGGGCTGAACATTGCACTCCCAAAAACATTTATAATATGCAGATATCATGAGGTCTTGTAGACTTTCAAGGCCCCCAGTACGAGAGGCAGCAAAGCAACCCCACAGCATTATCGCACTTCCCCATGTTTGATTGTAGGGAGGGTGTTCATTTCTTTGAAAGCTTAAATTTGGTTGTTGGTTATAGGAAGAACCCACAAATGAAGGAGAAGATATATCCTGATTGAACTTCTCAAAACCCACCTAAACAAGCCTAAATCCTGGGAAAAAATGTTGTGGACCAATGAAACATAATTAGAGCTCTTTGGCAATACAGATCAGCTGCCGATGACCAAATGAAGCATTCAATGAAAATAACACCCTCCCTACAATCAAATATGGGGAAGTTTGATAATGCTGGTGAGTGGTGAGGAGTTGACTGAAAAGAGAGAAAGACAATAGTTGAACAGTTTTGAACAGATTAATTTCTTTAAAAATGAAGCAAGAGGGCGGCAGCTATATTTCGTTGTATTTCTTATTTTACTTTCACTTAGCTAGCAAAAGAAGCTAGTTTAGTCTACTCAAGCACCCGGCTCCAACATAGAGGGATGTTAGCTAGCTGGCTATCCAACATAGGAACTCTTAGGTGATAGGAAAAGGTGAGCAGAGAGCTCATAGACGCGAGAAGGAATTATAGCTACAACGATCAAAGTGATCATGCTGTATGACTGCTCTGAAAGTTTGCGTGTGATTGGAGGTGTATTCATTCCACCGAATCTGTTTAAGAATGTTTCTTAAAACAGAAGCAAACGGAACGAAGCAGAGATAAACATACCTGAATTTATCCAATAGAAACTCATTTGCAACTATTGGACTAATGATTACGCTCTAGATCAGCTGTATGCAGGCAAGAGTGTGCAAGGCGTTATTGAATGTGTCACTTTCTGTCAACTTAATTTCACACATTTCGACATTTGCACCTATGTTATAAACTTTCATTCATAGGCTAGGTTGTAGCAACCTCATAATGGGTATAAGGAAAATTTTAGTATCATGTAGTAGCCTAAACCTGTTGATGTTACATTGAGCTTGGTGAATGGAATATGAATGACAGTCATCCAATATGCTGTAATAGAAATAAGGCCATTCTCATTAAAAATAATAATCGTCTTCCCTCATCTTAAACGGCACCGACCACCAATGCTATGGACAGATCTGAAAACAGCAGTTGGTGGAGGGAACCCCTCAAACATTGAAGAATTACAGCAGTTTGCTGCTGAAGAGTGGGCCAAATTGCAGCACAATCAGTGAAGGATACAGGAAGTGTTTGTCTGCAAATATCTTTGGCAAAGGCTAGCTTCAAGGTGCCAATAATTTTTCCAATTTTTTAATTTTTCTAACTTAAGGTAAAATAAAATATAATTGATTCTGCAATGTTTAAAATCCCCTAACAAGGTGTGGAGACCAAAGAAATAGGATATTCTTTAAAAAAGGTCCAATGTAGCCATTTTGATCTCCATATCAAATCATTTCGGGGTAACAATTAAGTACTGAGCGGGGAGGGGAAAACTGAAAACGACCCGTTATTGGCAGTGGTTTGGAACCCTCTTTTCTATGGGTCAAAACTCCATCCCACCAAAACAGGCTGAAATTCCAGGTGTTCTTTTCAAACAGCTCTTACAATAAAAGAGCTGGACAAAACAGATAAAACACTTAAAAAATCACGTTTTGGACTGCACTGGGCCTTTAAAAATAAGTGCAGGGGTGCCAATATATTTGGCAGGGACTGTATTTGATGTACTCCACAACTAGCACACCTGATTCGACGAATGAGGGGCTTGGTGATTAGTTGACCAATTGAATCAGTTGTGCTAGTCCCGGAATATGTCAAATAAATGGTACTGACTGGGGGTTACTCAATAATATAATAATAATATATGCCATTTAGCAGACGCTTTTATCCAAAGCGACTTACAGTCATGTGTGCATACATTCTACGTATGGGTGGTCCCGGGAATCTCCGCAGTAGCCAGTAAGAGTGCGGACTAAGGTACAATTTGAGGGTACTTAAGCCAGTGAGAGAGCACTTACATTTCACAATAATAATAATAATTATTAATAATAATAATAATTATTACAGTATGGCACAGTGAAAGTGTGACTGGGGAATGTTAGATGTGATAAAATAACCCGAATATGAGCAGGTTCTTCTCGACGCGGAAGCATTCGGCGCGGAGGTAGCGTCTGTTCCTCTCGCTGAAGCGGCGGGTGCGACAGGGCCTCTCTTCTGAGTCGCTGTCCAGCTCAGAGAACTCCATCAGCTCGTCGTCTTCGAACGAGTTGTAGTGACGAGTCTGCTTCCTCACACGAGGTGTATCAATCACCAGGCTCTCCTGTGAGGGAGATTTTAGGTTTTATGGACACACAGTTCATCTAGCCGTACAGACATTATATGAACCCATGCACAGCACAGTACACACACCCCAAACACATGCCATACTGTGTACGGATGCCAAACAAATCCATGCGCAGAAAAGTCAAGATGTAGGCCTATACATAAGTGTACACAAACTGCTAAAACCACATACTCAGGCCCCAAAAAACGTACATTACTAACATACAGTTGAAGTCGGAAGATTACATACACTTAGGTTGGAGTCATTAAAACTCGTTTTTCAACCACTCCATAAATGTCTCGTTAAAAAACTATAGTTTTGGCAAGTCGGTTAAGACATCGGCTTTGTACAGACAGATTATTTCACTTATCATTCACTGTATCACAATTTCAGTGGGTCAGAATTTTACATACACTAAGCTGACTGTGCATTTATACAGCTTGGAATTTTCCGGAAAATGATGTCATGGCTTTAGAAGCTTCTGATTGACTCAAATGATGTCAATTAGCCTATTGGAGGTGTACCTGTGGACGTGTTTCAAGGCCTACCTTCAAACTCAGTGCCTCCTTGCTTGACATCATGGGGAAATCAAAAGAAATCAGCCAAGACCTCATAAAAAAATTGTAGACCTCCACAAGTCTGGTTCATACTTGGGAGCAAATTCCAAAAACCTGAAGGTACCAAGTTCATCTGTACAAACAATAGTGAGCACGTATAAACACCATGGGACCACACAGCCGTCATACCGCTCTGGAAGGAGACGTATTCTGTCGCCTAGAGATGAACATACTTTGGTGCAAAAAGTGCAAATCAATCCCAGAACAACAGCAAAGGACCTTGTGAAGATGCTGGAGGAAACAGGTACAAAAGTATCTATATCCACAGTAAAACCAATCCTATATCGACATAACCTGAAAGGCGGCTCAGCAAGGAAGAAGCAACTGTTCCAAAACTGCCATAAAAAAGCCAGACTATGGTTTGCAACTGCACATGGGGACAAAGATCGTAGTTTTTGGAGAAATGTCCTCTGGTCTGATGAAACAAAAATAGAACTGTTTTGCCATAATGACCATCTGGAAGAAAAGGGAAAAAGGAGGAAAAAGGGAGATGCTTGCAAACCGAAGAATGGGGGTGGCAGCATCATATTGTGGGGGTGCTTTGCTGCAGGAGGGACTGGTGCACTTCACAAAATAGAAAATTATGTGGATATAATTGAAGCAACATCTCAAGACATCAGTCAGGAAGTTAAAACTTGGTCGCAAATGGGTCTTCCAAATGGACTATGACCCCAAGCATACTTCCAAAGTTGTGGCAAAATAGCTTAAGGACAACAAACTCAAGGTATGGAGTGGCCATCACAAAGCCCTGACCTCAATCATATAGAAGATTTTTGGGCAGAATTGAAAAAGCGGATGTGAGCAAGGCGGCCTACAAACCTGACTCAGTTACACCAGCTCTGTCAGGAGGAATGCGCCAACTTATTGTGGGAAGCTTGTGGAAGGATACCCAAAACATTTGACACAAGTTAAACAATTTAAAGGAAATGCTACCAAATACTAATTGAGTGTATCTAAACTTCTGACCCACTGGGAATGTGATGAAAGAAAAAATAAATAATAATAATTCTCTATTATTATTCTGACATTTCACATTCTTAAAATGAAGTGGTGATCCTAACTGACCTAAAACAGGGGATTTTTACTAGGATTAAATATCAGGAATTGTGAAAAACAGTTTAAATGTATTTGGCTAAGGTGTACGTAAACTTCCCACGTCAACTGTACACACACACACCCCCCTCTCTGGGGCACAAAATACATACGCAGCACACTAACACACACATTAACACACACACTAACAAACACACACACTAACACACACACACACACACACACACACACACACACACACACACACACACACACACACACACACACACACACACACACACACACACACACACACACACACACACACACACACACACACACACACACACACACACACACACACACACACACTGCAAGCTGTAATACACACCACACAGAATTAATTAAACTGCAGCCTCTCCTCCCTCTGCTTCACATGCTGCTTTTTCCTCACTCATTAATGCAACACATCTCTTCGACAGAGTGACGAGTGCCAGATATTTAAACTGTTTCGCAAGGCCTCTTCCCCCTTCTTTTCTAGCCCGCATTCGAAGTTATCTGCAGGGACATGCGGGACCGGATATTCCCTGGTCAGGGATAACCGGTAGCCCCATAGAGCCCTTCCCTAGTTCCCCTCCCTTCCCCTTACCTTCTCTGCTTTGGAGTCAATCTCCAGCTCTGTTATTTTGGCCCATTTCTGCCAGAAGTTGGGATCGTCCAGGGAAATGTCAGTTCTGTTTCCAGAAGACACAAAGCTGGCCTGGAAATGACAAGGAAAACAAAAGCGTGCACACACATCAACCTGGCTGGATCTATGCGAGTAACATACACAGATGTGCTGAGAAACCTGTTAAGGCGTGAAATCAGACGTTGGTGAGAGTTGCATCTCCCTTTCACCACACACTCAGGGGAAACTGAAACTTGTGGTGACTGGCTAACATGTCATTCTTCCGATAGTTACAGACTACCTGGATTGTGATAGTTTTAGGATTAAGGTTTAATCTATAAGGGAGGGGTAGAGTTTACCTTGGCAAAGGTAAAACCCTTGACACTCAAACTTAAATTTCCTCATTGTAGTTGAGCACAATGTTATCAAATCTCAAACCATGACCATCCAGCAAAGTAAAAGACTAAGGTTGAAGGGTAAGGTTTATAATTGAGTTACCCTTGTCAAATGTGGAGCTCTGTCAGGATGGTGATGGTCAAGATATGGGTCAGGGGTTAATGGTCTGAGGTATAAGGGTTTACCTTGGCGAAGATGGAGCCCTTGTCCTCTGTCTGGATGGTGATGTTCTGGGTATTAGTCAGGGGTTAGAGGTCAGAGGTATAAAGGTTGGGGTTGCCTACCGTCTTGATATTGACAGTCTGGATATTAGGGTAAGGGGTTAAGAGGTCAGGGATATAAGGATCAGTGTTAACCTTGGCGAAGGTGGAGCCCTTGCCCTCTGTCTCGATGGTGATAGTTTGGGTGCGGCGCTGCAAGATCTGGTCGATGTCCTCCTCACAAAACTTGGAGCCCTCGTCCTCCTCATCCATCAGTGCGCCATACGCCCCCTTCCTCAGCAGGTCCTCCACCTCAATCTTGGTCATCTGCTGCGCCTTTAGGACACCATGCCACCCCCCCGTTAGTTGGCAGCCAATAGCAACAGCTCTCAGAGTGTCAAAGCTGACATGCATACCTATATAATGTTGGTACATGACGTAATGACGCCATATAAAATTTTGAGCAACACGTGAAACACAGCATTCCTAACCTAGCCCACAATGTCTGCTGTGTGGATCGAGCAGTCATTTGAAAGAGTAAGAACATTTCAGCGAGACAACTCAAAGGCGAAATCCATTTACGCCAAGATAATGGGATTCATTGCCCTTGACAATCAACCGTTCTCTGTTGTTGGTGATGTTGGCTTTCACCGACTGGTCAAGCACCGGTACACAATACCAAGTGCTCTATTTTTCAGATGTTGCCCTACCGGAGTTACACAGTAATAGCGTCACTGCTATTAGCTTCACGACTGACATTTGGACCAGCGATATCAGCCCCATGAGCATGCTGAGTCTGACAGCACAGTGGGTTGTCGAGGATTTCATACTGAAGAAAGTCATATTGCAGGCTCATGAATGTGCTGGTTGTCATACAGCTACTGCCATTTCAATGACATTTGAGAACATGTTTGAAACTTGGAAACATGAACCGACTAGCTAGCTCCATTCAAAAAACTGACTTGAGAAATAAGCTCATCAACTGCGCCTGCAGCAGACGTGATACCCTCGGTCATGGCATTGAAACGCCTGCTGAACATAACTGCCGACACAGGCTGTGAACAAGCGAATCGGTGGCATTCTCTCTTTACTGTGTCGCCTCGATGCTATGTACAAGGCCCGCTACTTCGATGCAGACAAGAAACAGAGTTTACGTGAAATATAACATACACAGCTGGACAAGATGGAAACAGACACAGTGATAGTGAGCACCGAGGAAGAGAGGCCACGGACACACAGAACTGAAACTTCACTGTTTGACATGTATGATGAAATCCTGGTTGAGAATGAAACTGAACAAATGAACAATTAAACAGCACAGCAATTAAGTGAAAGAAATAGGTTTTGATTATGTTTACTGGTAATGGGGACATGCGTAAATGCCAACAAAATAACTTTTTGGTTAGTGTGGTGTGTGTGTAACCTTTATTTAACTAGGCAAGTCAGTTTTTATTTACAATGACGGCCCGGACAACGCAGGGCCAAATGTGTGCCGCCCTATAGAACTCTCACATCCGTCTGTGATTGGTACAGCCTGGATTCGAACCAGGGAATGTAGTGACGCATCTTACACTGAGATGCAGCGCCTTAGACCGTTGCGTCCATGTGTGTGTGTTAACTATTTAACTGTACTAGAATGCTTAAAAAGGCTGCTAAAATTGTAAATATCGAATTTGTTATTTTTCCGCAGTTCATATGTGGTATTCGGGAACCTTGGGATGTCCCTTCAATCGAATACAGCAGTTCTTAGCCTTAGGGTCCATGCTATTTGGGAACCTTGGGATGTCCATACCTCAAGTATAAATGTAAAATGGTTACGTTTAGTGTCAGTTTAGGGTAAGGACATCCCAAGGATTCCGGATCGCAGTGACTGTTCATAGAGTGAGAGAGTAGCACGGTATTTGAGAGCTCGGCGGAGACACAGACATTCATTTAATTATTTATTTTTTTCAAGCTGCAGAAGCGATTTTCGCATGTCTGCCCAGATAGTTTCCTTAGAGGCGCTTAAAATAATTACCAAGATGTCCTTGATCCAATTGAGGAGTAAGTAGGCTATATTTAAGTTGTGATATGGTAAGGAAATATTTAGGCCTACTGTGTTAAGGCACATTTGGTTTATTTGAAAATATTTTTTTGTACATAATGATTTGTTAACGTATTGTCGAAAGTACGTAGGCAATATTATTTACTGTGTAGATAGCGGAGTAGGCAAGTGTACAATAACGTCATTTAATGTGCTCAAATTATTTATTTAACGGATGAATTTAATTGTAAATGAGAATACACACGTGGTGCTATAGGATATAAATATTTTACATTGTAATACATTACCCCGACATGCCATTGGGTGATGGAGCTATGGGTTTATTTTCCACTGTCACTAGGCCGATACAGTCACACTCAAACTGAGACGGGGATTGTGAGGTTCTGTGTTATGCACTATAGTCGTTACCATATCATATGTGATTGAATATTATTTTCTGTTGCCTTGTGTGGGTGTATGTGTTATGCAACATAGCTGACTTGAGACATTGTTAAGAACTCAAACTTAACAATAACAGAAACCAGATATGTGATAACAGTATCTAGGGAATGAGCACATAGATACTCTACACAGCAACAGATACATCTATCAACTGGATAGCCCGGGGGCTGGTACCAGCTCGTACGCCAACAATCAACGATAGGCTGGGTGAGTCTAAACCACGCCCAGTCTCTACTCTGTGACAGGCCGGTTCGGAAGCAGGATTTACCTCTGTTCAAATAACAACAGAATGCAGCAAGTGACTGAAGAAAGAAAATATTAGTTTGCATCCCTGTTTGTTACATTACAGCCTTATTCTAAATCAAATTTTCTTCAGCAATCTACACACAATATCCCACCTCGAAATTGAGCTCAGATGCATCCTGTTTTCATTGACCATCCTTGAGATGTTTCTACAACTTGATTGGAGTCCACCTAGTAAATTCAATTGATTGGACATGATTTGGAAAGGCACACACCTGTCGATACAAGGTCCCACAGTTGACTATGCATGTCAGAGCAAATATCAAGCCATGAGGTTGAAGGAATTGTCCGTTGAGCTCCGAGACAGGATTGTGTCAAGGCACAGATCTGGGGAAGGGTACCAAAACATTTCTGCAGCATTGACGGTCCCCAAGAACACGGTGGCCTCCATCATTTTCAAAATGGAAGAAGTTTGGAACCACCAAGACTCTTCCTAGAGCTGGCCACCCGGCCAAACTGAGCAATCGGGGGAGAAGGGCCTTGGTCAGAGAGGTGACCGAGAAACCGATAGTCACTCTGGCAGAGCTCCAGAGTTTCTCTGTGGAGATGGGAGAACCTTCCAGGAGGACAACAATCTTTGCAGAACGCCGCCAATCAGGCCTTTATGGTGGAGTGGCCAGGCGGAAGCCACTCCTCAGTAAAAGGCACATGACAGCCCGCTAGAGTTTGCCAAAAGGCACCGAAAGAGAGACAGACCATGACAAACAAGATTCTCTGGTCTGATGAAACCAAGGTTCAACTCTTTGGCCTGAATGCCAAGCGTCACATCTGGAGGAAACCTGGCACCATCTCTACGGTGAAGGATGGTGATTGCAACATCATGCGTTGGGGATGTTTTTCAGTGGCAGGGACTGGGAGACTAGTCAGGATTAGGGGAAAGATGAACGGAGCAAAGTACAGAGAGTTCCTTGATGAAAACCAACTCCAGAGCGCTCAGGACCTCAGACTGGGGCAAAGGTTCACCTTCCAACAGGACAACGACCCCAAGCACACAGCCAAGACAACGCAGGAGTGGCTTCGAGACAAGTCTTGGAATGGTCTTGAGTGGCCCAGCCAGATCCCAGGCTTGAACCAGATCAAACATCTCTGGAGACTTGAAAATAGCTGTGCGGCGACGCCCCCCATCCAGCCTGACAGAGCTTTGGAGGGTCTGTAGAAAATAATGGGAGAAACTCCCCAAATACAGGTATGCCAAACTTGTAGAGTCATATCCAAGAAGACTCAAGGCTGTAATCACTGTCAAAGGTGCTTTAACAAAGTACAGAGTCCTTATGTAAATGTGATATTTCGGTGACATTTTTAATACAGTGCTCAAAAAAATAAAGGGAACACTTAAACAACACAATGTAACTCCAAGTCAATCACACTTCTGTGAAATCAAACTGTCCACTTAGGAAGCAAGACTGATTGACAATACATTTCACATGCTGTTGTGCAAATGGAATACATTTACATTTAAGTCATTTAGCAGACGCTCTTATCCAGAGCGACTTACAAATTGGTGCATTCACCTTATGACATCCAGTGGAACAGTCACTTTACAATAGTGCATCTAAATCTTAAAGGGGGGGTGAGAAGGATTACTTATCCTATCCTAGGTATTCCTTAAAGAGGTGGGGTTTCAGGTGTCTCCGGAAGGTGGTGATTGACTCCGCTGTCCTGGCGTCGTGAGGGAGTTTGTTCCACCATTGGGGGGCCAGAGCAGCGAACAGTTTTGACTGGGCTGAGCGGGAACTGTACTTCCTCAGTGGTAGGGAGGCGAGCAGGCCAGAGGTGGATGAACGCAGTGCCCTTGTTTGGGTGTAGGGCCTGATCAGAGCCTGGAGGTACTGAGGTGCCGTTCCCCTCACAGCTCCGTAGGCAAGCACCATCGTCTTGTAGCGGATGCGAGCTTCAACTGGAAGCCAGTGGAGAGAACGGAGGAGCGGGGTGACGTGAGAGAACTTGGGAAGGTTGAACACCAGACGGGCTGCGGCGTTCTGGATGAGTTGTAGGGGTTTAATGGCACAGGTAGGGAGCCCAGCCAACAGCGAGTTGCAGTAATCCAGACGGGAGATGACAAGTGCCTGGATTAGGACCTGCGCCGCTTCCTGTGTGAGGCAGGGTCGTACTCTGCGGATGTTGTAGAGCATGAACCTACAGGAACGGGTAGTTGAGAACGACAGGGTGTTGTCCAGGATCACGACAAGGTTCTTAGCGCTCTGGGAGGAGGACACAATGGAGTTGTCAACCGTGATGGCGAGATCATGGAACGGGCAGTCCTTCCCCGGGAGGAAGAGCAGCTCCGTCTTGCCGAGGTTCAGATTGAGGTGGTGATCCGTCATCCACACTGATATGTCTGCCAGACATGCAGAGATGCGATTCGCCACCTGGTCATCAGAAGGGGGAAAGGAGAAGATTAATTGTGTGTCGTCTGCATAGCAATGATAGGAGAGACCATGTGAGGTTATGACAGAGCCAAGTGACTTGGTGTATAGCGAGAATAGGAGAGGGCCTAGAACAGAGCCCTGGGGGACACCAGTGGTGAGAGCGCGTGGTGAGGAGACAGATTCTCGCCACGCCACCTGGTAGGAGCGACCTGTCAGGTAGGACGCAATCCAAGCGTGGGCCGCGCCGGAGATGCCCAACTCGGAGAGGGTGGAGAGGAGGATCTGATGGTTCACAGTATCGAAGGCAGCCGATAGGTCTAGAAGGATGAGAGCAGAGGAGAGAGAGTTAGCTTTAGCAGTGCGGAGCGCCTCCGTGATACAGAGAAGAGCAGTCTCAGTTGAATGACTAGTCTTGAAACCTGACTGATTTGGATCAAGAAGGTCATTCTGAGAGAGATAGCGGGAGAGCTGGCCAAGGACGGCACGTTCAAGAGTTTTGGAGAGAAAAGAAAGAAGGGATACTGGTCTGTAGTTGTTGACATCGGAGGGATCGAGTGTAGGTTTTTTCAGAAGGGGTGCAACTCTCGCTCTCTTGAAGACGGAAGGGACGTAGCCAGCGGTCAGGGATGAGTTGATGAGCGAGGTGAGGTAAGGGAGAAGGTCTCCGGAAATGGTCTGGAGAAGAGAGGAGGGGATAGGGTCAAGCGGGCAGGTTGTTGGGCGGCCGGCCGTCACAAGACGCGAGATTTCATCTGGAGAGAGAGGGGAGAAAGAGGTCAGAGCACAGGGTAGGGCAGTGTGAGCAGAACCAGCGGTGTCGTTTGACTTAGCAAACGAGGATCGGATGTCGTCGACCTTCTTTTCAAAATGGTTGACGAAGTCATCTGCAGAGAGGGAGGAGGAGGGGGAGGGGGAGGAGGATTTAGGAGGGAGGAGAAGGTGGCAAAGAGCTTCCTAGGGTTAGAGGCAGATGCTTGGAATTTAGCGTGGTAGAAAGTGGCTTTAGCAGCAGAGACAGATGAGGAAAATGTAGAGAGGAGGGAGTGAAAGGATGCCAGGTCCGCAGGGAGGCGAGTTTTCCTCCATTTCCGCTCGGCTGCCCGGAGCCCTGTTCTGTGAGCTCGCAATGAGTCATCGAGCCACGGAGCGGGAGGGGAGGACCGAGCCGGCCTGGAGGATAGGGGACATAGAGTCAAAGGATGCAGAAAGGGAGGAGAGGAGGGTTGAGGAGGCAGAATCAGGAGATAGGTTGGAGAAGGTTTGAGCAGAGGGAAGAGATGATAGGATGGAAGAGGAGAGAGTAGCGGGGGAGAGAGAGCGAAGGTTGGGACGGCGCGATACCATCCGAGTAGGGGCAGTGTGTGAGGTGTTGGATGAGAGCGAGAGGGAAAAGGATACAAGGTAGTGGTCGGAGACTTGGAGGGGAGTTGCAATGAGGTTAGTGGAAGAACAGCATCTAGTAAAGATGAGGTCGAGCGTATTGCCTGCCTTGTGAGTAGGGGGGGAAGGTGAGAGGGTGAGGTCAAAAGAGGAGAGGAGTGGAAAGAAGGAGGCAGAGAGGAATGAGTCAAAGGTAGACGTGGGGAGGTTAAAGTCGCCCAGAACTGTGAGAGGTGAGCCGTCCTCAGGAAAGGAGCTTATCAAGGCATCAAGCTCATTGATGAAGTCTCCGAGGGAACCTGGAGGGCGATAAATGATAAGGATGTTAAGCTTGAAAGGGCTGGTAACTGTGACAGCATGGAATTCAAAGGAGGCGATAGACAGATGGGTAAGGGGAGAAAGAGAGAATGACCACTTGGGAGAGATGAGGATCCCGGTGCCACCACCCCGCTGACCAGAAGCTCTCGGGGTGTGCGAGAACACGTGGGCGGACGAAGAGAGAGCAGTAGGAGTAGCAGTGTTGTCTGTGGTGATCCATGTTTCCGTCAGTGCCAAGAAGTCGAGGGACTGGAGGGAGGCATAGGCTGAGATGAACTCTGCCTTGTTGGCCGCAGATCGGCAGTTCCAGAGGCTACCGGAGACCTGGAACTCCACGTGGGTTGTGCGCGCTGGGACCACCAGATTAGGGTGGCCGCGGCCACGCGGTGTGGAGCGTTTGTATGGTCTGTGCAGAGAGGAGAGAACAGGGATAGACAGACACATAGTTGACAGGCTACAGAAGAGGCTACGCTAATGCAAAAGAGATTGGAATGACAAGTGGACTACACGTCTCGAATGTTCAGAAAGTTAAGCTTACGTAGCAAGAATCTTATTGACTAAAATGATTAAAATGCTACAGTACTGCTGAAGTAGGCTAGCTGGCAGTGGCTGCGTTGTTGACTTTGTAGGCTAGCTGGCAGTGGCTGCGTTGTTGACACTACACTAATCAAGTCGTTCCGTTGAGTGTAATAGTTTCTACAGTGCTGCTATTCGGGGGCTAGCTGGCTAGCTAAACAGTGTTGATTACGTTACGTTGCGTTAAAAGAACGACAATAGCTGGCTAGCTAACCTAGAAAATCGCTCTAGACTACACAATTATCTTTGATACAAAGACGGCTATGTAGCTAGCTATGTAGCTAGCTACGATCAAACAAATCAAACCGTTGTACTGTAATGAAATGAAATGAAAATGTGATACTACCTGTGAATGCGACCGGGTTATTGAGTTCTATACGGAAGATGTTGGCTAGCTGTTGGCTAGCTAGCAGAGTCTCCTACGTTAAGGACGACAAGTAGCTGGCTAGCTAACCTCGGTAAATTAAGATAATCACTCTAAGACTACACACTCTAAACTACACAATTATCTTGGATACGAAGACAGCAAAGACAGCTATGTAGCTAGCTAACACTACACTAATCAAGTTGTTCAGTTGAGTGTAATAGTTTCTACAGTGCTGCTAATCGGTGGACGTTTGCTAGCTGGCTAGCTGCTGGGCAGAGCAGTGAAGACTACGTTAGGACGACGAAATACGATAATTACGCAATTATCTTTGATACAAAGACGGCTATGTAGCTAGCTAAGAAGAACTTGCTAAGATTAGACAAATCAAACCGTTGTACTATAATGAAATGTAATGAAATGTAATGAAAAAGTTATACTACCTGCGGAGCGAAGTGCCGATGCGACCGCTCGCTCCAACCCGGAAGTAGTTGAGCGAGGTGGAAATTATAGGCAATTAGCAAGACACCCCCAATAAAGGAGTGGTTCTGCAGGTGATAACCACAGACCACTTCTCAGTTCCTATGCTTCCTGGCTGATGTTTTGGTCACTTTTGAATGCTGGTGGTGCTTTCACTCTAGTGGTAACATGAGACAACCTACACAAGTGGCTCAGGTAGTGCAGCTCATCCAGGATGGCACATCAATACGAGCTGTGGCAAGAGGGTTTGCTGTGTCTGTCAGCGTAGTGTCCAGAGCATGGAGCCACTACCAGGAGACAGGCTAGTACATCAGGAGACGTGGAGGAGGCCGTAGGAGGGAAACAACCCAGCAGCAGGACCGTTACCTCCGCCTTTGTGCAAGGAGGAGCAGGAGGAGCACTGCCAGAGCCCTGCAAAATGACCTCCAGCAGGCATGTGCATGTGTCTGCTCAAACGGTCAGAAACAGACTCCATGGGGGGGGTATGAGGGCCCGACGTCCACAGGTGGGGGTTGTGCTTACAGCTCAACACCGTGCAGGACGTTTGGCATTTGCCAGAGAACACCAAGATTGGCAAATTCGCCACTGGCGCCCTGTGCTCTTCACAGATGAAAGCAGGTTCACACTGAGCACATGTGACAAACGTGACAGTCTGGAGACGCGGTGGAGAACGTTCTGCTGCCAGGAACATCCTCCAGCATGACCGGTTTGGCGGTGGGTCAGTCATGATGTGGGGTGGCATTTCTTTGGGGAGCCGCACAGCCCTCCATGTGCTCGCCAGAGGTAGCCTGACTGCCATTAGGTACCGAGATGAGATCCTCAGACCCCTTGTGAGACCATATGCTGGTGCGGTTGACCCTGGGTTCCTCCTAATGCAAGACAATGCTAGACCTCATGTGGCTGGAGTGTGTCAGCAGTTCCTGCAAGAGGAAGGCATTGATGCTATGGACTGGCCCGCCCGTTCCCCAGACCTGAATTCAATTGAGCACATCTGGGACATCATGTCTCGCTCCATCCACCAACGCCACGTTGCACCACAGACTGTCCAGGAGTTGGCGGATGCTTTAGTCCAGGTCTGGGAGGAGATCCCTCAGGAGACCATCTGCCACCTCATCAGGAGCATGCCCAGGCGTTGTAGGGAGGTCATACAGGCACAAGGAGGCCACACACACTACTGAGCCTCATTTTGACTTGTTTTAAGTACATAACATCAAAGTTGGATCAGCCTGTAGTGTAGTTTTCCACTTTAATTTTGAGTGTGACTCCAAATCCAGACCTCCATGGGTTGATAAATTTGATCTCCATTGATCATTTTTGTGTGATTTTGTTGTCAGCACATTCAACTATGTAAAGTAAAAAGTATTTAATAAGAATATTTCATTTATTCAGATCTAGGCAGTGTTATTTTAGTGTTCCCTTTATTTTTTTGAGCAGTGTACATTTGCAGGAATTTCTAAAAACCTGTTTTTGCTTTGTCATGTAGATTAATGAGGGGGGAATTTTCTTAATGAATTTTAGAACAAGGCTGTAACGTAACAAAATGTGGAAAAAGTAAATGCAATGTACGTGAATTTGTTGCAATACTTTTGGTCCCCTAATTTGGGTAGATTATGTACAAAAAGTTCTGTAATTTCTCATCGGTTCACCTTCAACTTAAAAAATGAATCATTTCAATGAGCCAAAGCAACAACAAAAAATATGTCGCTGTCCCAATACCTTTGGAGCTCACTGTATACAAAGACAATCCAGAAGTCATCCTTCATAGTATAACCTAGTCCTAGATCTGTTTGTGCTGGCATGACGATGGGACGATGAAAATAGGAGTTGGCAAGACAGCACAAACATATGGGACCAGGCGATCATAGCAGTCACTCACCCCATTGAGGCTGCCCTTTCGATTAATGTCCTGCAGCACAGCCTTGTCTAGACCCAGCTTCAAACTGGCTTTATCAAACATCTCCCTCTCATAGGAGTTCCTGGTGATCAGCCTGTACACTTTCACTGCTTTACTCTGGCCGATGCGGTGGCAGCGAGCTTGGGCCTGGCAGGGACACAAACAGAGCAGTTTCACACACACGGCTTGAAACAGTTACTTTACACTGTCATTCAAAGTTTAAAGTACACTGAAATGCCTTTCTTGCAAGCACTAAATACATCAACGCAGTAATCAATATCAATGTAGTACAAAAAAAAAGTAGAATAAAAATATGAACATTGTGTGAGTAATATTTTTCCTTTATACCATTTCATACTGCATGCCCACATGAAATAGCTATTATACCATTTCATAACGTATGAAATTGTATCCAAAGTAGTGAGTGCATACACATACAGTGGTGTACCCAGAGGGAATCAAACCAATAATCCTGACATTGCAAGCGCCATTCACTATCAACTGAGCCACACGGGACAACATGAAAGCATGAAATCAGGAAATGAGTATAACACTTCTTAGTCCAGTACTAGGTTTTTAGTCCAGTACTAGGTTTTTAGTCCAGTACTAGGTTTTTAGTCCAGGACTAGGTTTAGTCAAGGTCCGGAAAGTGGTGCTGAACTTTGTGTTGTCTAACCTGTAGGTCGTTCTGGGGGTTCCAGTCCGAGTCGAAGATGATGCAGGTGTCTGCAGCGGTCAGGTTGATGCCCAGGCCCCCAGCACGGGTACACAGCAGGAACACAAAGCGGTCCGAGTCCACCTTACAGAATCTGTCGATCGCTGCCTGGCGCAGGTTACCCCTCACTCTGCCGTCGATGCGCTCATAGGTGTACCTAGAACCAGACATATAACTTATGAACATACTGTAGCAACATCAACCGAACGACCTCGTCAAGAGGTTCGGATCTCTTAGCGTAACGGTGAAGGTGTTGGGCTGACAGTCTCTGGAACCAGGTTTGAGTACTGGTCGGGCTACCCCCGAATTCGCTACAATACATACAGTACATATTATGTATTCAAACATATTCATTCATACTGTGTTTTCATTTAGATGTTTTTGTTGTTGCAATATTCATATTGTATCTCCAATTAAAATGCTTGGTCACCTCTTACACTGTATATTCTAGTTAAAATCTCCTACGGATCATAGATATCCTGTAAAAATGTGTGTCTAACACAGATTTATCATTATGTTATAAAATCACAGCCATTAATATTGATATACACATGTGTCTTTCCTGTTGTTCTTGGAACTGTCCAGCAAAATCATATATTTTTCCCAACTTGATAAACTCAACACAATTGCAGTCTTGGTCCGACTCTTTTTAGACTAGAGCTGAGGCTGAGGGGGATTGTGATGTGCGCACACAGAGCAGAGCTTGAGCCCAGTCCAGCAACCCCAGACCCATCCCCAGCCACGTTCTCAACTCTATCCTCAGCCCCAACCTAACCTCCTCTGGATGAGGTAGTCCTCCAGGATGTCCAGGCAGCGCACCATCTGGGAGAAGACCAGCACCTTGTGGCCGCCAGCAATCAGCTTTGGCAGCAGCTTGTCAATAAGCACCAGCTTCCCCGCTGCCTGAATCATGGCCTGGAGCTGGAAGTCCCAAGCATCAGGGCTCTGGGTTTTCCTGAAGCTATCCAGGATCTTCTCCTCCGCACCTAGACATGTCCAGAGAAGATAAGGGAGAAAAAAGGTCTACTTAAAATGCATTGTAGAGAACCTTGTGAAGGTCAGAGAAAATCGGTATGAAGCCATTTCCATAAAGTCAGGGTGGAATAAAACTGAGTCCATATATAAAGGACTCTACAGGACTATGGATGCTAGAAGGAATACAGGTCAGGTCACGAGCCGTCAACTCGTTTTATAATTAACCTGTTTGTGGTAGGGGGCAACATTTCTACCCAAACTGAACTGCCTCCTACTCTGTCACAGATCCTAATATATGCATATTATTATTAGTATTGGATAGAAAACACTTTGATGTTTCTAAAACTGTTTGAATCATGTCTGTGAGTATAACAGAATTTATTTAGCAGGCGAAACCCTGAGGACAAACCATTCAGATTTTTCTTTTTTTAAGTCACTGTCTTTTCAATACGTTTTCATGGGGAATCCAGAATTCTAATAGACTTTCCTGCAGTTCCTACCGCTTCCACTGGATGTCACCAGTTTGTAGAAATTGGTTGAGGTTTTTCCTTTGTGTAATGAAGACGTACCACAGCTCAGAACGAACGTCAGTTCATGTGTACCTTTTGATAGAGGTAACCAGAAAAGTAGCGTCAGTTTGTTTTGCTCCTGTATTGAACACAGATCATTCCGTCTTCAATTTGATCGATTATATACGTTTAGAAATACTTAAAGTTGAATTACAAAAGTAGTTTGAAATGTTTTGGCAAAGTTTACAGGTAACTTTTGAGATATTTTGTAGCGACATTGCGTAAGTTGGAAGCGGTGTTTTTCTGGATCAAACGCGCCAAATAAATGGACATTTTGGATATATATCGACAAAATTAATCGAACAAAAGGACCATTTGTGATGTTTATGGGACATATAGGAGTGCCAACAAAATAAGTTTGTCAAAGGTGAGGCATGATTTATAAATTATTTCTGCGTTTTGTGTCGCGCCTGCAGAGTTGAAATATGCTACTCTCATTGTTCACGGTTGTGCTATCGTCAGATAATAGCATCTTATGCTTTCCCCCGAAAAGCGTTTTTGAAATCTGAAATGTTGGCTGGATTCACAACCGAGTGTAGCTTTAATTTGCTATCTTGCATGTGTAATTTAATGAAAGTTCGATTTTTATAGAAATGTATTTTCCCTGGCTATTGGCCATGTGGGACGCAAGCTTCCCGCCTACCCCAGAGAGGTTAACATTTTATTATGAACTATGAACTACGAACATTTGTAGAGCGTGTGTGTGTACGTGTGATGCGTGCTTTCATTTGTGTGTCCACACGTCACCTTTGATCAGGTAGGGGTGGTTGCAGCACTTGCGCAGCTCCATCATGGTGTTGATGAGGTTGGGCATGTTGTGCTGGTTGGCCCCCTTGGCCAGGAAGGTGAAGTTCTTTTCCAGGATGGCCCGGTAGTACTTCTTCTGCATGTTGGTGAGCTCCACCTCGATGATGGTCTCCTCCTTGGGCGCCAGGTTCTTCTCCACGTCATCCTTCAGCCGCCGCAGCATCATGGGCTTTAGGATGGCCTGAAGCTTCTTCACCTGGAGGAAGAGGAGATCAGGGTTGGTGTAAATTCCATTTCCAATTCAGTCAATTCTGGATGTACATAAATTGACTGAATTAAATTAAAATTGACTCCGACCTTGGGGGAAGAGGACAGAGGTGGTCAGGATCTGATGGTCTGCAGTAATGATACTTAGCAATATGTTAAGTTTAGACAACCAAGAGGCAAGTAGCCTAGCAGTTAAGAGCGTTGGGCCAGTAACCGAAAGGTTGCTGGTTCGAATTCCAGAGTCAACTAGGTGAAAAATCTGTCGATATGCCGTTGAGCAAGGCACTTAACCTTAAATGCTCCTGTAAGTCCCTTTGGATAAGGCAGTCTGCTAAATTATTAGAATAAATGTATAAAATTGCCGTAGACACAACAATAACTTACAGTGGCGCAACTCATAACAATATGTTTAAATTATCTGCAGAAGAAACAATTTGATAACATGGATTTAACAACTACTTGATGATGTAAAGTGCAGACTTTGTTTTGTTCAGTAGCATTAGTAGTAGTAGTAGTCATTAAGTGTATGATACAACGTTTAAAAGGAAATTGCTTACGAGTAAGAATCAACATTCCCATGGATGCCTGTATATTCCCATTGAAAGTTTCCTATATATTCCTGTAAATTCCCAAGGAAAGTTACCCACTTTTCCCCAGTTTTTCCACCCTAAAAGGGTACCCCTGAGAAAATCACCTGTTCCTCAGTCTTCAGATCTCCAAACTCCTCCAAGAAGAGGCTCTCTGAGGGGAACTGTAGGGGCTCCAGGAAGTTGAGCAGACTAAAGAGCTCCTCCACTGAGTTCTGCAGGGGGGTGCCTGTCAGGAGGACCTTGTGTTCCTACAGGAGTTAGGGTTTATAGTTTTTGTTCATGACACTCAAAGACAACTTGGTATGCATCATCCGACTCAGAGATCCTACTCTGGCTGATTACAATTTTTATGTTTCTGCTGTACTTCCCTCTTGACCAAGGGGGGGCATCCATGCTACTATCAGCCTTGGCTGGTGCTGAACTGAATTGACTACAAAGTACAATGCAGATGGTCAAGAGTTAGCTAGCTACCCCCTCACCAGGTTCATGAGCTTGAGGCCCTCCAGGAGTTTACAGTTGCGGTTCTTGAGGCGGTGAGCCTCATCGATGACCACGCAGCGCCAGTGGATCTTCTTCAGCTCCGGACAGTCGGCCATGATCATCTCAAAGGTGGTGATCACTCCGTGGAACTTGTACCCGCCCAACACTACATTTCCCTATACACAGAGAAAGACAAAGGAGGAAGAAAAGGAAAGATTGAGGGGAAAATAAAACATTTCACCAATTATTTACACTGCTTTAAAACCGATGAATGCCGTGCATTTTCCCTACAGGAAGGCAGAAGCAAAAACAGTTCTGGCCATAAATAAGTGTAATCCTACCATGGTAAAATCAAGACAATTTCAGTGGCAACACATTGCGGTCCTCCATGATCAAATAACCAAATGCATAATATTTGTCATTCCGATGTGCATTCCATAATGCCAGGCGTTCTCTTTGAAGTTGTTCCATCTTGGAACGCTAGAAGACAATAATCAAACCTGCAATTGTGTTTGCTGCCACACGGCACTCTGTGTCCCCTTCACCACAGCAATCATTCAGTTAAGATTTCTTCAGGCCTGAGCTGGAAGTGGGTCACGGACATTGCTCATCCATTAAAGCTCTCCTCCATTACTTCAAACACCTTACCTGGAGACTACTTCCTTAACATGAGTTCGTTAAAACCATTTGAGAAGCATGGAGTGCAGATATTGTCAGTACCATGGAAACACATTTACCGAGATACGAGTAGCAAGGTTCTGCTACGTTCTCTAATGAGGGTGGAAAATTCACTTTTCGGTCCTCCGGCCACTGTGGCAGGTAGATTTTAAAAATCTACCAGCCATTCAGATTTCTTTACCAGCCCAAATATTTTTGCGACATAATTACACCTCCCAAAAAACAAATACGGATGAGCATGCTTTGTTTTTCTAAAACAAGAAGTAATTGCTTCATTTCATTTAATTTTTGTGACCCGAGTCTTTTAACCAATGTATGTTAAAATAAATCATTTAGATACAGTAGTAAAAACAGAAACAGTTCTACAACTAAATATTAAGAATCAACAAAATGCCTACCCTGCCACAAAAGGCTGAGTGATATGGCTTATTTATTATAGTTCAGGGCTCTATTCTGACATTTTTTCTACAAGGATTACATGTAGAAATGAAGCACACAAATACAGAGAAGAACTGAAGTATGAGTGTTTAAATGATAATAAATTACTAAAGGTTAATGAATATACGTTATTAAGAGTGATCCATGCTCAAATCAAGCACAATCATTAGGTGAGAATATTTTGGTTGCCCCTTTAAGGGATGGGCCATTACCGTGGTAACTTGGGCACTCGCTGGTCTATGATGAAGAAAATCTCCAACTGTGATGTTTTCCAAGCAGCAGACAGTTGCAGAAAACTCAAACGGACATTGAAAGAAACACGAGGACAAAGTCCCACTATAGTTGCCTTTATTGTCAATTTGACCAGCGGCGACCAATCATTCAGGGCACACCTGTTTAGCTAAAACATTTTTAAAAATATATATATATTTTATTGTTATACAAATAAATAGCCAGTTTTCCATGTTATTCTGGCATTAATTTGTGTCACATCTGTTTGCAAACAATGTAGGGGAAAAAAATCATCCTTAAGCCACATACAAACATTGTCTCTGAGTAAGGCAGCTCCAAAAAGCAGGTGTTTCAGCCGAGCTCAGTGCTTTGTCACTCATTGGGACACTACATCACTGTAGAATTTATAGCGAGAGCTAAGCAGTTCAAGCCCCTTTGGGTGCTGCCATAGATTTACAGTAGAAATGCCCGTCAAGAAGGCTCAAGGTCATTGGCCACAGATAAATGACATCAAATCACATTATATCTACCGTATCTTTGATTGTGCTGAGCATGTCAACATCATACTTTCAAAATCTTAGCTAGCTAGACAAGCAGCCATCATTATAAATCATTGCAAAGGGTCGGAGATTTTCCATGGAAAGTTAAGCCCGGTAATTTTTCTTAAATTCAGCAAAAAAAGTTAGCTAATAACAGTGGAGCACCCCCTTATCCACACCGAAGGGACAGCAGTGGAGAAGGTGGAATGTTTTAAGTTCCTGGGCGTACACATCACAGACAAGCTGAAATGGTCCACCAACACAGACAGTGTGGTGAAGAAGACGCAACAGCGCTTCTTCAACCTCAGGAGGCTGAAGAAATTTGGCTTGTCACCCAAAACCCTGACAAACTTTTACAGATGCACAATCAAGAGAATCCTGTCAGGCTGTATCACAGGCTCTCTAGAGGGTGGTGCGGTCTGCACAACGCATCACCGGGGGCAAACTACCTGCCCTCCATGACATCTAAAGATTGAGAAACAGCTTCTATCTCAAGGCCATCAGATTGCTAAACAGAAATCACTAACTCAGAGGCTGCTCCCTACATTGAGACCTAAATCACTGGACACTTTAATAAATGGATCACTAGTCACTTTAAACAATGCCGCTCTAAATAATGCCACTTTAATAAATGTCTACATATCTTACATTACTCATATCACATATAAATACTGTATTGAGACCCAATCACTGGACACTTTAATAAATGGATCACTAGTGACTTTAAACAATGCCACTTTAATATTGTTTACATATCTTACATTACTCATATCACATGTATATCCTGTATTTTATACCATCTACTGCACCTTGCTTATGCCGCTCAGCCATCGCTCATCCATATACTTATATGTACATATTCTCATTCACCCCTTTAGATTTGTGCATTAGGTAGTTGCTGGGAATTGTTAGATTACTTGTTAGATATTACTCCACTGTTGGAACGAGAATCACAAGCATTTCGCTACACTCGCATTAACATCTGCATGTGACCAATAAAACTTGATTTGAACCTTTTTTGTGGGATACACAAGGCAGTTATAGGTCTTGTGGCATATTTTGGTTAAACTAGCCCTAATTCAATGGAATTGCAACCCTCTGCATGCACAGTGCATTGTTCCATCACATGTGCAGTGCACTCTTCCATCACATGTACAGCTAACTAATGAGATGATATTGAGCCTACACTACAACACTGTCTGAGCCAAGGACTACATGCTTTCTGGTAAGTTTTGATTACAATACTGGGTGGGGTAAATATATTTTATATGACATACATGATTTTTGTTAACTAGTAAATAGTAGCCTACAGCAAAGTGTGTTTAAATCATTTGTAATTTGTTAACAATTTCTGCTAGTTAGTTTTTGCTACCATGTGGGTTTTGGCTTGATTGAGCCTGCAAACTGTTGAGTGGTAATTCACCTGTTTCCATACATGTTTCATTTTAAAACATTTATATTACAAAGGAGTTGCTTAATCTAACTACTTAACTATTTAACTCTACATGGAACTGTATTTTTCTTTTTTAAATAAACATTCTAATCTCTACAGCAAAATGCCACGGTCACTATCTGATGTGTGGAAACATTTCACAGCAGCTAATGTAGAAGAAAAAGCTGTGTACATTTGCAAATACTGTGCCAAATCATTTGTGAAGAATACAACAAAGATGCAGAATAATCTGGCCAAGTGCATAAAGTTCCCTCAGCGCTCACAACAAGAAACCTCTCACAAAAGTTCCTCTACTTCTATTCGAGGTGAAAATGATGAATCAGACACCTTATCGATAGCAACAGCTCATGGCCCTCCTGGAATCAGAAGTTTTTTTTTAACTTATTGGAAATACGTAGTCAGAGAAATGCTGATGAATGTCTTGCTCGAGCTGTGTATGCAACTGTTTCACCTCTGATGCTCACAGACATTGTGTATTGGAAGATATTTCTGAATGTTCTTCGCCCAGCATACACCCCTGCAACTAGACATGCTTTAGAGTTCAACAAAGTTCAAGTGAAGGTCAAGTAAATCATAGAGAAAGCAGACCATTGCAATCATCTCTGATGGGTGGTCGAATGTTCATGGGCAAGGAAAGATTAACTACATCATGTCCAACTCTCAACCAGTATTCTACAACAGCACAGACACGGGACAGACACACCAGTCTCTACATTAATGACTGCCTTTAGCTCATCTGCAATGACCTTGGACCACAGAAGGTATTTGCACTGGTGACAGACAATGCTGCGAACATGAAGGCTGCTTGGTATAAAGTGGAGGACTCCTTCCCTCACATCACACCCATTGGCTGTGCTGCTTATGCATGGAATCTGCTCCTCAAGGACATCATGGCACTGAAAACAATGGATACAATCTACAAGAGAGCCAAGGAAATGGTTAGGTATGCGAAAGGTAATGAAGGTATAGCAGCAAAGTGAGAAGAATAAGAGCACCGCATTGAATCTGCCCAGCAACACCCATTGGGGTGGTGTTGTCATCATGTTTGACAGTCTCCTGGAGGGAAAGGAGTCTCTCCAAGAAATGGCCATATCAGTGTCTGCTGATATGGACAGCCCCATCAAGAGGATCCTCCTGGATTATGTATTTTGGGAGAGAGTGGTAAGAAGCCTGAAACCTATAGCCATTGCATGGATTGAGGGAGACAATGCCATCCTGTCTGATTTTCAGACTCTGCTTGCAGATGTAAGAGAACTAAAAACACAAGCATTTCGCTACACTCGCATTAACATCTGCTAACCATGTGTATGTGACCAATAAAATTTGATTTGAAATCCGTACTGCCCTGCCTACTTCACTGTTGCTCCAAGCAGGGAAACAGCAGTTCTGAAATATATCAAAAAGCGTGAAGACTTCTGCCTGAAGCCCATACTGGCAAGAGCAACCTGTCTGGTTCAGAGATCAACAAGGCCTATGGTGTCATCAATACCGTGTCTCGCCATCTTTGACTGGATGAGGGCAAGGTTCTCGGCAGTCTGGCGAAGTACACTTCCAAGCAAGGGCTTTGGGATGGAGATGCAATATGGCAGTCGTGCCAACATATCTCATCAGCCACCTGGTGGAAGGGACTTGTGGATCTGAGGCTCTTTCCCCGGTTGCCTCCATCATCCTCCAAATCCCACCAACATCAGCCACCACCATAATTTGCAAATAAATTCATAAAAAATCCTACAATGTGATATTCTGGATTTTTTTTCTAATTTTGTCTGTCATAGTTGAAGTGTACCTATGATAAAAATTACAGGCCTCTCATCTTTTTAAGTGGGAGAACTTGCACAATTGGTGGCTGACTAAATACTTTTTTGCCCCACTGTATGCCCGTTAATTCCCATATATTCCCACAGAAAGTGTCCACCTCTGAATAATCCCCATAATGTGCAACCCTACAATTCATGTCGACAATCTACTAGAAAATCATTTGCAATCCTTGTCATATGAAGGGAAATTATAGATCAAACAAACGTGTTCTTCGGTCATTGGAAATAAACATTACACAACAAGACGAATGAGTGGTATGGAAGGAATCAGTTACTAACTGCGAGAGTTGCAAAGCAATCAATATTTGACTTCCCCTGACTGCTGTATTCGGTAGAGAGTGTGTGTGGTCCAAGTCTGGGTTTAAACCCCTAGTCGATTTCCGCGGGCCCAGCGCATTCGGAAAGTATTCAGACACCTCGACTTTTCCCTCATTTTGTTTAGAGCGTTAGAGCGGTGGACGAGTAACGAAAGGTTGCAAGATCGAATCCCCGAGCTGACAAAGTAAAAATCTGTCATTCTGCCCCTGAACAAGGAAGTTAACTCACTGTTCCTAGGCTGTCATTGAAAATAAGAATTTGTTCTTAACTGACTTGCCTAGTTAAATAAAGTAAAATAAAAATTACATTCTAAAATGGATAAAATCAATTCCCCCCCCTCAATCTACACAAAATACCCTATAACGACAAAGCGTTGCATAAATATTCAGACCCTTTGCTATGAGACTCAAAACTGAGCTCAGGTGCCTCCTGTTTCCATTGATCATCGTTGAGATATTTCTACAACTTGATTGGAGTCCACTTGTGGTAAATTCAATTGATTGAACAAGGTCCCACAGCTTGACAGTGCATGTCAGAGCAAAAACCAAGTCATGACGTCGAAGGAATCGTCCGTGGAACACCGAGACAGGATTGTGTCGAGGCACAGATCTGGGAAGGGTACTAAAAAAAAAACAGGACTACGACCCTAGCTTCTGGACAAATCTCTGAATGTCCTTGAGTGGCCGAATTGAACATCTCCAGAGAGACCTGAAAATAGTTGTGCAGAGACACTCCCCATCCAACCTGACAGAGCTTGAGAGGATCTGCAGAGAATGGGATAAACTCCCCAAATACAGGTGTGCCAAGCTTGTAGCGTCATACCCAAGACTCGAGGCTGTAATCGCAGCCAAAGTACTGAGTAAAGGGTCTAAATACTTATGTAAATGTGATATTTATGTTTATTTGTAATACATTTGCATGTTTTATTTTTATAAAATGTTTTTGCTTTGTCATTGTGGGGTATTGTGTGTAGAACTGGTGAGGAAAAAATATATAAAAAAAAAGGTCCATTCTAGAATAAGGCTGTAACGTAACAAAATTTGCAAAAAGTCAAGGGGTATGAATACTTTCCAAAGGCACTGTACATCCAGCAGACAAGCAAAGGCTCACCCTTCTGTCTTCTGAAGATTCATACATATACACAGCTTCTGTTTGACCCATAGGGAAAAAACACATTACATCTGCATATCTTGTGTAGATTCAAACACACGTACACAGTGGTGCAATTTCATGCATACACATTCAATGGCTCACCTCAGGAACCTTTGCATTTTAGTATGCATGCACACTGCATCTGTCCAGCATAGTCTCACATCCACACATACCCTCACACATGCACACACCATTGTCTCACCTGCTGGGCCTGCTAGGTACATCTCGCAGCTGCCTACTGTCTCACACACACAGACCATGTTTTCTCACCTGCTGGTCCTTGTGATACATCTCGCAGCTGCCTACTGTCTCACACACACAGACCATGTTAGCTCACCTGCTGGGCCTGCTGGGTACATCTCGCAGCTGCCTACTGTCTCACACACACAGACCATGTTAGCTCACCTGCTGGGCCTGCTGGGTACATCTCACAGCTGCCTACTGTCTCACACACACAGACCATGTTAGCTCACCTGCTGGTCCTTGTGATACATCTCGCAGCTGCCTACTGTCTCACACACACAGACCATGTTAGCTCACCTGCTGGTCCTGCTGGGTACATCTCACAGCTGCCTAATGTCTCACACACACTGAAAGATTAGTGGAATCTGTGTGGGTTGCTGGACAGGTAGGATGACTGACAGTGAAGGTGAACAGGTGGTCACGTGTCAGGTGACAGAGGAATGTATGAGACTGAGGCAGGAATTCCTTTAACCATAAAGTGGTATATTTACTGGTAGTGTGGATTCATGGACGCACAGAACTTCTGGATCAGATGGATTTAGGGAAGAGAAAGCAGCGAGATCAGGCGATGGCAATTACCTCCTTTTATGGAGTTGAGATCTGTAGGACATTTCCACCTGACCTAATTAAAGCGCCCCTGGCCCAGCTGAGTAAATGGCAATTAATTAAAGGAGTATTCCACCAACTCCATGGGCCTTTTCTACAGCCACCCCGGAAATTTGTTAATTTCCACATTCCTCAAAAAGGCTCATTGCTCCCCGTCCTCTATCATCTCAGGGAGAGGAATCAGTCGGGCAACTGGCCGGATATATGTCCGGTTCTTCACCTGGATTTCCACTGATCTAACACGACCATCGGTCCCAGGCATGGTCTTAGTTATACGGCCCACCGGCCAGGAGGCTCGAGGCAGCTGAGGGTCCACCATCATTACTACTTGGCCAGTTTCCAGGCTGGCCATTTCTCTCCGCCATTTCCCTCTGTGCTGTAGACTTGGTAGGTAATCCCGAATGAATCGGGCCCAAAAATGGTCAGCTAAGATTTGGCTGTGTCGCCACCGGCGTCTGCCTACGAGGTTGGTATCAGCACACATGGCTTGAGGAAGTGACGCATCTCGGCGTCCCATCAAGAGCATATTCGGTGTAACCGGATCGGGGTCAGCGATGTCTGCAGAGAGATATCCCAAGGGTTTGGAGTTCAGAATCCCTTCCACCTCTATCAGGACAGTCCTCAAGACAGTTTCAGTGACAGTTTGGTCCCCTAGTACGACTCGTAAGGCCGTCTTTACAGATTTGATCTCTCGCTCCCATGTTCCTCCAAAATGAGGAGCGCCTGGAGGGTTAAATTTGAATGAGATTTGTTGGTCCATCAGCTGATCCTGGAGGCTGGGTTCCATGGCTTGGAAGGCTTCCTCCAACCTGGCTTCTCCTGCCTTGAAGTTCGTACCTCTGTCAGCCAGGATCTCGTAGGGTTTCCCCCTTCGGGAGATAAACCGCCGTAGGGCCATGAGGAAGGCTTCCGTATCCAAACTCTCCAGTAGGTCCAGGTGGACACATCTGGTTGTCATACACTTGAATAGAATGCCCCAGCGCTTTTCCACACGACGACCTAACTTGATCATCAAGGGGCCGAAGCAATCTACTCCTGTTGACCAGAAGGGTGGTTTAAGGAGGCGCAAGCGAGCAGGGGGTAAATCTGCCATTTTGGGCACTGTAGCTCCGGCCCGCCATCTCTGACATTCTACGCAGGCGTATTGGTGCTTACGAATGGCTCCTCGTCCTCCAATTATCCAGTACTTCCGCCTCATCTCCCCATAGATCCTCTCTGGCCCTGGGTGGAGAAGCCGCTCATCATAACTCTTGATGAGGAGCCTGGTAAGAGGGTGTCTGGAGTCGAGGATAATTGGGTGGATAGCATCTGGGTCCAAAACCTCCGCTTGGCGCAGCCTCCCTCTGACTCTGATCACTCCAAGGATTGGATCATATTCTGGGGCAAGAGAGAGAAGACGGCTGCCCTTAGCCACTTCCCTACCGGCTTTCAGAGCTTTTAACTCCTCAGGGAAGCTAACTGCTTGTGCTTGCTGGAGGAGTAGTATCTCTGCCGCGAGGGAGGTAGGTATAGAAGCCACCCCATCTGAGGTCTGGTTTGTGGCTGTGATCAGATCCGGCAGTGTTTGGGATTGTGTTAGGTCAGGGAGAGCCGTTGTTGGTTCCGTAGAAATGCTGTAGCATTGGGCAGACTTCCTTAACTCATGAGCTTCAGTCGGTCGCGGAGGGGCCGCACGCCTGGGGGCTGTCGGCCACTCGTTCTCTGGTTGGGACAAGAATGGTGGTCCCAAGCTCCAGCGATGGGGTTTAGCCAATTCCTTAAGGGTTTTACCTCTAGTAATGTCATCAGCAGGATTGTTTATGCTATCAACATACCTCCAGTCCTGGACTTCTGTTAGGTCTTGGATTTCCGCAATGCGAGTCCCGACAAACACCTTATACCTGCAGGACTCCGACTTGAGCCATGTCAATACAGTGGTCGAATCACTCCAGTAGATGATCCTTTGGATTGGCAAGGTGAGCTCGGCTCGCAAGGTAGAGGCCAACTGGGCTCCGGAAAGGGCAGCACTGAGTTCCAGCCTAGGCATTGACAACTGCTTCTTGGGTGCGACCCTGGACCTGGCCATGACAAAGGAGACATGGGTGTGGCCTGCCTTATCCTCCACTCTAAGATAGGAAACCGCCCCATAAGCTCGCTCCGAAGCGTCACAGAACACATGCAGTTCCAGGCATGATCCCAGTTGGTCAACACAGGATGGTACATAACATCTTGGCATTTGGACATCAGAGAGCTCCGTTAACTCAGTTTCCCAACAGATCCATCGTTCCACTAGGTCAGCTGGGTGGATTGGTTCATCCCAGTCCCTCTTGGTCTGCCACAGGTCCTGGACTAAGACTTTGGCCCGTGTTGTGTATGGCAGGATATACCCAAGGGGATCGTATTGACTGGCCAGGGTCCGATAGATGGTGCGCAGAGTGGGGGTTTCGGTACTCGGGGATGAGCGGTGCTTATACCCCAGGGTATCCGGTAGGCAGCTCCACCTCAGTCCTAGAGTGGGCTCTTCTGGGTTAGCACCAGACTGCGTTAGCCATAGTTCACTGCTACTGGACCTAGCTTGTGGCGGGAGGTGCTGGATAACCTCCGCTCTGTTACTAGCCCACTGTCGGACCTCAAATCCCCCTTTGGACAGGAGATTCCGCACTTTATCAAGGAGTGATTTCGCTTCAGCTGTGGATGGGATGCTTTGTAAGCAGTTATCCACATAGAAGGCATTTTCCCCTGAATCCAATACTTCTGGGTCACTGTCTGGATGCTCCCGTGCGTGTCTCTGCAGAGCGTATATGGCACAGCAAGGACTGCAGGTGGTGCCGAATGGGAGTACCTGCCATTCATAGATTGTGGGCTCTGCATCTCGTTCCATATTTCGCCATATGAACCGGAGCAGTGTGGTGTCGGAAGGCAGTAAACGAATCTGATGAAACATGGCTTTGATGTCTCCACTGATGGCTGTAGAGTGCTGCCGGAACCGGAGAAGGACACCGAGCAAGGAAGGACCTAAGGTTGGTCCGGGGAGTAGACAGTCATTCAGGCTTTGACCAGCTGCTTGGAATGAACAGTTGAAGACAAGTCTATACTTCCCACCATGTTGCTGGATAACATGGTGAGGGAGATACCAGGATTCACGGAGTGCGTTTCCCTCTTCATGAGCTGTCACTTCAGTGACGTAGCCTGCCTTCACAAGGTTATGAATCTCTCGGTTATGAACTTCTGCAAGCTCAGGATTCTTCACCAGGCGTCGCTCTGTTCCACGCAGTAGTGGGAGTACAGCCCGTGTCGTGGTTGCCAGAGAAGGATGGTTGGGCACCCGTAGCAGTGGGGTTGCATACCTGCGAACGCCATCCATTTCAGTGGTGGTGGTGCTCTTCTCCAGGAGGTCTAATGCATAGGAGTCATTTTTCGAGCGAGTGACCTCCTGTAGCTTCCGGTTGGAGAAGGTGTCCATCTTCCATAGCATCTCAACATTCCGAAGGAGGTCAGTGGCTGCATCTGGATTGCTTCTGGTGAAGAGGACTTGCTGTGACTGTACAGCTTGGGTGGAGAGAAGTAGATGGGATGGACCTTGCACAGCCCAACCCAAGGATGTATGGACAGCAATGGGTCCTCCTTCTGGTCCAGCTCGTATAGGCTCAGTCGGGGTGACGAGATGTGGGTGGTCTGACCCAATCAGGATAAGTGGTGCTACTCTTGCCAGGTTAGGAAGAGGCAATCCTCGTAGATGAGGATATTGTTTCTGTAGAACACTTACCGGGCAGGAGTGCTCTGCGAGATTCAAGCCATCTGCCGTGAAGGCATTGGTGATGTTATAGGCCACGCCCCTGTTTCCTGAAGGTGAAATGCTGAAGGTTACAGCAGAGCCTTTCATTTGGATAACATCGTGTCGCACCGTTCTGAGATTAAGGGTCTCGGGGGTCCCTTCCAGGTTAAGCTGACGGGTGGCCGCTGTGAGAATGATTGTTCTTTCTGACCCATCATCTAGAACGGCGAATGTATCAATGCTTCTCCCTTCACTTTGCAGAGTGACCTTGACCACCTTCAACATGACCCTTGGAGATCGGTTCTGCTGGTCGAGATACAGCTCCTTTGCAGCTCCTACCATGAGCATACTCTGCTCCTTCTTTGCTTGGGGAAATAGATCATGCAACACGGTGAGATGGATTTCTTTACAGCGGTTGCAGGGTTTCCTCAATGTGCAGGTCTCCACCTTATGGCTACGGGCACACTTGTAGCATCGCTCGCCTGAAGTGATCCAGGCCTTCAATTGAGTTTGAGTGAGCTTTTTTACTCTGGGGCATGAGCCAAGGAAGTGCCCCTTAATATTGCAATATGGGCAGTAAGGCTGGAATTTGATGTTCTTGCTCTTGAGAGGGTCTTTTCCCAGGTTCCTCTCCGGCCTCACTATTTAAGTACATGGTAGTGGGATTTGGCCTGTTCTGTCCCTGCTGGCGTTCAAACTCCTTCCTTCCCCCTGTGGCTATGGCGGAGATTGTGGCCTGGTGAGCGATGCTCTTCGCCTTTGCCTTCACCTCCAACCATGTGGCCAGGTCTCTGAGAGCATAGGTGCTTCTCGAGCCCTCTTTCAGGATGCCCTTATTCAAACAATGTTCAATGAAACTGTCTCTGAGGTACACTGGAAGTTTTTTGAGAAGCCTGTCCACGTGGGAGCCACATTTAAGCTCGTTCCCGTCTTCTCCTTCAACGGATTGGAGCATCGCGGTCAGGGATTGGACAGCCAGGGAGAATTCTTGGAAGGCAGCATGGTCTCCCATTTTAATTGGCGACGTGTTCAGGATGTTGTTTAGTTCATTCTGGACTAGCTGACGTGGCTCACCATATCTCGCCTTCAGGGCCTGGAGAGCTGTCGTGTATGGTGTTGCGGAGTGCATAAAGGATTGGGCCAGCCTGTATGCACTTGGAAACCGCAAATGATCCATTAGTACTTGGTATTTGTAGCGTTCTGACAGATGACCGTGAATACCCAGTAGACTCTCCAATGCCATTTCCAAAAGGACAAATTCACTCTCCTTTCCGTTTTCAAAGTATGGCAGTTTGGGTCTGGGAATTCCATAGGCTGAGGCTACTAGAAGTTTCATAATGTTGGCTCCCTCTTCTGGTTGCGTGAAGGATAAACCCGGGACTTCTGATGAGCCCACTGTGGCCTCATTGGGCCGGTCACCTACTGTCCCAGACCCACCATTTGTGGCAGCCGGAATTGGGCGAGAGCCCTCCGACCTGTTGTTTGAGGACTGGCCTGGCCCTGGATGAAAGGAACGATTTGCCTTGGTTGGTAATTGGCGGAAAGGCGAAGGAGTGATGCTTTGTCCAGATGGAGGAATGCTAACTTGTGTCACTGGCATAGAGGGCGTTGGCGGAGCGGCCCGTCTCCCGTGCTCCGTGTTGGCTGTTGACCCCGGAGCCTCCGATGACTGTGTGCCATGCTGTACCAGAGGGGCAGATTGGGAAAGAAAGGCAGACAGTTCAGGTCCATGTGGAGGGGTGGTCAGGTCAACTCCCTGTTCGTTCCTCTCCAGGAAGGATGAGACCATCCGTGCCTCTTCTAATTCCCTTCTGGCTTGACGGTGCCGTCGCTGCTGTGCCAGGTCCTTGGCAATGAATTCCCTTTCCTGTAGAGCTCTACGGGCCTGCACATCCAATTGGTGACATCGTTCGTCAGCCTGTCGTTCCTCCTCAATCTGACGCTCAATTTCCTCCAAAGCTAATAGTTTCATCCTCTCTTGTAGGACAGCGTTCTGTGAATTGCTGAGGGCTAGTGAATGGCGGCTGCCATGGCCACTTCCAAAGGGGTATCCACTGGTCGAACTCCCACTCCGTCTAGAGTGCTTCGACGATTTCCCATTAGTTAAGGGGTGAGCGGAGCCTGCCTCTGGAAGCTGGTCGACCTGTGCAGTGGGAGTTACCTCTTCCATAGGTTCCTCACGTAGACCACTTTCCTGCTCCAAAGCAGTTTCCGGTCCTTGGCTCAGAGGGGATGGTTGATGGCTGAAACATATAGTTGATCCATCAACTCTTTGAGCTCTGGTGGGCTTGCCCTTTGATGTCGGAACCTCGACCACATAGTCCTTAAGATAACCAGGTGCTTGCCTGGTTCTTCTGGTGCTCCTGGTAGTTGAGGATGAAGCCTTTGTTGCTTTAGGCTTAGCTCCTGGATATTTCCTTTGTTCCAAGACCTTTCCCTCAGCTGCTCTCTCCTCCTCTCTTCTTCCTTCCAGTGGAGACAATTCTTCCCTCTCCGCCTCCATTTCCTTTTCACCTGTCTTTGGTTCAGTCATCATCCGGCTCAAAGGACCATTGAAAGATTAGTGGAATCTGTGTGGGTTGCTGGACAGGTAGGATGACTGACAGTGAAGGTGAACAGGTGGTCACGTGTCAGGTGACAGAGGAATGTATGAGACTGAGGCAGGAATTCCTTTAACCATAAAGTGGTATATTTACTGGTAGTGTGGATTCATGGACGCACAGAACTTCTGGATCAGATGGATTTAGGGAAGAGAAAGCAGCGAGATCAGGCGATGGCAATTACCTCCTTTTATGGAGTTGAGATCTGTAGGACATTTCCACCTGACCTAATTAAAGCGCCCCTGGCCCAGCTGAGTAAATGGCAATTAATTAAAGGAGTATTCCACCAACTCCATGGGCCTTTTCTACACACACAGACCATGTTAGCTCACCTGCTGGGCCTGCTGGGTACATCTCACAGCTGCCTAATGTCTCACACACACAGACCATGTTAGCTCACCTGCTGGTCCTTGTGATACATCTCGCAGGTGCCTACTGTCTCACACACACAGACCATGTTAGCTCACCTGCTGGTCCTTGTGGTACATCTCATACTGGTGGATCATCTGGCGGCTGATCTGGCTGCCGTGGTAGACAATGACGTTGATCTCAGTCCAGGTGCGGAACTCCCTCTCCCAGTTGGTGATGGTGGAAAGGGGGGCGATGATGAGGAAGGGTCCCCGCAGGCCCATGGAGAACATCTCAAAGAGGAAGGTGATGGACTGGATGGTCTTCCCAAGGCCCATCTCGTCAGCCAGGATGCAGTTCTTCCTGTATAGGAAGAGTCGGGAAAACATGGTGATGTCAAACACACAAAAATATTTTCATCAAAGAAAACTAAAAGGGGTGAGGGGTGACATTCAGTGGCCTGCTGAGGGAGAGTAGAGCTAATCTCCGAACCTAGAACCAAATCCCATGAGTGCCTGCCTGCCAACTCGGTTTGATTTTGGGGGGGCTGAGGTTTTCAAATCTGTACTGAACGGAAGTAACAGATAAGTACCAACTGTCATGAAGCCTCTGCCAAAGCCAGTCCCCAGCACCTTCCCAAGAAGCCCACCTGTTTACAATCCAGGCTGCACAGAATGACAACATGTCATGGAGGCATCTGATGTTTTGGATGCAAATATTTCACAGGTTAGTAGTGCAAAGTTAATCCACCACCGCACCAGAAGATATCATCCCCATCTCAAATTTGACAGATTAAATGTTAATAGTCTGTCACAAGAGTCTCCCCCTTTTGATCATGCCTGGTTTCAATATGTTACTAGTCTATCTAGGATGCTAACTGTCCAAAGATGTATGAAGGAGGCATGGCGTTTTATGACAGAGGAATTTCACCACGTGCTTTTGCAGCATGTGCTATTCACCATGTGTTAACATATGTTTTGGGTCTTTGATTTGAGTGAGTGAGTGAGTGAGTGAGTGAGTGAGTGAGTGAGTGAGTGGGTGAGTGAGTGAGTGAGTGAGTGAGTGAGTGAGTGAGTGAGTGAGTGAGTGAGTGAGTGAGTGAGAAACAATTACAGAGGCATTTGTGTGAACAGTAACCTGTTCGGTAGTATTATAATGTAAGAGTTTGGTAGTATTATAATGTAAGAGTTCTAAACTTCAACATTCAAAAAAGTATTTTACACACATCATGTGTCCATTACAAACTATGCAAGAATCGGAATGCATAATCTGTCACCAGTACTTGAAAATGTGTAAATAAAACAGTAAATGCATTATGCTCCATACATACGGTATTCTTACAACAGAAACGACAACACAATATAGAGAAAATAAGGCACTTACCTTGATTGGAACTCACATGTCCAATGTTATTATTTGTAAGGAAAAAAAGAAATCAAGGCAATGTGAGCACCAACCAGAAAATGTGCCAGGGGGAAAAAAGTTTGTGCTAGACTGTGCAAATTCCTGCATACTTGATCTGGGGTAACAATAGGGAGGTGCTTGGGCTCTCATTGAAGAGGGAATGCCTGCTCTTTGCAGATAACCTGTGCCTGCTGTCAGCCACAGCACATGACCTATAGCAGAGCCTGGACCTGCTAGAGTAGTACTGCCAGACCTGGGCCTTGGCAGTAAAATATTGATTTTCCAGAGAAGATCCAGATCTCCAAGTACAAATACATAAAGAATTGCACAGACTACAATTACTTTGGTTTAAAAATAAACTCAACTGGACACCTAAATGAGGTGAATGAACACAGGGTATTCTACACCATTAAAAATTAATTAAAATTGAAATACCAATTAAAATTTGGACAAAACAAATTGAATGTGTCAATGAACCAATTGCACTTTATGGCAGCGAGTTGTGGAGTACACTTGCAAAACAAGATTTCACACGATGGGACAAACACCCCACTTTAACCCTGCATGCAGAGTTCTATTAGATTCTCCTACATGTCCAGAGGAAATTTAGGCCAATAGCCACAAGTAATAAAAAATAACTCTCATAGCATTACCAAGCCCTGCAATGCAAGATCTCAGCAAAGACAAGAGTCCACTTATCCAGCTGGTCCTGGTGTTGAGTTCACAAACCTGTTCAACGAGCACACTGAAGCCTCAGGACCAGAACAGCCAATCAATCAGAATAAACCAAATTACAACAAAGTCAAAACAAAACTACATTACCTATTGGGAAACAAGCACAAATAAAATGTCAGTGCTATCTGGCCCCAAATTGACAGTACACCATGGCAAACTATTTGACCATGGTGACTGATCAAAACCTTAGAAATACGTATTTCCTCACACATCAAATCAGATTTTATTAGTCACACACGACAAATACAACAGAAGACCTTACAGTGAAATGCTTACTTACGAGCCCCTAAACAACAATGCAGTTAAAAAAATATATATGGATAAGAATAAGAGATAAAAGTAAGATGTAATTAAAGAGCAGCAGTAAAATAACAATAGCGAGACTATATACTGAGGGATACTGATAGAGTCGATGTACGGCGGCACCGGTTAGTTGAGGTAGTATGTACATGTAGGTAGAGTTATTAAAGAGACTATGCATAGATTGCAACAGAGTAGCAGTGGTGTAAAGAGGGGGAGGGGGTGAAATGCATATAGTCTGGGCAGCCATTTGACTAGATGTTCAGGAGTCTTTTGGCTTGGGGGTAGAAGCTGTTTAGAAGCCTCTTGGACCTAGACTTGGTGCACCGGTACAGCTTGCCGTGCGGTAGTAGAGAGAACAGTCTATGACTAGGGTGGCTGGAGTCTTTGACAATTTTTAGGGCCTTCCTTTAACACCGCCTGGTATAGAGGTCCTGGATGGAAGGAAGCTTGGCCCCAGTGATGTACTGGGCCGTTCGCACTACCCTCTGTGGTGCCTTGTGGTCGGAGGCCGAGCAGTTGCCATTCCAGGCAGTGATGCAACCAGTGCTCTCGATGGTGCAGCTGTAGAACCTTTTGAGGATCTGAGGACCCATGGCAAATCCTGAGGGGGAATAGGTTTGGTTGTGCCCTCTTCACAACTGTCTTGGTGTGCTTGGATCATGTTAGTTTGTTGGTGATGTGGACACCAAGGAACTTGAAGCTCTCAACCTGCTCGACTGGAGCCCCGTCGATGACAATGGGGGCGGGCTCGGTCCGCTTTTTCCTGTAGTCCACAATCATCTCCTTTGTCTTGATCACGTTGAGGGAGAGGTTATTGTCCTGGCATGAGTGAACAGGGAGTACAGGAGGGAACTGTGGGGGGCCACTGATGGGCCACTGTGTTGAGGATCAGCGTGGCGGATGTGTTGTTACCTACCCTTACCACCTGGGAGTGGCCCGTCAGGATGTCAGTCAGTTGCAGAGGGAGGTATTTAGTCCCAGGGTCCTTCGCTTATTGATGAGCTTTGAGGGCACTATGGTGTTGAACGCTGGGCTGTAGTCAATTAATAGCATTCCCACGTGTTCCTTTTGTCCAGGTGAGAAAGGGCAGTGTAGAGTGCAATAGAGATTGTATCTGTGGATCTGTTGGGGACGCTATGCAAATTGGAGTGGGTCTAGGGTTTCTGGGAAAATGGTGTTGTGAGCTATGACCAACCTTTCAAAGCACTTCATGGCTAGATGTGAGTGCTACGGGTCGGTAGTCATTTAAGCAGGTTACCTTAGTGTTCTTGGGCACAGGCACTATGGTGGTCTGCGTAAAACATGTTGGTATTACAGACTCGGACAGGGAGAGGTTGAAAATGTCACTTGCCAGTTGGTCAGCGCATGCTCGCAATACACATCCTGGGAATCCGTCTGTTGACCTGTTTAAAGGTCTTAATCACATCGGCTGCGGAGAGCGTGATCACAGTCTTCCAGAACAGCTGGTGCGCTCATGCATGTTTTAGATTGTTTTTAGTGGTGGATTACTACCTGAGCAGTAAGTCTACTATTCATGGGGGGGACTATGTATATATTTGGGGGAGGAGGAGTTTCAGTTTTCTTACCTGTTGTACCAGTTGAAGAGCAGCCAGTTCATTCCCTCCAGCTGGTACTCTCTCAGCTGGTTCCCGTTTCGATAGTCTTTGGATTTGTCCAGCTTCTGCCACTTGTCTGGCTGAGGTCTTTCCTACTCAGAGTGCACACACACACACACACACACACACACACACACACACACACACACACACACACACACACACACACACACACACACGGATTGGCAATCTCAATTAACAGCATCACACACACATTGAGGTCGACTGGACAGGTACACGTACTGCGCACGCCCACAAATGCACAGAATACCTGACCAACTCTCATAGTCACACACAGACACATCAAAAGCTACTCTTCAAAAACAGAACATCCAATTCAGACACATTGCTGATTGTTAATTAAATTTTTAAACAAAGGAACAAATGTTGTAAATTACAGGGGAAGGAGTTACTCTTTCCCACTCACCACAAATTTGAATTCAGGGATTCTCTTGATCTCCTCAAACTCCCGAATCTTCACCGGGTCCACATCTTCCTGAAGCTCCCATGTAGCCTCCTCATAGGACAGGGAGCACCACTTCACCAGGTAGTGTGTCACCTCCTGTAAACACACACATGCATGCATGCACGAGAACACAGCGAGACAGTGACAGTCAATGAGTCAGACACACAGACACACAATTAGCCAGTGAGTCAGTCAGATACACTGACTGAAGCACGTGTGTCCAAACACACAAACACCCCTCACTTGTGGTGAGCAACTGGCTTTCCCTGACTCACCTCTCCTGTCTCTGTGTCTGTAGTGATGGCCACCTCCAAAACTCTATCCACTTCTATGTAGTCAGGGTTAAAGAGGTCTTCATTCGGCTACATGGAGGAGTAGACAATCAATATCATCCTTTTCATGTGATTCCTTACATAGCTATGGATTTATTATTTTATGTCATATGAAAATGTATTGAATGACTACAATGGGACAGTTTTTTTATTTGTAATGGTGTACATTTGTACTTCGCAGAAAACAAAATATATGTTTGATGCTAAATACAGATACCACTACAAATAAAATCCACTATTGCAGCTTAGCCATACAGTACATTTTCATATGACATAAAAAAAAATATTTTTTATATACATAAAATCATGAAATTATGTCAGAAGAACATAAGAGTAGCCTCACCTCAACAAATATGTGCTTCATTTGGGCATGCTTAGTCCTGAAGCGCTTGATTTTTTGCTGGATGCGAGGGTCCTTCTCCAACTCCTCCAATGTTGCCCATTTACAATGCAGGTAGGAGCTATGAGCAAAAGTGGTAGGATGGTTCAATTAAAATATTCAAGGGGCAAGGGGTACATTGACCTTCAACTTTATTGAAATTATAGTAATTAGGCAAAAGGGTGCAAAAGCAGTTTGCACACCTACTCATTCAAGGGTTTTTCTTTATATTTAATATTTTCTACATTGTAGATGAATGTGTTAAACAAGATTTTTCAAAAGTAGCCACACTTTGCCTTGATGACAGCTTTGCACATTCTTGGCATTCTCTCAACCAGCTTCATGAGGTAGTCACCTGGAATGCATTTCAATTAACAGGTGTGCCTTGTTAAAAGTAAATTTGTGTATTTATTTCCGTATACATTTCCTGAGCTTTCTTATATCTCTCAGATATACAGTATGACAGACACTTCAAAACATACTTCCTTTTGATTTTTTTTGTACTATCCATTTTCCCAGGTATGAATGTAATCTTCAATGTGTTTATATGGGCTAATTGCAGTAAGGCCAAATGTTTCATCAAATAATTTGTAGGTCTTTTTTTATACCTACATGGGTCCTACATTTCAAAATCAAATAGAAAAATGATCCATGGAATGACTATCTTAAAACAATCCATATGTTAGCTTAGTAGACCCCCCTGTCCACAGTGTGGACTCTTAGAGGTTAAAAAGCAATCCCACAGTTTAAAACATCAAGTGGCAGATTTAAGAACATAGAAATACATTGAACACAGCTAAACATGTGAAAAAGCTAACTTTGAAAGGTGCAGCTGTGAAAACCTTGAGTGCTCGAACATGCGTCATACACACCAAAAAAACAGACCGTCTGTTGACAGACCGACCATCTGTTATCAAAGAGACCAATGTTATTGGGGTCTTCCACCTAGCTACTGTTAAGCACACTTACAAATTTCTGTACTTGACATAGAACTCCTCCGACTCCTCAGTTGTATCCTCAGGGGACGCCTCAAAAGAAGAGGGAAAAAAACATCAAATAATCTTATCCACGCACACCTTGTTGCTAGTGTCTGTGTGTCTGTGCTTGTTAATGTCAGGCGGCAGGCATACCTCTTTCTTCACAGTTCGAACCGACAGTATTTTCTCAATAATGTTTGCCTCATCTTCAGGGGGCTCCTGCGACAGAGGGAGAGGGGGCATTACTCACACGAGGTTAAAAAAATACAAGTGTGTGCTTGGGCTTACTGAGGGGGACACTGAAACAGCAAGCAAAGACATCAGGATGCATTGCAGCTTTGATTTTGCTCAACAAGTCAGCAACATCTCCTCCTTTATACTGATGGACATAGACAGATGGACAGATATAAACTCAGCAAAAAAAGAAACATCCTCTCAACTGGATTGATTTTCAGCAAACATGTGTAAATATTTCTATGAACATAAGAAGATTCAACAACTGAGACAAACTGAACAAGTTCCACAGACATGTGACCAACATAAATTGAATAATGTGTCCCTGAACAAAGGGGGGGGATCAAAATCAAAAGTAACAGTCAGTATCTGGTGTGGCCACCAGCTGCATTAAGTACTTCAGTGCATCTCCTCCTCATAGACTGCACCAGATTTGCCAGTTCTTGCTGTGAGATGTTACTCCACTCTTCCACAAAGGCACCTGCAAGTTCCCGGACGTTTCTGGGGGGAATGGCCTAGCCCCCACCCTCCGATCCAACAGGTCCCAGATGTGCTCAATGGGATTGAGATCCGGGTTCTTCGCTGGCCATGGCAGAACACTGACATTCCTGTATTGCAGGAAATCAAACACAGAACGAGCAGTATGGCTGGTGGCATTGTCATGCCGGAGGGTTATGTCAGGATGAGCCTGCAGAAAGGGTACCACATGAGGGAGGAGGATGTCTTCCCTGTAACGCACAGCATTGAGATTGCCTGTAATGACAACAAGCGGAGTCCGATGATGCTATGACAAACCGCTCCAGACCATGACACTCCAGAGTACAGGCCTCGGTGTAGTGCTCATTCCTTCGACAATAAATGCGAATCCGACCATCATCTCTGGTGAGACAAAACCGCGACTCGTTAGTGAAGAGCACTTTTTGCCAGTCCTGTCTGGTCCAGCGATTGTGGGTTTGTGCCCACAGGCGACGTTGTTGCCGGTGATGTCTGGTGTGGACCTGCCTTACAACAGGCCTACAAGCCTTCAGTTCAGCCTCTCTCAGCCTATTGCAAACAGTCTGAGCACTAATGGAGGGATTGTGTGTTCATGGTGTATCTCAGGCAGTTGTTGCCATCCTGTACCTGTCCCGCAGGTGTGATGTTCAGATGTATCGATCCTGTGCAGGTGTTACAGGTGGTCTGCCACTGTGAGGACGATCAACTGTCTTAGGTGTCTCACAGTACGGACATTGCAATTTATTGCTCTGGCCACATCTGCAGTCCTCATATCTCCAAGCATGGGTAACAGTGTTTAAACCCTTCACAATGAAGATCTGTGAAGTTACATGGATTTTTACGAATTATCTTTGAAAGACAGGGTCCTGAAAAAAGTTTATATACACACACACAACAAAATATATATATATATAAATATATATATAAAAATATAAATATATATAATAAATAATATAAATATATATATATAAATAATATAAATAAATATATAAATAATATAAATATATATATATATATATATAAATAATATAAATAAATATATATAAATAATATAAATATATATATATATAATATATATATATTAGATATATAATTATATAATATATTTATATATATTATTATATATATAAATAATATAAATATATATATAAATAATATAAATATATATATAAATAATATAAATATATATATATAAATATATATATAAATAATATAAATATATATATATATATATATTTATATATTTATATATATATATATATATATATATATATATATATATATATATATATATATATATATATATAAATAATATACGGGAGGCAGGCAAATACTTTTCACTGAGCAGTGTAAAGGCAGATTGACAAGGGTGAGACAATTAATTGTAATTGATCTTAATGTTCTTTTGTTGTTTGCAGATGTACTATCCTTCTGACCCTATGCAGCCAGGTCCCATCTACTTTTTAACTTCTCACAAGTTTGGCTTATTTGGTATCTGCTGTGAAGGAATACCACAAGTCAACTACTTGATTGATGGTCTGTCATCCAGCAAAGGCAGCAGCGCAGTCATTAACTACATGCACCATTTCTTCAGCAAATATGGAGTTGGGGAAACACGTGTGGACCTGAATTGTGATAACGGCAGTGGCCACTGGTGCTTCTGCCTCATCAAGTAGTACCAGCACTTCAGGTGAATATCATTTTTCATTGCATTGTATGAGGTTATTCTTCTTATCTAAACCTGGGAGGCGAATTGATGTTGTGCAAGGTTGTAATGTCTTTTTTTCCTGTTTTACAGCTTCAATGTTCTTGAGCCTGATGTTGTCGCCAAGGATCGTTCAGACTCAGTCGGGACCAGGATTCAGCTGCTGCGTAACACTGACATCCTTCCTCCCAGAGATGGGTCTGCCTGTACAAGCACCACCTGGACCGGACACAGCTAGACAAACTCATCTTTTTGAGACGATCAGAGAGTTTTGCGCCAAAGAGCCTATGGACATCACATGCCCTGCACCAAAATCATGGGCAGGACAGAAACAGGCTCTCCGAACACATATTCCCTTGTTCATGCGTGTTTCGGACTGACCAGTCATCAGCACTACATGCACTGCCTCTATTCAAATGACTCTCTCTTAAGAAACACTCACACACACCATACATTGTTATTTATCCTGCTGCTCAGCCACTTCACCCCTGATTGCTTTTATTTATTTTACCTTTATTTAACTTCTTTTGGGCAGGTGGGACGGTAGCATCCCACCTGGCCAACATCCAGGGAAATTGCAGAACTTTCATAAAATCACAAGGGTAATACATCAAAATAAAGATTAACTTCTTGTTAATCCAGCCACTGTGTCAGATTTACCTAAGGCTTTACGGCGAAAGCAAAACATGTGATTATCTGGGGACAGCGCCCCGCATACAAACACATGAAAAACATATTTCAACCAGGCAGGTGCGACACAAAAGTCAGAAATAGCGATGTAAAAAAATGCCTTAACTTTGATGATCTACTTCTGTGGGCACTCCAAAAGGTCCCAGTTACATCACAAATGGTCCTTTTGTTCGATAATGTCCTTCTTTATATGCATAAAAACTCAGTTTAGCTGGCGCACTTCAGTCAATAATCCAGTTTCCCTCCATCAAAATGCATACAAAATGAATCCCAAACGTTACTAATAACCTTTTCCAAACAAGTCAAATAACGTTACTAATCAAACCTTACGTACCCTAATAATTGAATAAACGATACAATTTAAGACGGAGAATCGTTATTGTCTTTACCGCAGAAAAATACCAAAAAAGGCACTCTCTTCAACACGCTTGGAAACACTACAGCCAAAATGGGAGCCAACTAGAAAAACTACAATTTCTGGCTCATTTTTCCAAAAAGCAGCCAGAAAATCTTTCTAAGGACTGTTGACATCTAGTGGAAGCCCTGGGAACTGCAATCTGGGAGGACTTACATTTACATTTACATTACATTTAAGTCATTTAGCAGACGCTCTTATCCAGAGCGACTTACAAATTGGTGCATTCACCTTATGACATCCAGTGGAACAGTCACTTTACAATAGTGCATCTAAATCTTAAAGGGGGGGGTGAGAGGGATTACTTATCCTATCCTAGGTATTCCTTAAAGAGGTGGGGTTTCAGGTGTCTCCGGAAGGTGGTGATTGACTCCGCTGTCCTGGCATCGTGAGGGAGTTTGTTCCACCATTGGGGGGCCAGAGCAGCGAACAGTTTTGACTGGGCTGAGCGGGAACTGTACTTCCTCAGTGGTAGGGAGGCGAGCAGGCCAGAGGTGGATGAACGCAGTGCCCTTGTTTGGGTGTAGGGCCTGATCAGAGCCTGGAGGTACCGAGGTGCCGTTCCCCTAACAGCTCCGTAGGCAAGCACCATGGTCTTGTAGCGGATGCGAGCTTCAACTGGAAGCCAGTGGAGAGAACGGAGGAGCGGGGTGACGTGAGAGAACTTGGGAAGGTTGAACACCAGACGGGCTGCGGCATTCTGGATGAGTTGAAGGGGTTTAATGGCACAGGCAGGGAGCCCAGCCAACAGCGAGTTGCAGTAATCCAGACGGGAGATGACAAGTGCCTGGATTAGGACCTGCGCCGCTTCCTGTGTGAGGCAGGGTCGTACTCTGCGGATGTTGTAGAGCATGAACCTACAGGAACGCGCCACCGCCTTGATGTTGGTTGAGAACGACAGGGTGTTGTCCAGGATCACGCCAAGGTTCTTAGCGCTCTGGGAGGAGGACACAATGGAGTTGTCAACCGTGATGGCGAGATCATGGAACGGGCAGTCCTTCCCCGGGAGGAAGAGCAGCTCCATCTTGCCGAGGTTCAGCTTGAGGTGGTGATCCGTCATCCACACTGATATGTCTGCCAGACATGCAGAGATGCGATTCGCCACCTGGTCATCAGAAGGGGGAAAGGAGAAGATTAATTGTGTGTCGTCTGCATAGCAATGATAGGAGAGACCATGTGAGGTTATGACAGAGCCAAGTGACTTGGTGTATAGCGAGAATAGGAGAGGGCCTAGAACAGAGCCCTGGGGGACACCAGTGGTGAGAGCGCGTGGTGAGGAGACAGATTCTCGCCACGCCACCTGGTAGGAGCGACCTGTCAGGTAGGACGCAATCCAAGCGTGGGCCGCGCCGGAGATGCCCAACTCGGAGAGGGTGGAGAGGAGGATCTGATGGTTCACAGTATCGAAGGCAGCCGATAGATCTAGAAGGATGAGAGCAGAGGAGAGAGAGTTAGCTTTAGCAGTGCGGAGCGCCTCCGTGATACAGAGGAGAGCAGTCTCAGTTGAATGACTAGTCTTGAAACCTGACTGATTTGGATCAAGAAGGTCATTCAGAGAGAGATAGCGGGAGAGCTGGCCAAGGACGGCACGTTCAAGAGTTTTGGAGAGAAAAGAAAGAAGGGATACTGGTCTGTAATTGTTGACATCGGAGGGATCGAGTGTAGGTTTTTTCAGAAGGGGTGCAACTCTCGCTCTCTTGAAGACTGAAGGGACGTAGCCAGCGGTCAGGGATGAGTTGATGAGCGAGGTGAGGTAAGGGAGAAGGTCTCCGGAAATGGTCTGGAGAAGAGAGGAGGGGATAGGGTCAAGCGGGCAGGTTGTTGGGCGGCCGGCCGTCACAAGACACGAGATTTCATCTGGAGAGAGAGGGGAGAAAGAGGTCAGAGCACAGGGTAGGGCAGTGTGAGCAAAACCAGCGGTGTCGTTTGACTTTTCAAAATGGTTGACGAAGTCATCTGCAGAGAGGGAGGAGGGGGGGGGGGAGGATTCAGGAGGGAGGAGAAGGTGGCAAAGAGCTTCCTAGGGTTAGAGGCAGATGCTTGGAATTTAGAGTGGTAGAAAGTGGCTTTAGCAGCAGAGACAGAGGAGGAAAATGTAGAGAGGAGGGAGTGAAAGGATGCCAGGTCCGCAGGGAGGCGAGTTTTCCTCCATTTCCGCTCGGCTGCCCGGAGCCCTGTTCTGTGAGCTCGCAATGAGTCCCCCTCCCCCCCTTAAAATATTTAGATGCACTATTGTAAAGTGGCTGTTCCACTGGATGTCATAAGGTGAATGCACCAATTTGTAAGTCGCTCTGGATAAGAGCGTCTGCTAAATGACTTAAATGTAAATGTAAATGTAATGAGTCATCGAGCCACGGAGCGGGAGGGGAGGACCGAGCAGGTCTGGAGGATAGGGGACATAGAGAGTCAAAGGATGCAGAGAGGGAGGAGAGGAGGGTTGATGAGGCAGAATCAGGAGATAGGTTGGAGAAGGTTTGAGCAGAGGGAAGAGATGATAGGATGGAAGAGGAGAGAGTAGCGGGGGAGAGAGAGCGAAGGTTGGGACGGCGCGATACCATCCGAGTAGGGGCAGTGTGGGAGGTGTTGGATGAGAGCGAGAGAGAAAAGGATACAAGGTAGTGGTCGGAGACTTGGAGGGGAGTTGCAATGAGGTTAGTGGAAGAACAGCATCTAGTAAAGATGAGGTCGAGCGTATTGCCTGCCTTGTGAGTAGGGGGGGAAGGTGAGAGGGTGAGGTCAAAAGAGGAGAGGAGTGGAAAGAAGGAGGCAGAGAGGAATGAGTCAAAGGTAGACGTGGGGAGGTTAAAGTCGCCCAGAACTGTGAGAGGTGAGCCGTCCTCAGGAAAGGAGCTTATCAAGGCATCAAGCTCATTGATGAAGTCTCCGAGGGAACCTGGAGGGCGATAAATGATAAGGATGTTAAGCTTGAAAGGGCTGGTAACTGTGACAGCATGGAATTCAAAGGAGGCGATAGACAGATGGGTAAGGGGAGAAAGAGAGAATGACCACTTGGGAGAGATGAGGATCCCGGTGCCACCACCCCGCTGACCAGAAGCTCTCGGGGTGTGCGAGAACACGTGGGCGGACGAAGAGAGAGCAGTAGGAGTAGCAGTGTTGTCTGTGGTGATCCATGTTTCCGTCAGTGCCAAGAAGTCGAGGGACTGGAGGGAGGCATAGGCTGAGATGAACTCTGCCTTGTTGGCCGCAGATCGGCAGTTCCAGAGGCTACCGGAGACCTGGAACTCCATGTGGGTCGTGCGCGCTGGGACCACCAGATTAGGGTGGCCGCGGCCACGCGGTGTGGAGCGTTTGTATGGTCTGTGCAGAGAGGAGAGAACAGGGATAGACAGACACATAGTTGACAGGCAACAGAAGAGGTTACGCTAATGCAAAGGAGATTGGAATGACAAGTGGACTACACGTCTCGAATGTTCAGAAAGTTAAGCTTAAGTAGCAAGACTCTTATTGACTAAAATGATTAAAATGATACAGTACTGCTGAAGTAGGCTAGCTGGCAGTGGCTGTGTTGTTGACACTACACTAATCAAGTCGTTCCGTTGAGTGTAATAGTTTCTGCAGTGTTGCTATTCGGGGGCTAGCTGGCTAGCTAGCAGTGTTGTTTACGTTACGTTGCGTTAAAAGAACGACAATAGCTGGCTAGCTAACCTAGAAAATCGCTCTAGACTACACAATTATCTTTGATACAAAGCTCTGTAGCTAGCTACGATCAAACAAATCAAACCGTTGTACTGTAATGAAATGAGATGAAAAATGTGATACTACCTGTGAATGCGACCGGGTTGTGAGTCTATTCGGTAGACGTTGGCTAGCTGTTGGCTAGCTGTCGGCTAGCTGTCGGCTAGCTGTTGGCTAGCTAGCAGAGTCTCCTACGTTAAGGACGACAAATAGCTGGCTAGCTAACCTCGGTAATTAAGATAATCACTCTAAGACCACACACTCTAAACTACACAATTATCTTGGATACGAAGACAGTAAAGACAGCTATGTAGCTAGCTAACACTACACTAATCAGGTCAGACTTGGCCTTATAATAAAAGTGATAGCCATTGAAAATAGTGGTAGGATGAAATTCTTGTTTTTGGCATGGTTTGTCCTCAGAGATTCGCCTGCCATATCAGTTCTGTTATACTCACAGACCACAGTTTTAGAAACGTTAGAGTGTTTTCTATCCAAATCTACCAATTATATGCATATCGTAGCTTTTACTTTTAGCTCGCTTTTCGGACTTCAAAATACTGCCCCCTACCCAAGAGAGGTTTACCAGGTAGGCTAGTTGAGAACAAGTTCTCATTTACAACTGCGACCTGGCCAAAATAAAGCAAAGCAGTTAGACACATACAACAACACAGAGTTACACATCTATAAGTACCTAGGTGTCTGGCTAGACGGTAAACTCTCCTTCCAGACTCATATTAAACATCACCAATCTAAAATCATATCTAGAGTCGGCTTTATATTCCGCAACAAAGCCTCCTTCACTCATGCCGCAAAACTCACCCTAGTAAAACTGACTATCCTACCGATCCTTGACTTCGGTGACAAAATAGCTTCCAATACTCTACTCAGCAAACTGGATGCAGTTTATCACAGTGCCATCCGTTTTGTTACTAAAGCACCTTATACCACCCACCACTGCGACCTGTATGCTTTAGTCGGCTGGCCCTCGCTACATATTCGTCGCCAGACCCACTGGCTCCAGGTCATCTACAAGTCCATGCTAGGTAACGCTCTGCCTTATCTCAGTTCACTGGTCACGATGGCAACACCCACCCGTAGCACGCGCTCCAGCAGGTGTATCTCACTGATCATCCCTAAAGCCAACACCTCATTTGGCCGCCTTTCGTTCACGTTCTCTGCTGCCTGTGACTGGAACGAATTGCAAAAATCGCTGAAGTTGGAGACTTATCTCTCTCACCAACTTCAAACATCTGCTATCTGAGCAGCTAACCGATCGCTGCAGCTGTACATAGTCTATCGGTAAATAGCCCACCCAATTTGACCTACCTCATCCCCATACTGCTTATATTTATTTACTTTTCTGCTCTTTTGCACACCAATATCTCTACCTGTACATGACCATCTGATCATTTATCACTCCAGTGTTAATCTGCAAAATTTTAATTATTCGCCTACCTCCTCATGCCTTTTGCACACAATGTATATAGACTCTTTTTTTTCTACTGTGTTATTGACTTGTTAATTGTTTACTCCATGTGTAACTCTGTGTTGTCTGTTCACACTGCTATGCTTTATCTTGGCCAGGTCGCAGTTGCAAATGAGAACTTGTTCTCAACTAGCCAACCTGGTTAAATAAAGGTGAAAAAAAAACACATGGAATAAACAAACATACAATATATACTGTATTATTGTCTGTATGTATACAACTACGACGTCTTTCAATATCGTTATTGATAGTGTACATACTGTATATTTTATTTATATTGACACCATATCTGATATTGCTACTATACAAGTAACATATTGGGCTGTACTGTTTACACCTTCTGTAGAGACCCAATCACTTGATACAGTTGAAGTCGGGAAGATTACATACACTTAGGTTGGAGTCATTAAACTTGTTTTTCAACCACTCCACTCATTTCTTGTTAACAAACTATAGTTTTTGGTAAGTCGGTTAGGATATCTACTTTGTGCATGACAAGTAATATTTCCACCAATTGTTTACTGATTATTTCACTTAAAATGCACTGTATCACAATTCCAGTGGGTCAGAAGTTTACATACACTAAGTTGCCTGTACCTTTAAACAGCTTGGAAAATTCCAGAAAATGATGTCATAGCTTTAGAAGCTACTGATAGGCTAATTGACATAATTTGAGTCAATTGGAGGTGTACCTGTGGATGTATTTCAAGACCTACCTTAAAACCCAGTGCCTCTTTGCTTGACATAATGGGAAAATCAAAACAAATCAGCCAAGACTTCAGAAAATACAATTGTAGACCTCCACAAGTCTGGTTCATCCTTGGGAGCAATTTCCAAACGCCTGAAGGTACCATGTTCATCTGTACAAACAATAGTACGCAAGTACAAACATCATGGGACCAAGCAGTCATCATACTGCTCAGGAAGGAGACGCGTTGTCTTCTAGAGATGAACATACTTTGATGCGAAAAGTGTAAATCAATCCCAGAAAAGCAGCAAAGGCCCTTGTGAAGATGCTGGAGGAAACAGGTACAAAAGTATCTATATACACAGTAAAACGAGTCCTATATCGACATAACCTGAAAGGCCGCTCAGCAAGGAAGAAGCCACTGCTCCAAAACTGCCATAAAAAAGCCAGACTACGGTATGCAGCTGCACATGGGGACAAAGATTGTACTTCTTGGCGAAATGTCCTCTGGTCTGATAAAACAAAAATAGAACTGTTTGGCAATAATGACCATCGTTATGTTTGGAGGAAAAAGGGGGCGCTTGCAAGCCAAAGAACACCATCCCAACCGTGAAGCACGGGGAGGTAGCGTCATGTTGCGAGGATGCTTTGCTGCAAGGACAGACTGGTGCACTTCACAAAATAGATGGCATCATGAGGAAGGACAATTATGTGGATATATTGAAGCAACATCTCAAGCCATCAGTCAGGAAGTTAAAGCTTGGTCGCAAATTGGTCTTCCAAATGGACAAGCATACTTCCAGAGTTATGACAAAATGACTTAAGGACAACAAAGTCAAGGTATTGGAATGGCCATCACAAAGCCCTGACCTCAATCCTATAAAATAGTTGTGGGTAAAACTGAAAAAGCATCTGTGAGCAAGGAGGCCGACAAACCTGACTCAGTTACACCAGCTCTGTCAGGAGGAAGGGGCCAAAATTCACCCAACTTGTTGTAGCAAGCTTGTGGAAGGCGACCCAAAATGTTTGACCTAACTAAGTTAAAGCAATTTAAAGGCAATGCTACCAAATACTAATTGAGCGCATGTAAACTTCTGACTCACTGGGAATGTGATGAAATAAATAAAAGCTGAAATAAATCATTCTCTGCTATTATTCTGATATTTTACATTCTTAAAATAAAGTGGGGATCCTCACTGACCTAATACAGGGAATTTTTACTGGGATTAAATGTCCAGAATTGTGAAAAACGGATTTTAAATGTATTTGGCTAAGGTGTATGTAAACTTCCGACTTCAACTGTATATACAATTAATATTGATCTGTGTGGTCGTAACATACCAGACTCACTAATCACAAATGCTTTGTTTGTAAATTATTTCTGAGTGTTGGAGTGTGTCCCTGGCTATCCATCAAAAAAAATATTTAAAAAGGGTCCATGTGGTTTAAGGAATTTGAAATGATTTATACTTTTGATACTCAAGTACATTTTAGCAATTCCATTTACTTAAGTATTTTTAAAACCAAATACTTTTACTCAATTAGTATTATACTGGGTGACTTTTACCTTAAATAGAAAATTACTGAAGTATCTTTATATCTGGGCATTTTCTGTTAACCTGGAATTTTTCCTTATTCTAGGATAGTACTTTTACTACTTTTAGTCTTTAATCTTTCCTACACTTCTCACTGTTTAGCACATGACCTCACATGTGAATCCTTAAAAAGATGGTGGGGCTGGCTAAAGAGGGGATGAACAATGCTGAATGAGTGTAGACAAATATAGAGCTCTCCAATAGGTACCAAAACATTCAAAAGACCCTTTTCTCAAAAGTGAGTTTACAAGTGTATCAACTTCAAGCAGAATTACTTTCCCATTGTTCTTCAAAAATGCAGTGTATGATATACCATTTTGTAGCTAAGTACTTTTTACCAATGTAAAAAAAAAAGCCATTTCAAATGTTGCTACATAAAACCAAATCCAGGTGGTGAGTCACATCTTAATTTGTTTTATTACAAATGTATTATATTGTTGAGATTATTACCATTATTATCAGTTATCAGCTATATAATTAATATTGATGCTAATATGATTAGAATGAATCATGTTATATACAGTACCGTGAAAAAGTATTTGTTGATTCTCAATTTTTGCATATTTTTTATACTGTATGTTACAGATCTTCAACCAAATCCTAATATTAGTTAAAGAACCGGGATTTACAAATAAAAAAAGATAATTATTTTATTAATTAACAAAAGGTTACACAATACCCAATTCCCCTTTGTGAAAAAGTAATTGCCCCCTTACACTCAATAACTCGTTGTGCCACCTTGAGCTGCAATGACTGCAACCAAACGTTTCCTGTGGTTGTCTCTCACATCATCATTGAGGATTTTTGCCTCCCTCTTGCATGCAGAAATGCTTTAACTCAGCAAAATGTGTGTTTTCAAGTATGAATCGCTCGTTTCCATTCCATTCCAAAACTTCAATTGTATTTATTTTTAACCACTTTCATGTAGATTCAGTTTTGTGTTTTGGATCATTTTCTTGCTGAATGTCTCAGCTGCGCGTACGCTATGGCCACAAGACGCAGGCCTCCTAATTGTCCCTAGAAGTTCTAAGCAAACAGCTGGAGGCAGGGCTTTCTCCTATAGAGCTCAATTTTTATGGAATGGTCTGCCTACCCATGTGAGAGACTCAACCTTTAAATCTTTACTGAAGACTCATATCTTCAGTGGGTCATATGATTGAGTACAGTCTGGCCCAGGAGTGTGAAGGTGAACGGAAAGGCTCTGGAGCAACGAACCGCCCTCGCTGTCTCTGCCTGGCCGGTTCCCCTCTTTCCACTGGGATTCTCTGCATCTAACCCTATTACAGGGGCTGAGTCACTGGCTTACTAGGGCTCTTTCATACCGTCCCTAGGAGGGGTGCGTCACTTGAGTGGGTTGAGTCACTGATATGATTTTCCTGTCTGGGTTGACGTCCCCCCTTGGGTCGTGCCGTGGCGGAGATCTTTGTGGGCTATACTCGGCCTTGTCTCAGGATGGTAAGTTGGTGCTTTGGCAAAGTGGGTGGGATTATATCCTTCCTGCTTGGCCTTGTCCGGGGGTGTTATCGGATGGGGCCACAGTGTCTCCTGATCCCTCCTGTCTCAGCCTCCAGTATTTATGCTGCAGTAGTTTGTGTCGGGGGGCTGGGGTCAGTTTGTTATATCTGGAGTACTTCTCCTGTCCTATCCGGTGTCCTATGTGAATTTAAGTATGCTCTCTCTAATTCTCTCTTTCTTTCTCTCTCTTGGAGGACCTGAGCCCTACTAGGACCATGCCTCGGGACTACCTGACATGATGACTCCTTGCTGTCCCCAGTCCACCTCCAGTTTCAACTGTTCTGCCTGTGATTATTATTATTTGACCATGCTGGTCATTTATGAACATTTGAACATCTTGGCCATGTTCTGTTATAATCTCCACTCGGCACAGCCAGAAGAGGACTGGACACCCCACATAGCCTGGTTCCTCTCTAGGTTTCTTCCTAGGTTTTGGCCATTCTAGGGAGTTTTTCCTAGCCACCGTGCTTCTACACCTGCATTGCTTGCTGTTTGGGGTTTTAGGCTGGGTTTCTGTATAGCACTTTGAGATATCAGCTGATGTATGAAGGGCTATATAAATAAATGTTATTTATTTGATATTTGAATCTACATGCAATACTCCATAATGACGAAGTTTTTAGATATTGCAAATGTAGAAAAAAAAATAAAACACATACGTATTCAGATGCTTTACACAGTGTATTGTTGAAGAACCGTTGGCAGGGATTACAGCATCGAGTCTTCTTGGGTATGACGCTACAAGCATGGCACACCTGTATTTGGGGAGTTTCTCCCATTCTTCTCTGCAGATCCTCTCAAGCTCTGTCAGGTTGGATGGGGAGCGTTGCTGCACAGTTATTTTCAGGTCTTTTGGCAAACTCCAAGCGGGCACTGCCTTTTACTGAGGAGTGACTTCCGTCTAGCCACTCTACCATAAAGGCCTGATTGGTGGAGTGCTGCAGAGATGGTAGTCCTTTTGGACGGTTCCCCCATCTCCACAGAGGAACTCTGAAGCTCAGTCAGAGTGACCATTGGGTTCTTGGTCTCCTCCCTGATCAAGACCCTTCTCCCCGATTGCTCTGTTTGGCCGGGTGGCCAGCTCTAGGAAGAGTCTTGGTGGTTCCAAACTTCTTCCATTTAAGAATGATGGGGGTCAATGTGTTTTTGGGGACCTTCAACGCTACAGAAATGTTTTGGTACCTTTCCCCAGATCTGTGCCTCGACAATCTTGTCGTCTCGGAGCTTTGTACAATTCCTTCGACCTCATGGCCTCATTTTTTT